>NC_092037.1:82187864-82546773 GCF_003086295.3 Arachis hypogaea | reverse complement strand
AAAATTTTTTTATCTTTAATTTTTTGGATATTTTTGGAATTTTATATTTTTTAAAACTAGAAAAAATTTTAGTTTAAATTTAAAAAAAAATAAAGTTACAAATCTGTTATTTACTAGATATTGTTGGACTTTATTTTTTATTATTTAAATAAATAATATTTAATCATATAATTTAAAAATTCAAAATAAATAATTTAGTTTTTTAAAATTTTTAGTTTTTTTAAAAATATTTTTTATTTTTTTATTCACAGAATAATGCTACACCTAGACAGTAGACTTTTTTTTGCTGCACTTGTTCACAAATTAAGAATAACTTAATTTAAAAATTTAAAAATTTTAATTTTTTAATATTTTTGGATATTTTTGGAATTTCTGTTTTTTTACAACTAGAGAAAAATTTTAGTTTAAAATTAAAAAAATAATAAAGTTATAGATCTGTTGTTTACTAGATATTGCTAGACTTTATTTTTTTATTATTTAAATAAAAAATATTTAATAATATAATTTAAAAATTCAAAAATAAAGAATTTAGTTTTTTAAAATTTTTAATTTTTTAAAAATAATTTTTTTATTCACCGGATAATGCAACACCTAGACAATTGACTTTTTTTTGTTGCACTTATTCACAAATTAAGAATAAATTAATTTAAAAAATTAAAAATTTTAATTTTTTTATTTTTAGGATATTTTTGGAATTTTTATTTTTTTACCACTAGAAAAATATTTTTTGTTTGAAATTAAAAAAATAATAAATTTACAGATCAGTTGTTTACTGGATATTGCTGGACTTTATTTTATTTTTCTTATTTAAATGTAAAACATTTAATAATATAATTTAAAAATTCAAAAATAAAAAATTTAGTTTTTAAAATTTTTTAAAAATATTTTTAATTTTTTTCACCGAATAATGCTACACCGAGACAGTTGACTTTTTTTGTTTCACTTGTTCACAAATTAAGAATAAATTAATTTAAAAAATTTAAAATTTTAATTTTTTAATTTTTTTGGATATTTTTGGAATTTTATATTTTTTTAAAACTAGAGAAAAAATTTTTAGTTTAAAATTTAAAAAAAATAATAAAGTTACAAATCTGTTATTTACTAGATATTGCTGGAATTTATTTTTTATTATTTAAATAAATAATATTTAATCATATAATTTAAAAATTCAAAATAAATAATTTAGTTTTTTAAAATTTTTAGTTTTTTTAAAAATATTTTTTATTTTTTTATTCACAGAATAATGCTACACCTAGACAGTAGACTTTTTTTTGCTGCACTTGTTCACAAATTAAGAATAAATTAATTTAATAAATTTTAAATTTAAAATTTTTTTATTTTTTGGATATTTATGGAATTTTTTATTTTTTTACAACTAGAAAAAATATTTTTTTGTTTAAAATTAAAAAAAAATAAATTTACAGATCTGTTGTTTACTAGATATTGCTGGACTTTATTTATTTTTCTTATTTAAATGTAAAATATTTAATAATATAATTTAAAAATTCAAAAATAAAGAATTTAGTTTTTAAAATTTTTAATTTTTTAAAAAATATTTTTGATTTTTTCACCGGATAATGCTACATCCAGACAGCTGACTTTTTTTTTGCTGCACTTGTTCACAAATTAAGAATAAATTAATTTAAAATTTAAAAATTTTAATTTTTTAATATTTTTGGATATTTTTGGAATTTCTGTTTTTTTTACAACTAGAGAAAAATTTTAGTTTAAAATTAAAAAAATAATAAAGTTATAGATCTGTTGTTTACTAGATATTGCTAGACTTTATTTTTTTATTATTTAAATAAAAAATATTTAATAATATAATTTAAAAATTCAAAAATAAAGAATTTAGTTTTTTAAAATTTTTAATTTTTTAAAAATAATTTTTTTATTCACCGGATAATGCAACACCTAGACAATTGACTTTTTTTTGCTGCACTTGTTCACAAATTAAGAATAAATTAATTTAAAAAATTAAAAATTTTAATTTTTTTAGTTTTAGGATATTTTTGGAATTTTTATTTTTTTACCCCTAGAAAATTTTTTTTTTGTTTGAAATTAAAAAAAATAATAAATTTACAGATCAGTTGTTTACTGGATATTGCTGGACTTTATTTTATTTTTCTTATTTAAATGTAAAACATTTAATAATATAATTTAAAAATTCAAAAATAAAAAATTTAGTTTTTAAAATTTTTTAAAAATATTTTTAATTTTTTTCACCAGATAATGCTACACCCAGACAGTTGACTTTTTTTGTTTCACTTGTTCACAAATTAAAAATAAATTAATTTAAAAAATTTAAAATTTTAATCCTTTAATTTTTTTGGATATTTTTGGAATTTTATATTTTTTTAAAACTAGAAAAAAATTTTAGTTTAAAATTTAAAAAAATAATAAAGTTACAAATCTGTTATTTACTAGATATTGCTGGACTTTATTTTTTATTATTTAAATAAATAATATTTAATCATATAATTTAAAAATTCAAAATAAATAATTTAGTTTTTTAAAATTTTTAGTTTTTTTAAAAATATTTTTATTTTTTAAAAATATTTTTATTTTTTTTCACCGAATAATACTTCACCGAGACAGTTGACTTTTTTTGTTTCACTTGTTCACAAATTAAGAATAAATTAATTTAAAAAATTTAAAATTTTAATTTTTTAATTTTTTTGGATATTTTTCGAATTTTATTTTTTTTACAACTAGAAAAAAAAATTTTAGTTTAAAATTTAAAAAAATAATAAAGTTACAAATCTGTTATTTACTAGATATTGCTGGACTTTATTTTTTTATTATTTAAATAAATAATATTTAATAATATAATTTAAAAATTCAAAATAAATAATTTAGTTTTTTAAAATTTTTAGTTTTTTTAAAAATATTTTTTATTTTTTTTTATTCACAGAATAATGCTACACCTAGACAGTAGACTTTTTTTTTGCTGCACTTGTTCACAAATTAAGAATAAATTAATTTAATAAATTTAAAATTTAAAATTTTTTTATTTTTTGGATATTTATGGAATTTTTTATTTTTTTACAACTAGAAAAAATATTTTTTTGTTTAAAATAAAAAAAAAATAAATTTACAGATCTGTTGTTTACTAGATATTGCTGGACTTTATTTATTTTTCTTATTTAAATGTAAAATATTTAATAATATAATTTAAAAATTCAAAAATAAAGAATTTAGTTTTTTAAAATTTTTAATTTTTTAAAAAATATTTTTGATTTTTTTCACCGGATAATGCTACATCCAGACAGCTGACTTTTTTTTTGCTGCACTTGTTCACAAATTAAGAATAAATTAATTTAAAATTTAAAAATTTTAATTTTTTAATATTTTTGGATATTTTTGGAATTTCTGTTTTTTTTACAACTAGAGAAAAATTTTAGTTTAAAATTAAAAAAATAATAAAGTTATAGATCTGTTGTTTACTAGATATTGCTAGACTTTATTTTTTTATTATTTAAATAAAAAATATTTAATAATATAATTTAAAATTCAAAAATAAAGAATTTAGTTTTTTAAAATTTTTAATTTTTTAAAAATAATTTTTTTATTCACCGGATAATGCAACACCTAGACAATTGACTTTTTTTTGCTGCACTTGTTCACAAATTAAGAATAAATTAATTTAAAAAATTAAAAATTTTAATTTTTTTAGTTTTAGGATATTTTTGGAATTTTTATTTTTTTACCCCTAGAAAATTTTTTTTTTGTTTGAAATTAAAAAAAATAATAAATTTACAGATCAGTTGTTTACTGGATATTGCTGGACTTTATTTTATTTTTCTTATTTAAATGTAAAACATTTAATAATATAATTTAAAAATTCAAAAATAAAAAATTTAGTTTTTAAAATTTTTTAAAAATATTTTTAATTTTTTTCACCAGATAATGCTACACCCAGACAGTTGACTTTTTTTGTTTCACTTGTTCACAAATTAAAAATAAATTAATTTAAAAAATTTAAAATTTTAATCCTTTAATTTTTTTGGATATTTTTGGAATTTTATATTTTTTTAAAACTAGAAAAAAATTTTAGTTTAAAATTTAAAAAAATAATAAAGTTACAAATCTGTTATTTACTAGATATTGCTGGACTTTATTTTTTATTATTTAAATAAATAATATTTAATCATATAATTTAAAAATTCAAAATAAATAATTTAGTTTTTTAAAATTTTTAGTTTTTTTAAAAATATTTTTATTTTTTTTCACCGAATAATACTTCACCGAGACAGTTGACTTTTTTTGTTTCACTTGTTCACAAATTAAGAATAAATTAATTTAAAAAATTTAAAATTTTAATTTTTTAATTTTTTTGGATATTTTTCGAATTTTATTTTTTTTACAACTAGAAAAAAAAATTTTAGTTTAAAATTTAAAAAAATAATAAAGTTACAAATCTGTTATTTACTAGATATTGCTGGACTTTATTTTTTTATTATTTAAATAAATAATATTTAATAATATAATTTAAAAATTCAAAATAAATAATTTAGTTTTTCAAAATTTTTAGTTTTTTTAAAAATATTTTTTATTTTTTTATTCAACGAATAATGTTACACCTAGACAGTAGACTTTTTTTTGCTGCACTTGTTCATAAATTAAGAATAAATTAATTTAAAAAATTTAAAATTTAAAATTTTTTTATTTTTTGCATATTTATGGAATTTTTATTTTTTTACAACTAGAAAAAATATTTTTTTGTTTAAAATTAAAAAAAATAATAAATTTACAGATCTGTTGTTTACTAGATATTGCTGGACTTTATTTTATTTTTCTTATTTAAATGTAAAATATTTAATAATAGTTTAAAAATTCAAAAATAAGGAATTTAGTTTTTAAAATTTTTTAATTTTTTTAAAAAATATTTTTGATTTTTTTCACCGGATAATGCTACATCCAGACATTTGACTTTTTTTTATTGCACTTGTTCACAAATTAAGAATAAATTAATTTAAAAATTTAAAAATTTTAATTTTTTAATATTTTTGGATATTTTTGGAATTTTTATTTTTTTACAACTAGAAAAATTTTTTGTTTAAAATTAAAAAAATAATAAAGTTATAGATCTGTTGTTTACTAGATATTGCTAGACTTTATTTTTTTTATTATTTATATAAAAAATATTTAATAATATAATTTAAAAATTCAAAAATAAAGAATTTAGTTTTTTAAAATTTTTAATTTTTAAAAATAATTTTTTTATTCACCGGATAATGCATCACCTAGACAGTTGACTTTTTTTCTGCACTTGTTCATAAATTAAGAATAAATTAATTTAAAAAATTTAAAATTTTAATTTTTTTATTTTTAGGATATTTTTGGAGTTTTTATTTTTTTTACCACTAGAAAAATTTTTTTTTGTTTGAAATTAAAAAAAAAACAATAAATTTACAGATCAGTTGTCTATTGGATATTGCTGGACTTTATTTTATTTTTCTTATTTAAATGTAAACATTTAATAATATAATTTAAAAATTAAAAAATAAAAAATTTAGTTTTTAAAATATTTTTAATTTTTTAAAAATATTTTTAATTTTTTTCATCGGATAATGCTACACCCAGACAGTTGACTTTTTTTGTTTCACTTGTTCACAAATTAAGAATAAATTAATTTAAAAAATTTAAAATTTTAATTTTTTAATTTTTTTTGGATATTTTTGGAATTTTATATTTTTTTAAAACTAGAAAAAAAAATTTTAGTTTAAAATTAAAAAAAATAATAAATTTACAGATCAGTTGTTTACTGGATATTGCTGGACTTTATTTTATTTTTCTTATTTAAATGTAAAACATTTAATAATATAATTTAAAAATTCAAAAATAAAAAATTTAGTTTTCAAAATTTTTAAAATTTTTTAAAAATATTTTTAATTTTTTTCACCGGATAATGCTACACCGAGACAGTTGACTTTTTTTGTTTCACTTGTTCACAAATTAAGAATAAATTAATTTAAAAAATTTAAAATTTAAAATGTTTTTATTTTTTGGATATTTTTGGAATTTTATATTTTTTTACAACTAGAAAAAACTTTTTAGTTTAAAATTTAAAAAAAAAAGTTACAAATCTGTTATTTACTAGATATTGCTGGACTTTACTTTTTTATTATTTAAATAAATAATATTTAATCATATAATTTAAAAATTCAAAAAAAATAATTTAGTTTTTTAAAATTTTTAGTTTTTTTAAAAATATTTTTTATTTTTTTATTCACCGAATAATGCTACACCTAGACAGTAGACTTTTTTTGCTGCACTTGTTCACAAATTAAGAATAAATTAATTTAAAAAATTTAAAATTTAAAATTTTTTTATTTTTTGGATATTTATGGAATTTTTTATTTTTTTACAACTAGAAAAAATATTTTTTTTGTTTAAAATTAAAAAAATAATAAATTTACAGATCTGTTGTTTACTAGATATTGTTGGACTTTATTTTATTTTGCTTTTTTAAATGTAAAATATTTAATAATATAATTTAAAAATTAAAAAATAAAGAATTTAGTTTTTTAAAATTTTTAATTTTTTAAAAAATATTTTTGATTTTTTTCACCGGATAATGCTACATCCAGACAGTTGAATTTTTTTTGCTGCACTTGTTCACAAGTTAAGAATAAATTAATTTAAAAATTTAAAAATTTTAATTTTTTAATATTTTTGATATTTTTGGAATTTTTATTTTTTTACAAGTAGAGAAAAATTTTAGTTTAAAATTAAAAAAATAATAAAGTTATAGATCTGTTGTTTACTAGATATTGCTAGACTTTATTTTTTTATTCTTTAAATAAAAAATATTTAATAATATAATTTAAAAATTCAAAAATAAAAAATTTAGTTTTTTGAAATTTTTAATTTTTTAAAAATAATTTTTTTATTCACCCGATAATGCAACACTTAGACAGTGACTTTTTTTGCTGCACTTGTTCACAAATTAAGAATAAATTAATTTAAAAAATTTAAAATTTTAATTTTTTTATTTTTAGGATATTTTTGGAATTTTTATTTTTTTACCACTAGAAAAAATTTTTTTTGTTTGAAATTAAAAAAATAATAAATTTACAGATCCGTTGTTTACTGGATATTGCTGGACTTTATTTTATTTTTCTTATTTAAATGTAAAACATTCAATAATATAATTTAAAAATTCAAAAATAAAAAAGTTAGTTTTTAAAACATTTAAAATTTTTTAAAAATATTTTTAATTTTTTTTACCGAATAATGCTACACCTAGACAGTTGACTTTTTTTGTTTCACTTGTCCACAAATTAAGAATAAATTAATTTAAAAAAATTAAAATTTTAATTTTTTAATTTTTTTGGATATTTTAGGAATTTTATATTTTTTACAACTAGAAAAAAAATTTTAGTTTAAAATTTTAAAAAAATAATAAAGTTACAAATCTGTTGTTTACTAGCTATTGCTGGACTTTATTTTTTTATTATTTAAATAAATAATATTTAATAATATAATTTAAAAATTCAAAATAAATAATTTAGTTTTTTAAAATTTTTAGTTTTTTTAAAAATATTTTTTATTTTTTTATTCACCGAATAATGCTACACCTAGACAGTAGACTTTTTTTGCTGCACTTGTTCACAAATTAAGAATAAATTAATTTAAAAAATTTAAAATTTAAAATTTTTTTTATTTTTTGGATATTTATGGAATTTTTTATTTTTTTACAACTAGAAAAAATATTTTTTTGTTTAAAATTAAAAAAATAATAAATTTACAGATCTGGTGTTTACTAGATATTGTTGGACTTTATTTTATTTTGCTTATTTAAATGTAAAATATTTAATAATATAATTTAAAAATTAAAAAATAAAGAATTTAGTTTTTTAAAATTTTTAATTTTTTAAAAAATATTTTTGATTTTTTTCACTGGATAATGCTACATCCAGACAGTTGAATTTTTTTTGCTGCACTTGTTCACAAATTAAGAATAAATTAATTTAAAAATTTAAAAATTTTAATTTTTTAATATTTTTGATATTTTTGGAATTTTTATTTTTTTACAACTAGAGAAAAATTTTAGTTTAAAATTAAAAAATAATAAAGTTATAGATCTGTTGTTTACTAGATATTGCTAGACTTTATTTTTTTTATTATTTATATAAAAAATATTTAATAATATAATTTAAAAATTCAAAATATCCTGAATTTAGTTTTTAAAAATTTTTAATTTTTTAAAAATAATTTTTTTATTCACCGGATAATGCAACACCTAGACAGTTGACTTTTTTTGCTGCCCTGGTTCACAAATTAAGAATAAATTAATTTAAAAAAATTAAAATTTTAATTTTTTTATTTTTAGGATATTTTTGGAATTTTTATTATTTTACCACTAGAAAAAAAATTTTTGTTTGAAATTAAAAAAATAATAAATTTACAGATCCGTTGTTTACTGGATATTGCTGGACTTTATTTTATTTTTCTTATTTAAATGTAAAACATTCAATAATATAATTTAAAAATTCAAAAATAAAAAAGTTAGTTTTTAAAACATTTAAAATTTTTTAAAAATATTTTTAATTTTTTTTACCGAATAATGCTACACCTAGACAGTTGACTTTTTTTGTTTCACTTGTTCACAAATTAAGAATAAATTAATTTAAAAAAATTAAAATTTTAATTTTTTAATTTTTTTGGATATTTTAGGAATTTTATATTTTTTACAACTAGAAAAAAAATTTTAGTTTAAAATTTTAAAAAAATAATAAAGTTACAAATCTGTTGTTTACTAGCTATTGCTGGACTTTATTTTTTTATTATTTAAATAAATAATATTTAATAATATAATTTAAAAATTCAAAATAAATAATTTAGTTTTTTAAAATTTTTAGTTTTTTTAAAAATATTTTTTATTTTTTTATTCACCGAATAATGCTACACCTAGACAGTAGACTTTTTTTGCTGCACTTGTTCACAAATTAAGAATAAATTAATTTAAAAAATTTAAAATTTAAAATTTTTTTATTTTTTGGATATTTATGGAATTTTTTATTTTTTTACAACTAGAAAAAATATTTTTTTGTTTAAAATTAAAAAAAATAATAAATTTACAGATCTGGTGTTTACTAGATATTGTTGGACTTTATTTTATTTTGCTTATTTAAATGTAAAATATTTAATAATATAATTTAAAAATTAAAAAAATAAAGAATTTAGTTTTTTAAAATTTTTAATTTTTTAAAAAATATTTTTGATTTTTTTCACCGGATAATGCTACATCCAGACAATTGAATTTTTTTTGCTGCACTTGTTCACAAATTAAGAATAAATTAATTTAAAAATTTAAAAATTTTAATTTTTTAATATTTTTGATATTTTTGGAATTTTTATTTTTTTACAACTAGAGAAAAATTTTAGTTTAAAATTAAAAAATAATAAAGTTATAGATCTGTTGTTTACTAGATATTGCTAGACTTTATTTTTTTATTATTTATATAAAAAATATTTAATAATATAGTTTAAAAATTCAAAATATCCTGAATTTAGTTTTTAAAAATTTTTAATTTTTTAAAAATAATTTTTTTATTCACCGGATAATGCAACACCTAGACAGTTGACTTTTTTTGCTACCCTTGTTCACAAATTAAGAATAAATTAATTTAAAAAAATTAAAATTTTAATTTTTTTATTTTTAGGATATTTTTGGAATTTTTATTTTTTTACCACTAGGAAAAAAAATTTTTGTTTGAAATTAAAAAATAATAAATTTACAGATCCGTTGTTTATTGGATATTGCTGGACTTTATTTTATTTTTCTTATTTAAATGTAAAACATTCAATAATATAATTTAAAAATTCAAAAATAAAAATGTTAGTTTTTAAAACATTTAAAATTTTTTAAAAATATTTTTAATTTTTTTCACCGGATAATGCTACACCTAGACAGTTGACTTTTTTTGTTTCACTTGTTCACAAATTAAGAATAAATTAATTTAAAAAATTTAAAATTTTAATTTTTTAATTTTTTTGGATATTTTAGGAATTTTATATTTTTTTACAACTAGAAAAAACTTTTTAGTTTAAAAATTAAAAAAAAATAAAGTTACAAATCTGTTATTTACTAGATATTGCTGGACTTTACTTTTTTATTATTTAAATAAATAATATTTAATCATATAATTTAAAAATTCAAAATAAATAATTTAGTTTTTTAAAATTTTTAGTTTTTTAAAAATATTTTTTATTTTTTTATTCACCGAATAATGCTACACCTAGATAGTAGAATTTTTTTGCTGCACTTGTTCACAAATTAAGAATAAATTAAGTTAAAAAATTTAAAATTTAAATTTTTTTTTATTTTTTGGATATTTATGGAATTTTTTATTTTTTTACAACTAGAAAAAATATTTTTTTGTTTAAAATTAAAAAAAATAATAAATTTACAGATCTGTTGTTTACTAGATATTGTTGGACTTTATTTTATTTTGCTTATTTAAATGTAAAATATTTAATAATATAATTTAAAAATTAAAAAATAAAGAATTTAATTTTTTAAAATTTTTAATTTTTTAAAAAATACTTTTGATTTTTTTCACCGGATAATGCTACATCCAGACAGTTGAATTTTTTTTGCTGCACTTGTTCCAAAATTAAGAATAAATTAATTTAAAAATTTAAAAATTTTAATTTTTTAATATTTTTGATATTTTTGGAATTTTTATTTTTTTACAACTATAGAAAAATTTTAGTTTAAAATTAAAAAATAATAAAGTTATAGATCTGTTGTTTACTAGATATTGCTAGACTTTATTTTTTTATTCTTTAAATAAAAAATATTAATAATATAATTTAAAAATTCAAAAATAAAAAATTTAGTTTTTTGAAATTTTTAATTTTTTAAAAATAATTTTTTTATTCACCCGATAATGCAACACCTAGACACTGACTTTTTTTGCTGCACTTGTTCACAAATTAAGAATAAATTAATTTAAAAAATTTAAAATTTTAATTTTTTTATTTTTAGGATATTTTTGGAATTTTTATTTTTTTACCACTAGAAAAAAATTTTTTGTTTGAAATTAAAAAAATAATAAATTTACAGATCCGTTGTTTACTGGATATTGCTGGACTTTATTTTATTTTTCTTATTTAAATGTAAAACATTCAATAATATAATTTAAAAATTCAAAAATAAAGAATTTAGTTTTTTAAAATTTTTAATTTTTAAAAAATATTTTTGATTTTTTTCACCGGATAATGCTACATCCAGACAGTTGAATTTTTTCTGCTGCACTTGTTCACAAATTAAGAATAAATTAATTTAAAATTTAAAAATTTTAATTTTTTAATTTTTGGATACTTTTGGAATTTTTATTTTTTTACAACTTGAGAAAAATTTTAGTTTAAAATTAAAAAATAATAAAGTTATAGATCTGTTGTTTACTAGATATTGCTAGACTTTATTTTTTTTATTATTTATATAAAAAATATTCAATAATATAATTTAAAAATTCAAAATATCCTGAATTTAGTTTTTAAAAATTTTTAATTTTTTAAAAATAATTTTTTTTATTCACCGGATAATGCTACACCTAGACAGTAGACTTTTTTTTGCTGCACTTGTTCACAAATTAAGAATAAATTAATTTAAAAAATTTAAAATTTAAAATTTTTTATTTTTTGGATATTTATGGAATTTTTTATTTTTTTACAACTAGAAAAAATATTTTTTTTGTTTAAAATTAAAAAAATAATAAATTTACAGATCTGTTGTTTACTAGATATTGCTGGACTTTATTTAATTTTTCTTATTTAAATGTAAAATATTTAATAATATAATTTAAAAATTCAAAAATAAAGAATTTAGTTTTTTAAATTTTTTAATTTTTTAAAAAATATTTTTGATTTTTTTCACCAGATAATGCTACATCCAGACAGTTGACTTTTTTTGCTGCACTTGTTCACAAATTAAGAATAAATTAATTTAAAAATTTAAAAATTTTAATTTTTTAATATTTTTGGATATTTTTGGAATTATTATTTTTTTACAACTAGAAAAAATTTTAGTTTAAAATTAAAAAAATAATAAAGTTATAGATCTGTTGTTTACTAGATATTGCTAGACTTTATTTTTTTATTATTTAAATAAAAAATATTTAATAATATAATTTAAAAATTCAAAAATAAATAATTTAATTTTTAAAATTTTTAATTTTTTAAAAATAATTTTTTTATTCACCGGACACTGCAACACCTAGACAGTTGACTTTTTTTTGCTGCACTTGTTCACAAATTAAGAATAAATTAATTTAAAAAATTTAAAATTTTAATTTTTTCATTTTTAGGATATTTTTGGAATTTTTATTTTTTTACCACTAGAAAAAAATTTTTTGTTTGAAATTAAAAAAAATAATAAATTTACAGATCAGTTGTTTACTAGATATTGCTGGACTTTATTTTATTTTTCTTATTTAAATGTAAAACATTTAATAATATAATTTAAAAATTCAAAAATAAAAAATTTAGTTTTTAAAATTTTTTAAATTTTTTAAAAATATTTTTAATTTTTTTCACCGGATAATGCTACACCCAGACAGTTGACTTTTTTTGTTTCACTTGTTCACAAATTAAGAATAAATTAATTTAAAAAATTTAAAATTTTAATCTTTTAATTTTCTTGGATATTTTTGGAATTTTATATTTTTTTAAAACTAGAAAAAAAAATTTAGTTTAAAATTAAAAAAAAAATAATAAAGTTACAAATCTGTTATTTACTAGATATTGCTGGACTTTATTTTTTATTATTTAAATAAATAATATTTAATCATATAATTTAAAAATTCAAAATATATAATTTAGTTTTTTAAAATTTTTAGTTTTTTTAAAAATATTTTTTATTTTTTTATTCACCGAATAATGCTACACCTAGACAGTAGACTTTTTTTTGCTGCACTTGTTCACAAATTAAGAATAAATTAATTTAAAAAATTTAAAATTTTTTTATTTTTGGATATTTATGGAATTTTTTATTTTTTTACAACTAGAAAAAATATTTTTTTTGTTTAAAATTAAAAAAAATAATAAATTTACAGATCTATTGTTTACTAGATATTGCTGGACTTTATTTTATTTTTCTTATTTAAATGTAAAATATTTAATAATATAATTTAAAAATTCAAAAATAAAGAATTTAGTTTTTTATAATTTTTAATTTTTTAAAAAATATTTTTGATTTTTTTCACCGGATAAATCTACATCCAGACAGTTGAATTTGTTTTGCTGCACTTGTTCACAAATTAAGAATAAATTAATTTAAAAATTTAAAAATTTTAATTTTTTAATATTTTTGGATATTTTTGGAATTTTTATTTTTTTACAACTAGAGAAAAATTTTAGTTTAAAATTAAAAAAATAATAAAGTTATAGATCTGTTGTTTACTAGATATTGCTAGACCTTTTTTTATTATTTAAATAAAAAATATTTAATAATATAATTTAAAAATTCAAAAATAAAGAATTTAGTTTTTTAAAATTTTTAATTTTTTAAAAATAATTTTTTTATTCACCGGATAATGCAACACCTAGACAAATCACTTTCTTTGCTGCACTTGTTCACAAATTAAGAATAAACTAATTTAAAAAATTTAAAATTTTAATTTTTTTATTTTTAGGATATTTTTGGAATTTTTATTTTTTTACCACTAGAAAAAAATTTTTTGTTTGAAATTAAAAAAATAATAAATTTACAGATCCGTTATTTACTGGATATTGCTGGACTTTATTTTATTTTTCTTATTTAAATGTAAAACATTTAATAATATAATTTAAAAATTCAAAAATAAAAAAGTTAGTTTTTAAAACATTTAAAATTTTTTAAAAATATTTTTAATTTTTTCACCGGATAATGCTACACCTAGACAGTTGATTTTTTTTGTTTCACTTGTTCACAAATTAAGAATAAATTAATTTAAAAAATTTAAAATTTTAATTTTTTAATTTTTTTGGATATATTAGGAATTTTATATTTTTTACAACTAGAAAAAAATTTTTAGTTTAAAATTTAAAAAAATAATAAAGTTACAAATCTGTTGTTTACTAGATATTGCTGGACTTTATTTTTTTATTATTTAAATAAATAATATTTAATAATATAATTTAAAAATTCAAAATAAATAATTTAGTTTTTTAAAATCTTTAGTTTTTTTAAAAATATTTTTTTTATTCACCAAATAATGCTACACCTAGACAGTATACTTTTTTTTGCTGTACTTGTTCACAAATTAAGAATAAATTAATTTACAAAATTTAAAATTTAAATTTTTTTTATTTTTTGGATATTTATGGAATTTTTTATTTTTTTACAACTAGAAAAAATATTTTTTTGTTTAAAATTAAAAAAATAATAAATTTACAGATCTGTTGTTTACTAGATATTGCTGGACTTTATTTTATTTTTCTTATTTAAATGTAAAATATTTAATAATATAATTTAAAAATTCAAAAATAAAGAATTTAGTTTTTTAAATTTTTTAATTTTTTAAAAAATATTTTTGATTTTTAAACCGGATAATGCTACATCCAGACAGTTGACTTTTTTTGCTGCACTTTGATGCATTCGCATATTTGCTATTTTAACTAGTTAGTTTAGTTAGCTTTAGCTTAGTTTCATTCACTTTCTTTGAAATAAATGAGCAATTTTGTGAGTTTTCCTCCATGCATCCATGAACCAAGAACTAAGTGAAATTTGGCATAATTCATGCAAATGACTCAAGGAGTTTATATACAAGTTGATGTGATTGATTCCCTTGAAAATTATTGCATAAGATGGCAAAACTTTGAGAAAAATTCTTTGGTTTATGTTAGGTGATGAAGCAAGAAGACAATGGAGCAAGAAAATATTGGAGAAAGGAAGAACAAGCAAGTTGGCAACTTGAAAACCAAGTTGGCAACGCCCATTTGGTGCTGCCAGGGAAGAACAGCACGTTGGCAACTTGGAAATCAAGTTGGCAACTTGGAAATCAAGTTGGCAACGTGCTAGTGTATGTCCAGCAGAGTTGGCAGCTTGACCTCCCCCTCTTCAAGGATGAATAACTTGAACCACAGAGATCCAATTGACATGCTTCTAGTTGTGTTGGAAAGCTGACATCCAGAGCTTTCCAACGATATATAATAGTTCATAATGTGGCATGAAATGGAAGCTCAAATCAGAGGAAAATTTAAGCCCCAAAAACAAGAGAATGAAGTTGGAGCAGAAGAAGGTGCATTGTACGTTGCCAACGCGGGGACCAAGTTGGCAATGCTAGGAAGCTCCCAGTGCGCGTTGTTGCTGGCGTGTTTGCCAGCAACGTGGGCAACAACGCCCAAGCAGAGAAGAGAGGAGAGCCTGGCGTTGTTGCTGGCGTGTTTGCCAACAACTTGGGCAACAACGCCCAGGCAGCTCAACATTACCCTCTTCAATGACGTGTATCTTGAGCTACAAAACTCCAAATGACAAGTCATCTTAGCCTAGTTTTACTAGTCTCTTTCTTTTGTTTTTAATTGAATTATGCACTTTCTTGAGGCTTAAGCAAGCTAATTTAGGTAGATTTTCATGCTTCCTTTGATTGAATCAACCATAGATAAATTAATGCAATTTCATGAGGTTTGATGCCATAATTGGTGCATATTAGGATAGAATGAACATCTCATGATTTTGAGCATAGCTTTAATGTGTTTGGTTGATTTATGATAGGTGAAGAAAGCTTGGAAAAGGGTTGAAGTAAGAAGGAATGGCTAGAAGCTAAGAGAGGACAATGAAACAAGTGAAATTGAACCAGAAAGCATAAAGTTGGACTTGAAGTTAGCCCTCAAACGTTGGCACAAACTTTTGGATGAAAAGTTAGCCTCAACGTTAGCCCCCTAACTTGGAGGCTAACGTTGGAAATTGAAAATCCCTCCCAGGGCTAGCCAACGTTTGCGCCAATGTTAGCCCCCTAACTTGGAGGCTAACGTTGGCATGAAAATGTCCTCCCAGGGTGCTTCACGTTTGCGCCAACGTTAGCCCCCTAACTTGGAGGCTAACGTTGGCATGAGAACCATACTCCAGGGTGGCCAACGTTTGCGCCAACGTTAGCCCCCTAACTTGGAGGCTAACGTTGGCGCCACAAGCACACAAGGCAAGGCCAACGTTAGGGTCAAAGTTAGACCCCTAACGTTGGCACCAACGTGAGTAGCAGCAAAATGATGCTAGCTGACATGAAAAGTTTGCGTCAAAGTTAGACCCCTAACTTTGACTCAAACTTTGACTCCAACTTTGCAAAACTCAAATCCGGTTCAATTGGTTCACTTGGGTTCCTCTCCAAACTCCAAGAGCAATCAACCAAGGCCTCTTTCAACCCAATTCCACCAAGAGCAAAGGCCCAACTCAAGGCTTGAAGATCATTTGAAGAAAGTGTATAAATAGGCTAGAATTCAAGTTATTCAGGGAGCTTCCCTTTTTAGTTTTTAGAAAGCTTTCTTTTCGGTTTGGGAGCTTGAGTGATCTTGAATTTCTTAGTTTAATTGCTTTCAATTTCAATTACACTTGTCTTGGATCTTGGGTTGAAGAATTGAAGAAATTCTGTTTCAATCTCACCTTGGATCTTGTTTATTTTCATTGCTATTGAATTTCCATTTCGGTTACTTGCTTCTCATCTACTTTCTTTTGCAATTTACAATTCCCTTGCTATTGTTCTTGTTGAATCTAGGAAGGCATTGAGATCTAGACTTGGTTTTCTAGTCTCTGGGTCCTGAGATCTTATTTTACCATTTCAATTCTCTGTTTCTTACTTTACTTGTTCATTTTACTTGTCTGTTTGAATCCGGTTCAACCCCAATTCCCATTTACTCTTCTGTTTGATGCGAATTAATTTCTCTTTGTTTAATTCCTGCAAATCCAAATCCCAATCCCCTTTACATTTCAAGCCATTTACATTTCTTGTTATTTAAGATTCTTGCAATTTACATTTCTTGCTCTTTAAGTTTCTGCCATTTAATTTCTTGTTCTTTAAGATTCAGCAATTTATTTCTTGTTCTCTTTACTTTCAATGCAATTTAAATTCTACAAATCACCAATCAATCAACCAAATCTTGATTCGCTTGACTAAATCAACCACTAAACTAAAATTGCTCAATCCTTCAATCCCTGTGGGATCGACCTCACCCCGTGAGTTTTTATTACTTGATGCGACCCGGTGCACTTGCCGGTTAGATTTGTGTTGTTTTGGGAGAGATTCTTGTCTCCACCAAAATTTACGCATCAAGTTTTTGGCGCCGTTGGCGGGGATTGATTAGATTGACAATGATTAAGTGAGGTGGTAATTTAGATCAAGCACTTTTTCTTAATTTTGACTAACCCACTAACTGTTTGAAGTTTTGCCTCTGTTAACACGCTAACTGTTTGAAGTTTTGTCACAAATAACTACACTCTATTTTCCAAGAATACCACTGTGTATTCCTTATATTTGATTTATATGTCACAGGAAAGTAGAGCAGCAAAAGGGAAAGATATCATTGAAGAAGGAGTTTCTGAGAAGGAAGAACACCACAACATGAATCCGCAACTCATTTCATCAATCAAGAAAAATTGTTCTTACAGCGGAAATCCAGTGGAAGATCCTGAACAGCATATATCCATTTTTCTAAGGACTTGTGGTGCTGTCAACCCCAATGGTGTAAATCATGACACCTTTAAGCTCTTGCTATTTCCCTTCTCACTAAAGAATGAAGCTGCACAATGGTTCGAAACCTTTCCCCAAGGAAGTATTACTAGTTGGGACGATTTGGTTACCAAATTTCTGGCCAAATTCCCCTCATCCCAACAAAACATCAAGATGAAAGAGAGAACTCAGCCATTCATACAAGGAGAGGAAGAATCATTGTTCAAACCATGGGAAAGATACAAGAAAGCAAATGACAAAGAGGGTTTCCGAGCGTTCTATAAAGGATTAACCCCAGAAACAAGGAGAGCAGTGGATTACGTCTTAGATAACCTTTTCAAAGCAACAGCAGCTGGCCAAGGAACTACAGAGCTCAATAACAAGAGAGCCAATAACCAACACTCATTTGAGACTCCACAGAATGCAACTTCAGATGAGGAGATCAAGAATCTTGAAGGAATGAAGGCAGTCATGAATCAAAGCAAACAGCTACATCAGCAAACTCAGCAACAATTGGGGTCAATAGCTAGACAAATTGACTTTCTCCATTCTACTACAGTGAAGGCACAATTTCCACCATGGAAGCCACATTCTTATATAAGAATGAGGGAATCTCAATATCAGGAACAAAGGGACTTCAATCACAACATACCACCACATTACCCATCCTTCCAACCCCTAACACACCACAACCAACCAATCTCACAAGAGTCTCAAAGGATCACCACTCTAGAGATCGTAGTAGAAGGAATGATGAAACAGCAAGCAATGATGAACAAACATTATGATGACTTACTCGGGAGAATTGAGAAGCAAATAGGACAATTAGCCAAAGACTTCACAGAAACGAGTAAGAAAGAGGCAAAGCCTCAATTTCCTTGAGCACTGAGGATGTCAAGCTAGTGACAATAAAAGAGCGCTTGTTGGGAGGCAACCCAACCTGAGGTAGTTCTCTTTTCATTTCTATTTCAATAAAAAGGTTAACTAGCTTTATCTAGATTGCAAGAAGCTAAGTTTGGTGTTGCATACCAAAACAATTCTAAGGGAGAATGGAGAATTCTAAGTTTGGTGTTCCACCAAAATCCCATTACAACACACATTCTCACCTTATGCATAATATGGTCTTCAAGCATACTGGATGAATCAGTTAACCATTTTGGTGTTTTCTAGTTTTCAGCCCTATGACTTTTGAGAAAGACAAGAAAAAAAAAGAATTTCACATATGGTTAATGAAAACCTTTGGCAAGGTACTAAGTTTGGTGTTCTCACACCAAAGTAAGTTCAAAAAGCCCACAAATAATTCATGCAGACTAACCACTGTTACTAAGTGCTTGGGGAACAAGCAACTTTCAATATCACTGCAGAATATCATACAAACTTTTGGAAATTTTTAGCATCATCAACCAAAGAGGTAAAAGATGAACATGAAAGTCAGAATGGATGATGAAGAGAAGAAGGACAGCAAGTGAACTCCAACAGGTTGTATTGTTAAGTGATTGTTTTACATCAAATATTGCAGTAATTGAAAGTTGGATTATATCCTTATTTGCTCTGCCTGTCCGCATAGTGTAGTTTTCTTTATATACCCCTGCCTGCCTGCATAGCATAGCCTTTCTTTATAATTCAATAAGCAAGATGCTTGATCATTCACAACATTCTCATCTTCAAAACTTGTTTGCACTCAATTTTCAAGAATGCATCACATGAAGGTTCTTTAAAAAGAAGGATTGAGGAATAAATCAATTTTGAGGCAAGCAAAAGATTAGGAGAAGTGGTGGTTCTAGTTGTATGATTATGTATTGAGGTTGCATGCTTGTGAAAACTTGCATGGGAGCTCATAGGCAGGACATGAAGTTTAAAGAAGTGTTATGGAGATTCTCAAAAATCAATTGACCCGAGAAGCAAGCAAAACAAAAATAAAGTAAAGAAAATATAAAAACAAAAAGAACATGGCCCAAGGCTCTGAGCATCAATTACTAGGCAGAAAAAGAAAGAAAGAAAGAAAAACTCAAAGAGTTGTTATCCTAGTAAATGCTTGTGGTTGAAGTGTGTCAAAGAAAGAGGCTTGAGCAAGTAAATCCTGAGGGGTGCTTTAACACCTAATACCTTAAAACCAACTGGTTTAGGAGTATTGATTGAAAGCTTATTTAAAGAGCCGCTTTGAGACATGATACTTAGAGTCGAGGCCAAAGCAATAAGTTGCTTCAAGGTGATTACGTATAAAGAGATCTCCATGATACCATTTGGATGAATATCCTAAGACCTACAACTCCCAATATGTGAGGACTAGTGAGCACTGAAGCCCTTGCATGAGCATATGATTTAGAGTTCATCCCACTGTTACTTGATCACTTCACTCACTGTGCTTTACAAGTGTTCCTCAATCCATCTTAATTGAAAGAATCTCTGAGCATAATTCATTTCTTGCTTGGGGACAAGCAAGCTTTAAGTTTGGGGTTGTGATGACAAGTCATCTTAGCCTAGTTTTACTAGTCTCTTTCTTTTGTTTTTAATTGAATTATGCACTTTCTTGAGGCTTAAGCAAGCTAATTTAGGTAGATTTTCATGCTTCCTTTGATTGAATCAACCATAGATAAATTAATGCAATTTCATGAGGTTTGATGCCATAATTGGTGCATATTAGGATAGAATGAACATCTCATGATTTTGAGCATAGCTTTGATGTGTTTGGTTGATTTATGATAGGTGAAGAAAGCTTGGAAAAGGGTTGAAGTAAGAAGGAATGGCTAGAAGCTAAGAGAGGACAATGAAACAAGTGAAATTGAACCAGAAAGCATAAAGTTGGACTTGAAGTTAGCCCTCAAACGTTGGCACAAACTTTTGGATGAAAAGTTAGCCTCAACGTTAGCCCCCTAACTTGGAGGCTAACGTTGGAAATTGAAAATCCCTCCCAGGGCTAGCCAACGTTTGCGCCAATGTTAGCCCCCTAACTTGGAGGCTAACGTTGGCATGAAAATGTCCTCCCAGGGTGCTTCACGTTTGCGCCAACGTTAGCCCCCTAACTTGGAGGCTAACGTTGGCATGAGAACCATACTCCAGGGTGGCCAACGTTTGCGCCAACGTTAGCCCCCTAACTTGGAGGCTAACGTTGGCGCCACAAGCATACAAGGCAAGGCCAACGTTAGGGTCAAAGTTAGACCCCTAACGTTGGCACCAACGTGAGTAGCAGCAAAATGATGCTAGCTGACATGAAAAGTTTGCGTCAAAGTTAGACCCCTAACTTTGACTCAAACTTTGACTCCAACTTTGCAAAACTCAAATCCGGTTCAATTGGTTCACTTGGGTTCCTCTCCAAACTCCAAGAGCAATCAACCAAGGCCTCTTTCAACCCAATTCCACCAAGAGCAAAGGCCCAACTCAAGGCTTGAAGATCATTTGAAGAAAGTGTATAAATAGGCTAGAATTCAAGTTATTCAGGGAGCTTCCCTTTTTAGTTTTTAGAAAGCTTTCTTTTCGGTTTGGGAGCTTGAGTGATCTTGAATTTCTTAGTTTAATTGCTTTCAATTTCAATTACACTTGTCTTGGATCTTGGGTTGAAGAATTGAAGAAATTCTGTTTCAATCTCACCTTGGATCTTGTTTATTTTCACTGCTATTGAATTTCCATTTCGGTTACTTGCTTCTCATCTACTTTCTTTTGCAATTTACAATTCCCTTGCTATTGTTCTTGTTGGATCTAGGAAGGCATTGAGATCTAGACTTGGTTTTCTAGTCTCTGGGTCCTGAGATCTTATTTTACCATTTCAATTCTCTGTTTCTTACTTTACTTGTTCATTTTACTTGTCTGTTTGAATCTGGTTCAACCCCAATTCCCATTTACTCTTCTGTTTGATGCGAATTAATTTCTCTTTGTTTAATTCCTGCAAATCCAAATTCCAATCCCCTTTACATTTCAAGCCATTTACATTTCTTGTTATTTAAGATTCTTGCAATTTACATTTCTTGCTCTTTAAGTTTCTGCCATTTAATTTCTTGTTCTTTAAGATTCAGCAATTTATTTCTTGTTCTCTTTACTTTCAATGCAATTTAAATTCTGCAAATCACCAATCAATCAACCAAATCTTGATTCGCTTGACTAAATCAACCACTAAACTAAAATTGCTCAATCCTTCAATCCCTGTGGGATCGACCTCACCCCGTGAGTTTTTATTACTTGATGCGACCTGGTGCACTTGCCGGTTAGATTTGTGTTGTTTTGGGAGAGATTCTTGTCTCCACCAAAATTTACTCATCAGTGGACACTAAATTTGATGGAGGAAACTTGCCCCGAAAATACATAGATGAACATAGTATCAACCTGTAGCAAGGCCAGCTGACCTCTTCACCTTCCATGGAGTATATCTTGAGCTTTAGAGCTTCAAATGGTGCACCCTCAACGACATTGGAAAGTAGACATCCAGAGCTTTTCAACCATATATCATAGTATGGGGTTGGCATTCATTTGAAGCTTCAAAAGCTGGCTTCATTTAGAGCTTCAGAATCTGAACACGTTATCATGGGCGTTGTCATGGGCGTGTTCACCAAAAACGCCCAGTCCAGGCAGCCTGACCATACCTTCTTCAAAGGAGCATAACTTGAGCTATAGAGATCCAATTGAGGTGCTTCCAATTGCGTTGCAAAGCTGACATTCAGAGCTTTCCAACCATGTATAATAGTCTATGGTGAAGCACAAAATTGAAGCTCAAACAAGAGGCAACTTTGGGCACTAAAAACTGAATTCAGAAAAGGCCAAGTGTTTGGCAACAACTTGGGCTGGCAACGCCCAAGCACCAAGCCTGGTGCCCAGGAAATTCCCTGCACGTTGCCAACTTGCTATAAGCTGGCGTTTTTGGCAACAACACCCAGATGGGCCAGAATTGATGAGAAATTGCTCTTGCTCTCTACACTCTCTTCAAAGGGGAATACTTCCTCTATTGGACCAAGAATTCAACAAAGGAAAAGCCCACATTGCCAATCCAATTGAAGACCTCCAAATGAGTTTTAGGAGTAGTATAAATAGAGTAGAGTTTTGTACTTGAAGGGGGGCTTGGGGGCTTCTGAACTTTTCACACTTAGATTTTTATTTTTACACTTTTTAGTTTTTTTTATTTTTTTTAGAAACTTTTAGATAGATTTTGTAAAAGTTACTTTCGGAAGCAATTTGGAATTTTAGTTTTCTAAGAACTTCTTCTTCTTCATTCTTCATTTTCTTTACTACTCACTTTTTAATGTCTACTTTTATACTTGTTGTTGAATTTAGAGCTATGATTCACTAAACCCCATCTTCATTAGGGGAGGAGCTCTGTTTATTTGAATGGGTTGACAACAAATAGTTTCCTTCTCAATTTAAGTGGCTTATCTAAGAGGAAACTCTTGTGCTTTACAGATTCAATTACATTCGAGAGAAGGATTGAATCTATATGAATTGTGTGGTGAACTTGAGAAAGAATCCATACAATTCAGTTTGGAGTTCTCCTTTCACAATTTCTTTGATTAATACACTTTGGGTTGGTATGTGAGATGTAACCTCCCTTAGTTGAGATCCTGGAAGTTGTGTGGCATTGGATTAGAAATTTAAACTTCACCTCTTCTCATGACCAATTAGATCACGAGAGTGGCAATTGATTGTGTTGAGAGAAATTGGATTGTCAAGAGATTGGGATCCAATTATTCACAATCTGCCATGGATCTATACCCATGATTGAGAAGGAGATGAGCAAAGTCAATTCATGACAATTTACATCTCTGATCTCTAATGATCTCTTCACCATTAATTCTCATCTCCCTTGTTCTTTAATTATTTTGATTACCCACTACCCAACTCCCTTCTACATCCTTGCAATATATCATTCTGTTATTTAATTTCTGCACTTTAAATTTCTGCAATCTTTACTTTTTTGCAATTTATCTTTAACTATTTGCAATTACATTCAAGAATCAAATCTCATGAAATCAAAACCATGTTTGCTTGACTAAATATACCATTTAACTAAAGTTGCTTAATCTACCAATCTCCGTGGGATCGACCTCACTCTCAGTGAGTTTTATTACTTGATACGACTCGGTATACTTGCCGGTTATACGTGAAATATAAATTTTCGCGTATCAAGTTTTTGGTGCCGTTGCCGGGGATTGGAAAAGATTGACAATGATTAAGTGAATGGTAGTTTAGATTAAGCATTTTCTTTGTTTTTTTTCTTTGTACAGTTCTTTTAATTTTTTGTTTTCTTTTTGGACATTAAGGTGTTTGTGTTATTGCCTCACTAAGAAATTCTCATCTGAGACATGTATTTCAATTGCTTTGTGATTGTGTTCTACAAAACTTAAATGGAGTTTATCTCATCTTTTGATCAAACAAACTTTCTGGGATATCACCCACCACCACCAATCTCTAATGGTGGCTGGAAATATCACCAAGAAAATACAAATTCTGAGCACTCCAATTCATGGATACTTACTTCAGAGACACAAGATGAGCAAGAGAATCATATGGGATATTTCTCACCACCACAAAATGATTCAAGTCATTATTTTAATGGTGGCTGGGAGTATCGCCAAGAACTTGCAAATTATGAGCACTCCAATCCATGGAGATTTGCTCCAGAGCCACAAATTGATCAAGCTAATCACATGAGATGTTGTCCAGAACCACAAAATGATTTATGTCATTACCCTCATGGTGTTTGGATATATCAACAAAAGTGTGAACAATTAAGAGAAATGAATTTCCTCCCAGAGCCACAAAGTGAACCATGCTGTTATGACATTGACACAAACTATGGCTGGGAAGGGAATTTTAATTCTCCAAATGCTATTCATCAAGAGACATCATCTCTTGATTATGCTTGAAACAAATTCATGCAAGATTCCTCCCAAGGACTACAAGATTGTCCATACTATGATGATTTCAACAATTCTTCAAGTTGTGCCTGGGAGGAGCAAAACCAGAAAGCATTTGAGAGCCCATATTCCACTTATCAAGAGCCATCACCTCTTAATTATCCAACCTCACCTCCAAATTTTTCATATCAAAATTCTTCACCACTTGAGTTTGCCTCAACACAAAATTCCTTCCAAAATTCATACAATTCAATTCATCATCCACAAAATTCATTCCACCAACCACAAAACTTATTCCACAATTCACAAGATTCATTCCATACCACTCAAAACAACCTCACCACAACACATCCATATCCACAAAACTTCTCTCAACCTTCATCTCTTAAGCTAGTAGCTGAGGACTTCCTTCAAAAGTCCAGAGAACTCTTGGAAAGACAAGAACAATATTGGAAGGAACGAGAGAGCCTTTTTGAGAAGATGGATGGACACTTAGAGCTTAGCAAGGAGGATGAAGACCAATTTGTGAGTGAGGAAATGGAAAAAGAAGAACAAAAGGTCCCTGTGTCAAGTGAAATTGCAATGAAGGATGAGGTGGTGGAGGTATATGAGCACAGAATTCCAAGTCCACAAAGGTTAGTTGAAGTAACAATGGAACATGAAAACTCACAACTCTCTCAAACTTCCCTGAAACAAAAAGGCTCCATAATTGAATCCATGATTGAAAGATATGAAGAGGAAATGAAAAAATCTTGGGAAGAACAACAAACCTCTTCCATGAAAGAGCTATTAAAGCAAATGTTTAGTGTAAAAGAGGAAGTGGAAGAGCAAGAACATGAGGAAGACACTCGAGAAATCACACTCAACTGAAACAGAGAAGTGCAAAAAGGAAAGGCTCATAGAACCACCAATTCAAGAGGCTTTTGATGAAAAGAAGACTCCAACAATCACACAACCACCAAGACTTGGATTCAAGGAAGTGAAGGCAATTAACAAAAGCACCAAGAAGAGGATTGTGAGCAAGCTACCAAGGATAATATTCATGAAGAAAAAAGGGTCAACCACAAGCAATCCTCCCCCTGATCCAGTAAGCAAGCTCAATCAAGCCATTAACAAAAGAAAGCTTGCTGAGGAGAGGCCAAGACAAGGGACACTAGCTGAATCTTCTTCCCCCTTAAGGTCATTCCTATTAACAAATTGGAAGAAGAGGAAGAAAGTGAACAACATGTCAACCATAGGTATAATTTCTCTTCTCTGCTTTGTTTTCGTTCTTTCTTTTATTTAAATTCAATAAATTGGCATATGGTTACATTTTAAGTTGGTGTTGCCTTGCAACAAATTGTTTTCAATCTTTTTGGATGATTGCATCAAATCAAAAATGAGAGTGACACACCAAGATTCTAAGTTTGGTGTGCCATTTATTTTCTAGGCAATTTATTCAAGCAACACTACTTGTCTGCATAATCATAATGCCTCTGCAGTTTTAGTTTTCTCTTTTGATTTGACACTTTTGCATTCTACTTGATTTAGTTATTTTTCTATCTTTAAATGCTTTCATTTAGTTTGCTTATTAACTGTTTTTGTTAATACATTACCAAGAGATCCTTATTCATGACAGATTCTTAGCTTGGTGATTGTATTTAACATACAACAATTTCATTTGCTTAGTTTTAATTCAAATAAATTGACATATGATTTCATTCTAAGTTTGGTGTTTCTATGCAACAAAATTTGTTTTCAATCTTTACTGGATACTTGCATTAATTCCAAGTGAAAGTGTCACACTAAGTTTGGTGTGCCACTTATCTTTTATGCAATGTATTGTGCACACCCCACTTGTTTATGCAATCATATTGTCTCTGTTCTCTTTCTTGTGCCTTTATTGTATCTTCAATTTTGTTTGCTTAACCACATGTATTACTCATATTTTATTATTATGAGACCTTCATGACCCATCATAAACCCCATCACCACGGTATTAATTGTTACTTGAGGACAAGCAATCATTCTAAGTTTGGTGTGGAAAGAGGAGGAATAGGAGGAAATTAACAACAACAATGAAGATGAACTACAAGGTGGTAAAGTTCTTTTTCTCTTATTTGTTTCCAGTACATTCAATTGCATGATTGTCTCTTATTTTCTATGTATGCATGTGTGGTATGGATAAGCATAGCTTGAATTTTGATTTGCAATATGTTGCTGTGACATTGTGACTACCAACTTGAGTTTTGTGAATTCAAAAGCAATAAAGTATCATGATCTTAAACAAACAAGGAATTAAAGAAGAATTTAGTATGTGCATACAAGTATTGGAAAGCTAGTATGATTGATTGTTGCTCAATTGCATTAGATTTTATTTAATTGAAGTTTTCATCTAGGACATTTTGTGAAAATCTTTTGAAAATCATGTAAACCTTGAAGAAGCAAATGCAATTAAGGCAAGAAAAAAAAGGGAAAGAATGAGAAAGCTGAAGGCTCTGAGTACCAATGACAATTCCATTGTTAAGTACTTGTGGTGTTTATGTATCAGGCCAAATGCTTGAAAACAAAATACTTAGAAGTCAAGGCTAAGCTCAAGTGCAAAAGCACTCCCTCAAAGCTCAAGGTTCTGAGCATCAATGATTAGAAAGTCAAGAAAAGAAAAAATGAGCTTAATGAAGTCCTCTAATTCAAATGCTTATGGTGCTTATGTATCAAGTGGTAATACTTGAAAACAAAGCATTTAGAATCGTAGCTTTGTTATTAACTCATGGGGCAAAGCACCCAAAAGGAGAAGCTAATAAGAAAATCAAAAGCTTGTTTCAAGGAAGAATTATAAGAAAAAGATTTCATAAAGTGAGCTAGATAGAAGCATCAATCATTTATATTTCTTTTGTGATTGTAGCATGCATAGAAAACTAGCTTGCCATGAACATTAACTTGCTATTCTTCTAACCTTGGATTGTCAATCTCTATTGCATGATTCTTTTCTTGCTTGAGGACAAGCAAGGTTTAAGTTTGGTGTTGTGATGCATTCGCATATTTGCTATTTTAACTAGTTAGTTTAGTTAGTTTTAGCTTAGTTTCATTCACTTTCTTTGAAATAAATGAGCAATTTTGTGAGTTTTCCTCCATGCATCCATGAACCAAGAACTAAGTGAAATTTGGCATAATTCATGCAAATGACTCAAGGAGTTTATATACAAGTTGATGTGATTGATTCCCTTGAAAATTATTGCATAAGATGGCAAAACTTTGAGAAAAATTCTTTGGTTTATGTTAGGTGATGAAGCAAGAAGACAATGGAGCAAGAAAATATTGGAGAAAGGAAGAACAAGCAAGTTGGCAACTTGGAAACCAAGTTGGCAACGCCCATTTGGTGCTGCCAGGGAAGAACAGCACGTTGGCAACTTGGAAATCAAGTTGGCAACGTGCTAGTGTATGTCCAGCAGAGTTGGCAGCTTGACATCCCCCTCTTCAAAGATGAATAACTTGAACCACAGAGATCCAATTGACATGCTTCCAGTTGTGTTGGAAAGCTGACATCCAGAGCTTTCCAACGATATATAATAGTTTATAATGTGGCATGAAATGGAAGCTCAAATCAGAGGAAAATTTAAGCCCCAAAAACAAGAGAATGAAGTTGGAGCAGAAGAAGGTGCATTGTACGTTGCCAACGCGGGGACCAAGTTGGCAATGCTAGGAAGCTCCCAGTGCGCGTTGTTGCTGGCGTGTTTGCCAGCAACGTGGGCAACAACGCCCAAGTAGAGAAGAGAGGAGAGCCTGGCGTTGTTGCTGGCGTGTTTGCCAACAACTTGGGCAACAACGCCCAGGCAGCTCAACATTACCCTCTTCAATGGCGTGTATCTTGAGCTACAAAACTCCAAATGAGGTGATTCCAGTGGCATTGGAAAGTAGAAATCAAGAGCTTTCCAAGCATATATGGCACTACATGGTGGACACTAAATTTGATGGAGGAAACTTGCCCCGAAAATACATAGATGAACATAGTATCAACCTGTAGTAAGGCCAGCTGACCTCTTCACCTTCCATGGAGTATATCTTGAGCTTTAGAGCTTCAAATGGTGCACCCTCAACGACATTGGAAGGTAGACATCCAGAGCTTTTCAACCATATATCATAGTATGGGGTTGGCATTCATTTGAAGCTTCAAAAGCTGGCTTCATTTAGAGCTTCAGAATCTGAACACGTTATCATGGGCGTTGTCATGGGCGTGTTCACCAAAAACGCCCAGTCCAGGCAGCCTGACCATACCTTATTCAAAGGAGCATAACTTGAGCTATAGAGATCCAATTGAAGTGCTTCCAGTTGCATTGCAAAGCTGACATTCAGAGCTTTCCAACCATGTATAATAGTCTATGGTGAAGCACAAAATTGAAGCTCAAACAAGAGGCAACTTTGGGCACTAAAAACTGAATTCAGAAAAGGCCAAGTGTTTGGCAACAACTTGGGCTGACAACGCCCAAGCACCAAGCCTGGTGCCCAGGAAATTCCCTGCACGTTGCCAACGTGCTATAAGCTGGCGTTTTTGGCAACAACACCCAGATGGGCCAGAATTGATGAGAAATTGCTCTTGCTCTCTACACTCTCTTCAAAGGGGAATACTTCCTCTATTGGACCAAGAATTCAACAAAGGAAAAGCCCACATTGCTAATCCAATTGAAGACCTCCAAATGAGTTTTAGGAGTAGTATAAATAGAGTAGAGTTTTGTACTTGAAGGGGGGCTTGGGGGCTTCTGAACTTTTCACACTTAGATTTTTATTTTTACACTTTTTAGTTTTTTTATTTTTTTTAGAAACTTTTAGATAGATTTTGTAAAAGTTACTTTCGGAAGCAATTTGGAATTTTAGTTTTCTAAGAACTTCTTCTTCTTCATTCTTCATTTTCTTTACTATTCACTTTTTAATGTCTACTTTTATACTTGTTGTTGAATTTAGAGCTATGATTCACTAAACCCCATCTTCATTAGGGGAGGAGCTCTGTTTATTTGAATGGGTTGACAACAAATAGTTTCCTTCTCAATTTAAGTGGCTTATCTAAGAGGAAACTCTTGTGCTTTACAGATTCAATTACATTCGAGAGAAGGATTGAATCTATATGAATTGTGTGGTGAACTTGAGAAAGAATCCATACAATTCAGTTTGGAGTTCTCCTTTCACAATTTCTTTGATTAATACACTTTGGGTTGGTATGTGAGATGTAACCTCCCTTAGTTGAGATCCTGGAAGTTGTGTGGCATTGGATTAGAAATTTAAACTTCACCTCTTCTCATGACCAATTAGATCATGAGAGTGGCAATTGATTGTGTTGAGAGAAATTGGATTGTCAAGAGATTGGGATCCAATTATTCACAATCTGCCATGGATCTATACCCATGATTGAGAAGGAGATGAGCAAAGTCAATTCATGACAATTTACATCTCTGATCTCTAATGATCTCTTCACCATTAATTCTCATCTCCCTTGTTCTTTAATTATTTTGATTACCCACTACCCAACTCCCTTCTACATCCGTGCAATCTATCATTCTGTTATTTAATTTCTGCACTTTAAATTTCTGCAATCTTTACTTTCTTGCAATTTATCTTTAACTATTTGCAATTACATTCAAGAACCAAATCTCATGAAATCAAAACCATGTTTGCTTGACTAAATATACCATTTAACTAAAGTTGCTTAATCTACCAATCTCCGTGGGATCGACCTCACTCTCAGTGAGTTTTATTACTTGATACGACCCGGTATACTTGCCGGTTATACGTGAAATATAAATTTTCGCGTATCACACTTGTTCACAAATTAAGAATAAATTAATTTAAAATTTAAAAATTTTAATTTTTTAATATTTTTGGATATTTTTGGAATTTTTATTTTTTTACAACTAGAAAAAAATGTTAGTTTAAAATTAAAAAATAATAAAGTTATAGATCTGTTGTTTACTAGATATTGCTAGACTTTATTTTTTTATTATTTAAATAAAAAATATTTAATAATATAATTTAAAAATTCAAAAATAAAGAATTTAGTTTTTTAAAATTTTTTATTTTTTAAAAATATTTTTTTATTCACCGGATAATGCAACACCTAGACAGTTGACTTTTTTTGCTGCACTTGTTCACAAATTAAGAATAAATTAATTTAAAAAATTTAAAATTTTAATTTTTTTATTTTTGGGATATTTTTGGAATTTTATATTTTTTTACAACTAGAGAAAAATTTTTGTTTGAAATTAAAAAAATAATAAATTTACAGATCAATTGTTTACTAGATATTGCTGGACTTTATTTTTTATTATTTAAATAAATAATATTTAATAATATAATTTAAAAATTCAAAATAAATAATTTAGTTTTTCAAAATTTTTATTTTTTTAAAAATATTTTTTTATTCACCGGATAATGCTACACCTAGACAGTAGACTTTTTTGCTGCACTTGTTCACAAATTAAGAATAAATTAATTTTAAAATTTTAAAATTTAAATTTTTTTTATTTTTTGGATATTTATGGAATTTTTTATTTTTTTACAACTAGAAAAAATATATTTTTTTGTTTAAAATTAAAAAAATAATACATTTACAAATCTGTTGTTTACTAGATATTGCTGGACTTTATTTTATTTTTCTTATTTAAATGTAAAATATTTAATAATATAATTTAAAAATTAAAAAATAAAGAATTTAGTTTTTTAAATTTTTTAATTTTTTAAAAAATATTTTTGATTTTTTTCACCGGATAATGCTACATCCAGATAGTTGACTTTTTTTCTGCACTTGTTCACAAATTAAGAATAAATTAATTTAAAAATTTAAAAATTTTAATTTTTTAATATTTTTGGATATTTTTGGAATTTTTATTTTTTTACAACTAGAAAAAAATTTTAGTTTAAAATTAAAAAAATAATAAAGTTATAGATCTATTGTTTACTAGATATTGCTAGACTTTATTTTTTTATTATTTAAATAAAAAATATTTAATAATATAATTTAAAAATTCAAAAATGAAAAATTTAGTTTTTAAAATTTTTTAAATTTTTTAAAAATATTTTTAATTTTTTTCACCGGATAATGTTAAACCCGGACAGTTGACTTTTTTGTTACACTTGTTCACAAATTAAGAATAAATTAATTTAAATATTTAAAATTTTAATTTTTAATTTTTTTTGGATATTTTTGGAATTTTATATTTTTTACAACTAGAAAAAATTTTTTAGTATAAAATTTTAAAAAAAAATAATAAAGTTACAAATCTGTTGTTTACTAGATATTGTTGGACTTTATCTTTTTATTATTTAAATAAATAATTTTTAATAATATAATTTAAAAATTCAAAATAAATAATTTAGTTTTTCAAAATTTTTAGTTTTTTTAAAAATATTTTTTTATTCACCGGATAATGCTACACCTAGACAGTATACTTTTTTTGCTACACTTGTTCACAAATTAAGAATAAATTAATTAAAAATCTAAAATTTAAAATTTTTTTATTTCTTGGATATTTATGGAATTTTATATTTTTTTACAACTAGAAAAAATATTTTTTTGTTTAAAATTAAAAAAATAATAAATTTACAGATCTGTTGTTTACTAGATATTGTTGGACTTTATTTTATTTTTCTTATTTAAATGTAAAATATTTAGTAATATAATTTAAAAATTCAAAAATAAATAATTTAGTATTTTAAATTTTTTAATTTTTTAAAAAATATTTTTGATTTTTTTCACCGGATAATGCTACATCCAGACAGTTGACTTTTTTTTGCTGCACTTGTTCACAAATTAAGAATAAATTAATTTAAAAAAATTAAAAATTTTAATTTTTTAATATTTTTGGATATTTTTGGAATTTTTATTTTTTTACAACTAGAAAAAAATTTTAGTTTAAAATTAAAAAAATAATAAAGTTATAGATCTGTTGTTTACTAGATATTGCTAGACTTTATTTTTTTATTATTTAAATAAAAAATATTTAATAATATAATTTAAAAATTCAAAAATAAATAATTTAGTTTTTTAAAATTTTTAATTTTTTAAAAATAATTTTTTTATTCACCGGATAATGCAACACCTAGACAGTTGACTTTTTTTGCTGCACTTGTTCACAAATTAAGAATAAATTAATTTAAAAAATTTAAAATTTTAATTTTTTAATTTTTTTTGGATATTTTTGGAATTTTATGTTTTTTTACAACTAGAAAAATTTTTTTTACTTTAAAATTAAAAAATAATAAAGTAACAAATCTGTTGTTTACTAGATATTGCTGGACTTTTTTTATTATTTAAATAAATAATATTTAATAATATAATTTAAAAATTCAAAATAAATAATTTAGTTTTTCAAAATTTTTAGTTTTTTTAAAAATATTTTTTTTATTCACCGAATAATGCTACACCTAGACAGTAGACTTTTTTTGCTGCACTTGTTCACAAATTAAGAATAAATTAATTTAAAAAATATTAAAATTTTATTTTCTTTTTTTTGGGATATTTTTGGAATTTTTATTTTTTTACCACTAGAAAAATTTTTTTTGTTTGAAATTAAAAAAAATAAATTTACAGATCAGTTGTTTACTAGATATTGCTGGACTTTATTTTATTTTTCTTATTTAAATGTAAAACATTTAATAATATAATTTAAAAATTCAAAAATAAAAAATTTAGTTTTTAAAATTTTTTAAATTTTTTAAAAATATTTTTAATTTTTTTCACCGGATACTGTTAAACCCGGACAGTTGACTTTTTTTGTTACACTTGTTCACAAATTAAGAATAAATTAATTTAAAATTTTAAAATTTTAATTTTTTAATTTTTTTTTGGATATTTTTGGAATTTTATATTTTTTTACAACTAGAAAAAGTTTTTTAGTATAAAATTTAAAAAAAATAATAAAGTTACAAATTTGTTGTTTACTAGATATTGCTGGACTTTATCTTTTTATTATTTAAATAAATAATATTTAATAATATAATTTAAAAATTCAAAATAAATAATTTAGTTTTTTAAAATTCTTAGTTTTTTTAAAAATATTTTTTATTTTTTTATTCACCTGATAATGCTACACTTAGACAGTAGACTTTTTTTTGCTGCAGTTGTTCACAAATTAAGAATAAATTAATTTAAAAAATTTAAAATTTAATTTTTTTTATTTTTTGCATATTTATGGAATTTTTATTTTTACAACTAGAAAAAATATTTTTTTGTTTACAATTAAAAAATAATTAATTTACAGATCTATTGTTTACTACATATTGCTAGACTTTATTTTATTTTTCTTATTTAAATGTAAAATATTTATTAATATAATTTAAAAATTAAAAAATAAAGAATTTAGTTTTTTAAATTTTTTTAATTTTTTAAAAATATTTTTGATTTTTTTCACCTGATAATGCTACATCCAGACAGTTGACTTTTTTTTGCTGCACTTGTTCACAAATTAAGAATAAATTAATTTAAAAAATTTAAAATTTTTAATTTTTTATTATTTTTCGATATTTTTGGAATTTTTATTTTTTACAAATAGATAAAAATTTTAGTTTAAAATTAAAAAATAATAAAGTTATAGATCTGTTGTTTACTAGATATTGCTAGACTTTATTATTTTATTATTTAAATAAAAAATATTTAATAATATAATTTAAAAATTCAAAAATAAAGAATTTATTTTTTTAAAATTTTTAATTTTTTAAAAATAATTTTTTTATTCACCGGATAATGCAACACCTAGACAATTGAGTTTTTTTTACTGCACTTGTTCACAAATTAAGAATAAATTAATTTAAAAATTTAAAAATTTTAATTTTTTAATATTTTTGGATATTTTTGGAATTTTTATTTTTTTACAACTAGAAAAAAATTTTAGTTTAAAATTAAAAAAATAATAAAGTTACAGATATGTTGTTTACTAGATATTGCTAGACTTTATTTTTTTTATTATTTAAATAAAAAATATTTAATAATATAATTTAAAAATTCAAAAATAAATAATTTAGTTTTTTAAAAGTTTTAATTTTTTAAAAATAATTTTTTTATTCACCGGATAATGCAACACCTAGACAGTTGACTTTTTTTGCTGCACTTGTTCACAAATTAAGAATAAATTAATTTAAAAAATTTAAAATTTTAATTTTTTTATTTTTGGAATATTTTTGGAATTTTTATTTTTTTACCACTAGAAAAAATTTTTTTTTGTTTGAAATTAAAAAAATAATAAATTTACAGATCAGTTGTTTACTAGATATTGCTGGACTTTATTTTATTTTTCTTATTTAAATGTAAAACATTTAATAATATAATTTAAAAATTTAAAAATAACAAATTTAGTTTTTAAAATTTTTAAAATTTTTTAAAAGTATTTTTAATTTTTTTCACCGGATGATGTTAAACCCGGACAGTTGACTTTTTTTGTTATACTTGTTCACAAATTAAGAATAAATTAATTTAAAAATTCAAAATTTTAATTTTTTAATTTTTTTGGATATTTTTGGAATTTTATATTTTTTTACAACTAGAAAAACGTTTTTTAGTATAAAATTTAAAAAAAATAATAAAGTTACAAATCTGTTGTTTACTAGATATTGCTGGACTTTATATTTTTATTATTTAAATAAATAATATTTAATAATATAATTTAAAAATTACAAATAAATAATTTAGTTTTTTAAAATTCTTAGTTTTTTTAAAAATATTTTTCATTTTTTTATTCACCTGATAATGCTACACTTAGACAGTAGACTTTTTTTTGCTCTAGTTGTTCACAAATTAAGAATAAATTAATTTTAAAATTTTAAAATTTAAATTTTTTCATTTTTTGCATATTTATGGAATTTTTTATTTTTTTACAACTAGAAAAAATATTTTTTTTTGTTTAAAATTAAAAAATAATTAATTTACAGATCTGTTGTTTACTACATATTGCTGGACTTTATTTTATTTTTCTTATTTAAATGTAAAATATTTAATAATATAATTTAAAAATTAAAAAATAAAGAATTTAGTTTTTTAAATTTTTTAATTTTTTAAAAAATATTTTTGATTTTTTTCACCTGATAATGCTACATCCAGACAGTTGACTTTTTTTTGCTGCACTTGTTCACAAATTAAGAATAAATTAATTTAAAAATTTAAAATTTTTTATTTTTTATTATTTTTGGATATTTTTGGATTTTTTATTTTTTACAACTAGATAAAAATTTTAGTTTAAAATTAAAAAAATAATAAAGTTATAGATCTGTTGTTTACTAGATATTGCTAGACTTTATTTTTTTATTATTTAAATAAAAAATATTTAATAATATAATTTTAAAATTCAAAAATAAAGAATTTAGTTTTTTAAAATTTTTAATTTTTTAAAAATAATTTTTTTATTCACCGGATAATGCAACACCTAGACAGTTGACTTTTTTTTACTGCACTTGTTCACAAGTTAAGAATAAATTAATTTAAAAAATTTAAAATTTTAATTTTTTAATTTCTTTGAATATTTTTGGAATTTTATGTTTTTTTACAACTAGAAAAAAATTTTTTACTTTAAAATTTAAAAAAAATAATAAAGTTACAAATCTGCTGTTTACTAGATATTGCTGGACTTTATTTTTTTATTATTTAAATAAATAATATTTAATAATATAATTTAAAAATTCAAAATAAATAATTTAGTTTTTCAAAATTTTTAGTTTTTTTAAAAATATTTTTTTTATTCACCGGATAATGCTACACCTAGACAGTAGACTTTTTTTGTTGCACTTGTTCACAAATTAAGAATAAATTAATTTAAAAAATTTAAAATTTTAATTTTTTTATTTTTGGGATATTTTTGGAATTTTTATTTTTTTACCACTAGAAAAATTTTTTTTGTTTGAAATTAAAAAAATAATAAATTTACAGATCTGTTGTTTACTAGATATTGTTGGAGTTTATTTTGTTTTTCTTATTTAAATGTAAAACATTTAATAATATAATTTAAAAATTCAAAAATAAAAAACTTAGTCTTTAAAATTTTTTAATTTTTTTAAAATAATTTTTAAGTTTTTTCACCGGATAATGCTACACCCAGACAGTTGACTTTTTTTGTTGCACTTGTTCACAAATTAAGAATAAATTAATTTAAAAAATTAAAATTTTAATTTTTTTATTTTTTGGATATTTTTGGAATTTTATATTTTTTTACAACTAGAAAGAAACTTTTTAGTTTAAAATTTTAAAAAAAATAATAAAGTTACAAATCTGTTGTTTACTAGATATTACTCGACTTTATTTTTTTATTATTTAAATAAATAATATTTAATAATATAATTTAAAAATTCAAAATAAATAATTTAGTTTTTCAAAATTTTTAGTTTTTTTAAAAATATTTTTTATTCACCGGATAATGCTACACCAAGACAATAGACTTTTTTTGCTGCACTTGTTCACAAATTAAGAATAAATTAATTTAAAAAATTTAAAATTTAAAATTTTTTATTTTTTGGATATTTATAGAATTTTTTATTTTTTTACAACTAAAAAAATATTTTTTTTGTTTAAAATTAAAAAAATAATACATTTACAAATCTGTTATTTACTAGATATTGCTGCACTTTATTTTATTTTTCTTATTTAAATGTAAAATATTTAATAATATAATTTAAAAATTAAAAAATAAAGAATTTAGTTTTTTAAATTTTTTAATTTTTTAAAAAATATTTTTGATTTTTTTCACCGGATAATGCTACATCCAGATAGTTGACTTTTTTTGCTGCACTTGTTCACAAATTAAGAATAAATTAATTTAAAAATTTATAAATTTTAATTTTTTAATATTTTTGGATATTTTTGGAATTTTTATTTTTTTACAACTAGAAAAAAATTTTAGTTTAAAATTAAAAAAATAATAAAGTTATAGATCTATTGTTTACTAGATATTGCTAGACTTTATTTTTTTTATTATTTAAATAAAAAATATTTAATAATATAATTTAAAAATTCAAAAATAAATAATTTAGTTTTTTAAATTTTTTAATTTTTTAAAAATAATTTTTTTATTCACCGGATAATGCAACACCTAGACAGTTGACTTTTTTTTGCTGCACTTGTTCACAAATTAAGAGTAAATTAATTTAAAAAATTTAAAATTTTAATTTTTTTTATTTTTGGAATATTTTTGGAATTTTTATTTTTTTACCACCAGAAAAAAAAATTTTTTTGTTTGAAATTAAAAAAATAATAAATTTACAGATCAGTTGTTTACTAGATATTGCTGGACTTTATTTTATTTTTCTTATTTAAATGTAAAACATTTAATAATATAATTTAAAAATTCAAAAATAACAAATTTAGTTTTTAAAATTTTTTAAATTTTTTTAAAATTTTTTTAATTTTTTTCACCGGATGATGTTAAACCCGGACAGTTGACTTTTTTTGTTATACTTGTTCACAAATTAAGAATAAATTAATTTAAAAATTTAAAATTTTAATTTTTTAATTTTTTTTGGATATTTTTGGAATTTTATATTTTTTTACAACTAGAAAAAAGTTTTTTAGTATAAAATTTTAAAAAAAATAATAAAGTTACAAATCTGTTGTTTACTAGATATTGCTGGACTTTATCTTTTTATTATTTAAATAAATAATATTTAATAATATAATTTAAAAATTCAAAATAAATAATTTAGTTTTTTAAAATTCTTAGTTTTTTTAAAAATATTTTTTATTTTTTTATTCACCTGATAATGCTACACTTAGACAGTAGACCTTTTTTTGCTGCAGTTGTTCACAAATTAAGAATAAATTCATTTAAAAAATTTAAAATTTAAATTTTTTTATTTTTTTACAACTAGAAAAAATATTTTTTTGTTTAAAATTAAAAAATAATTAATTTACAGATCTGTTGTTTACTACATATTGTTGGACTTTATTTTATTTTTCTTATTTAAATGTAAAATATTTAATAATATAATTTAAAAATTAAAAAATAAAATATTTAGTTTTTTAAATTTTTTAATTTTTTAAAAAATATTTTTGATTTTTTCACCTGATAATGCTACATCCAGACAGTTGACTTTTTTTTGCTGCACTTGTTCACAAATTAAGAATAAATTAATTTAAAAATTTAAAATTTAAAATTTTTTATTATTTTTGGATGTTTTTGGAATTTTTATTTTTTACAACTAGATAAAAAATTTACTTTAAAATTAAAAAAATAATAAAGTTATAGATCTGTTGTTTACTAGATATTGCTAGACTTTATTTTTTTATTATTTAAATAAAAAATATTTAATAATATAATTTAAAAATTCAAAAATAAAGAATTTAGTTTTTTAAAATTTTTAATTTTTTAAAAATAATTTTTTTATTCACCGGATAATGCAACACCTAGACACTTGACTTTTTTCTACTGCACTTGTTCACAAGTTAAGAATAAATTAATTTAAAAAATTTAAAATTTCAATTTTTAGTTTTTTTGAATATTTTTGGAATTTTATGTTTTTTTACAACTAGAAAAAAAATTTTTACTTTAAAATTTAAAAAAAATAATAAAGTTACAAATCTGTTGTTTACTAGATATTGCTGGACTTTATTTTTTTATTATTTAAATAAATAATATTTAATAATATAATTTAAAATTTCAAAATAAATAATTTAGTTTTTCAAAATTTTTAGTTTTTTTAAAAATATTTTTTTTATTCACCGGATAATGCTACACCTAGACAGTAGACTTTTTTTGCTGCACTTGTTCACAAATTAAGAATAAATTAATTTAAAAAATTTAAAATTTTAATTTTTTTATTTTTGGGATATTTTTGGAATTTTTATTTTTTTTACCACTAGAAAAAAAGTTTTTGTTTGAAATTAAAAAAATAATAAATTTACAGATCAGTTGTTTACTAGATATTGCTGGACTTTATTTTGTTTTTCTTATTTAAATGTAAAACATTTAATAATATAATTTAAAAATTAAAAAATAAAAAATTTAGTTTTTAAAATTTTTTAATTTTTTTAAAAATATTTTTAAGTTTTTTCACCGGATAATGCTACACCCAGACAGTTGACTTTTTTTGTTGCACTTGTTCACAAATTAAGAATAAATTAATTTAAAAAATTAAAATTTTAATTTTTTAATTTTTTTGGATATTTTTGGAATTTTATATTTTTTTACAACTAGAAAGAAACTTTTTAGTTTAAAATTTTAAAAAAAATAATAAAGTTACAAATCTGTTGTTTACTAGATATTACTGGACTTTATTTTTTTATTATTTAAATAAATAATATTTAATAATATAATTTAAAAATTCAAAATAAATAATTTAGTTTTTCAAAATTTTTAGTTTTTTTAAAAGTATTTTTTTATTCACCGGATAATGCTACACCTAGACAATAGACTTTTTTTGCTACACTTGTTCACAAATTAAAAATAAATTAATTTAAAAAATTTAAAATTTAAAATTTTTTATTTATTGGATATCTATGGAATTTTTTATTTTTTTACAACTAAAAAAATATTTTTTTTGTTTAAAATTAAAAAAATAATACATTTACAAATCTGTTATTTACTAGATATTGCTGGACTTTATTTTATTTTTCTTATTTAAATGTAAAATATTTAATAATATAATTTAAAAATTAAAAAATAAAGAATTTATTTTTTTAAATTTTTTAATTTTTTAAAAAATATTTTTGAATTTTTTCACCGGATAATGCTACATCCAGATAGTTGACTTTTTTTGCTGCACTTGTTCACAAATTAAGAATAAATTAATTTAAAAATTTAAAAATTTAACTTTTTTAATATTTTTGGATATTTTTAGAATTTTTATTTTTTTACAACTAGAAAAAAATTTTAGTTTAAAATTAAAAAAATAATAAAGTTATAGATCTGTTGTTTACTAGATATTACTAGACTTTATTTTTTTTATTATTTAAATAAAAAATGTTTAATAATATAATTTAAAAATTCAAAAATAAATAATTTAGTTTTTTAAAATTTTTAATTTTTTTAAAAAAATTTTTTTATTCACAGGATAATGCAACACTTAGACAGTTGACTTTTTTTTGCTGCACTTGTTCACAAATTAAGAATAAATTAATTAAAAAAATTTAAAATTTTAATTTTTTTATTTTTGGAATATTTTTGGAATTTTTATTTTTTTAAAGCTAGAAAAAATTTTTTTTGTTTGAAATTAAAAAAATAATAAATTTACAGATCAGTTGTTTATTAGATATTGCTGGACTTTATTTTATTTTTCTTATTTAAATGTAAAACATTTAATAATATAATTTAAAAATTAAAAAATAACAAATTTAGGTTTTAAAATTTTTAAAATTTTTTAAAAATATTTTTAATTTTTTTCACCGGATAATGTTAAACCCGGACAGTTAACTTTTTTGTTACACTTGTTCACAAATTAAGAATAAATTTATTTAAAAATTTAAAATTTTAATTTTTTAATTTTTTTTGGATATTTTTGGAATTTTATATTTTTTAACAACTAGAAAAAAGTTTTTTAGTTTAAAATTAAAAAAAAATAATAAAATTACAAATCTGTTGTTTACTAGATATTGCTGGACTTTATCTTTTTATTATTTAAATAAATAATATTTAATAATATAATTTAAAAATTCAAAATAAATAATTTAGTTTTTTAAATATCTTAGTTTATTTAAAAATATTTTTTTATTTTTTTATTCACCTCATAATGCTACACTTAGACAGTAGACTTTTTTTTGTTGCAGTTGTTCACAAATTAAGAATAAATTAATTTAAAAAATTTAAAATTTAAATTTTTTTATTTTTTTACATCTAGAAAAATATTTTTTGTTTAAAATTAAAAAATAATTAATTTACAGATCTGTTGTTTACTACATATTTTTGGACTTTATTTTATTTTCTTATTTAAATGTAAAATATTTAATAATATAATTAAAAAATTAAAAAATAAAGAATTTAGTTTTTAAATTTTTTAATTTTTTAAAAAATATTTTTGATTTTTTTCACCTGATAATGCTACATCGAGACAGTTGACTTTTTTTTACTGCACATGTTCACAAATTAAGAATAAATTAATTTAAAAATTTAAAATTTTTTATTTTTTATTATTTTTGGATATTTTTGAAATTTTTATTTTTTACAACTAGATAAAAAATTTAGTTTAAAATTAAAAAAATAATAAAGTTATAGATATGTTGTTTACTAGATATTGCTAGACTTTATTTTTTTATTATTTAAATAAAAAATATTTAATAACATAATTTAAAAATTAAAAAATAAAGAATTTAGTTTTTTAAAATTTTTAATTTTTTAAAAATAATTTTTTTATTCACCGGATAATGCAACACCTAGACAGTTGACTTTTTTTACTACACTTGTTCAAAAGTTAAGAATAAATTAATTTAAAAAATTTAAAATTTTAATTTTTAATTTTTTTGAATATTTTTGGAATTTTATGTTTTTTTACAACTAGAAAAAATTTTTTAATTTAAAATTTAAAAAAATAATAAAGTTACAAATCTGTTGTTTACTAGATATTGCTAGACTTTATTTTTTTATTATTTAAATAAATAATATTTAATAATATAATTTAAAAATTCAAAAATAAATAATTTAGTTTTTCAAAATTTTGTTTTTTTAAAAATATTTTTTTTATTCACCGGATAATGCTACACCTAGACAGTAGACTTTTTTTGCTGCACTTATTCACAAATTAAGAATAAATTAATTTAAAAAATTTAAAATTTTAATTTTTTTTATTTTTGGGATATTTTTGGAATTTTTATTTTTTTACCACTAGAAAAAAAATTTTTGTTTGAAATTAAAAAAATAACAAATTTACAGATCAGTTGTTTACTAGATATTGCTGGACTTTATTTTATTTTTCTTATTTAAATGTAAAACATTTAATAATATAATTTAAAAATTCAAAAATAAAAAATTTAGTTTTTAAAATTTTTTAAATTTTTTAAAAATATTTTTAATTTTTTTCACCGGATGATGTTAAACCCAGACAGTTGACTTTTTTTGTTACACTTGTTCACAAATTAAGAATAAATTTATTTAAAAATTTAAAAATTTAATTTTTTAATTTTTTTTGGATATTTTTGGAATTTTATAGTTTTTTTACAACTAGAAAAAAGTTTTTTAGTATAAAATTTAAAAAAAAAATAATAAAGTTACAAATCTGTTGTTTACTAGATATTGCTGGACTTTATCTTTTTATTATTTAAATAAATAATATTTAATAATATAATTTAAAAATTCAAAATAAATAATTTAGTTTTTTAAAATTCTTAGTTTTTTTAAAAGTATTTTTTATTTTTTTATTCACCTGATAATGCTACACTTAGACAGTAGACTTTTTTTGCTGCAGTTGTTCACAAATTAAGAATAAATTAATTTAAAAAATTTAAAATTTAAATTTTTTTATTTTTTTACAACTAGAAAAAATATTTTTTTGTTTAAAATTAAAAATAATTAATTTACAGATCTGTTGTTTACTACATATTGTTGGACTTTATTTTATTTTTCTTATTTAAATGTAAAATATCTAATAATATAATTTAAAAATTAAAAAATAAAGAATTTAGTTTTTTAAATTTTTTAAATTTTTAAAAAATATTTTTGATTTTTTTCACCTGATAATGCTACATCCAGACAGTTGACTTTTTTTTGCTGCACTTGTTCATAAATTAAGAATAAATTAATTTAAAAATTTAAAATTTAAAATTTTTTATTTTTTTTGGATATTTTTGGAATTTTTATTTTTTACAACTAGATAAAAAATTTAGTTTAAAATTAAAAAAATAATAAAGTTATAGATCTGTTCTTTACTAGATATTGTTGTACTTTATTTTTTTATTATTTAAATAAATAATATTTAATAATATAATTTAAAAATTCAAAATAAATAATTTAGTTTTTCAAAATTTTTAGTTTTTTTAAAAATATTTTTTTTATTCACCGGATAATGCTACACCTAGACAGTAGACTTTTTTTGCTGCACTTGTTCACAAATTAAGAATAAATTAATTTAAAAAATTTAAAATTTTAATTTTTTATTTTTGGGATATTTTTGGAATTTTTATTTTTTTACCACTAGAAAAAAATTTTTGTTTGAAATTAAAAAAATAACAAATTTACAGATCAGTTGTTTACTAGATATTGCTGGACTTTATTTTATTTTTCTTATTTAAATGTAAAACATTTAATAATATAATTTAAAAATTCAAAAATAAAAAATTTAGTTTTTAAAATTTTTTAAATTTTTTAAAAATATTTTTAATTTTTTTCACCGCATGATGTTAAACCCGGAGAGTTGACTTTTTTTGTTACACTTGTTCACAAATTAAGAATAAATTTATTTAAAAATTTAAATTTTTAATTTTTAATTTTTTTTGGAATTTTATAGTTTTTTTACAACTAGAAAAAAGTGTTTTAGTATAAAATTTAAAAAAAATAATAAAGTTACAAATCTGTTGTTTACTAGATATTGCTGGACTTTATCTTTTTATTATTTAAATAAAAATATTTAATAATATAATTTAAAAATTCAAAATAAATAATTTAGTTTTTTAAAATTCTTAGTTTTTTTAAAAGTATTTTTTATTTTTTTATTCACCTGATAATGCTACACTTAGACAGTAGACTTTTTTTGCTGCAGTTGTTCACAAATTAAGAATAAATTAATTTAAAAAATTTAAAATTTAAATTTTTTTATTTTTTTACAACTAGAAAAAATATTTTTTTGTTTAAAATTAAAAAATAATTAATTTACAGATCTGTTGTTTACTACATATTGTTGGACTTTATTTTATTTTTCTTATTTAAATGTAAAATATTTAATAATATAATTTAAAAATTAAAAAATAAAGAATTTAGTTTTTTAAATTTTTTAATTTTTTAAAAAATATTTTTGATTTTTTTCACCTGATAATGCTACATCCAGACAGTTGACTTTTTTTTGCTGCACTTGTTCATAAATTAAGAATAAATTAATTTAAAAATTTAAAATTAAATTTTTTTTATTATTTTTGGATATTTTTGGAATTTTTATTTTTTACAACTAGATAAAAAATTTAGTTTAAAATTAAAAAAATAATAAAGTTATAGATCTGTTGTTTACTAGATATTGCTAGACTTTATTTTTTATTATTTAAATAAAAAATATCTAATAATATAATTTAAAAATTCAAAAATAAAGAATTTAGTTTTTTAAAATTTTTAATTTTTTAAAAATAATTTTTTTGTTCACCAGATAATGCAACACCTAGACAGTTGACTTTTTTTTACTGCAGTTGTTCACAAGTTAAGAATAAATTAATTTAAAAAATTTAAAATTTTAATTTTTAGGTTTTTTGAATATTTTTGGAATTTTATGTTTTTTTACAACCAACAAAAAATTTTTACTTTAAAATTTAAAAAAATAATAAAGTTACAAATCTGTTCTTTACTAGATATTGTTGTACTTTATTTTTTTATTATTTAAATAAATAATATTTAATAATATAATTTAAAAATTCAAAATAAATAATTTAGTTTTTCAAAATTTTTATTTTTTTAAAAATATTTTTTTATTCACCGGATAATGCTACACCTAGACAGTAGACTTTTTTTGCTGCACTTGTTCACAAATTAAGAATAAATTAATTTAAAAAATTTAAAATTTTAATTTTTTTATTATTGGGATATTTTTGGAATTTTAATTTTTTTACCACTAGAAAAATTTTTTTTGTTTGAAATTAAAAAAATAACAAATTTACAGATCACTTGTTTACTAGATATTGCTGGACTTTATTTTATTTTTCTTATTTAAATGTAAAACATTTAATAATATAATTTAAAAATTCAAAAATAAAAAATTTAGTTTTTAAAATTTTTTAAATTTTTTAAAAATATTTTTAATTTTTTCACCGGATAATGTTAAACCCGGACAGTTGACTTTTTTTGTTACACTTGTTCACAAATTAAGAATAAATTAATTTAAAAATTTAAAATTTTAATTTTTTATTTTTTTTTGGATATTTTTGGAATTTTATATTTTTTTACAACTAGAAAAAAGTTTTTTAGTATAAAATTTAAAAAAAATAATAAAGTTACAAATCTGTTGTTTACTAGATATTGCTGGACTTTATCTTTTTATTATTTAAATAAATAATATTTAATAATATAATTTAAAAATTCAAAATAAATAATTTAGTTTTTTAAATTTCTTAGTTTTTTTAAAAATTTTTTTTATTTTTTTATTCACCTGATAATGCTACACTTAGACAGTAGACTTTTTTTTGCTGCAGTTGCTCACAAATTAAGAATAAATTAATTTAAAAAATTTAAAATTTAAAATTTTTTATTTTTTTACAACTAGAAAAAATATTTTTTTTTGTTTAAAATTAAAAAAATAATTAATTTACAGATCTGTTGTTTACTACATATTGTTGGACTTTATTTTATTTTTCTTATTTAAATGTAAAATATTTAATAATATAATTTAAAAATTAAAAAATAAAGATTTTAGTTTTTTAAATTTTTTAATTTTTTAAAAAATATTTTTGATTTTTTTCACCTGATAATGCTACATCCAGACAGTTGACTTTTTTTTGCTGCACTTGTTCACAAATTAAGAATAAATTAATTTAAAAATTTAAAATTTAAAATTTTTTATTATTTTTGGATATTTTTGGAATTTTTATTTTTTACAACTAGATAAAAAATTTACTTTAAAATTAAAAAAATAATAAAGTTATAGATCTGTTGTTTACTAGATATTGCTAGACTTTATTTTTTTATTATTTAAATAAAAAATATTTAATAATATAATTTAAAAATTCAAAAATAAAGAATTTAGTTTTTTAAAATTTTTAATTTTTTAAAAATAATTTTTTTATTCAGCGGATAATGCAACACCTAGACAGTTGACTTTTTTTTTTTACTGCAGTTGTTCACAAGTTAAGAATAAATTAATTTAAAAAATTTAAAATTTTAATTTTTAGTTTTTTTGAATATTTTTGGAATTTTATGTTTTTTTACAACAAACAAAAAAATTTTATTTTTAAAATTTAAAAAAATAATAAAGTTACAAATCTGTTCTTTACTAGATATTGCTGTACTTTATTTTTTTATTATTTAAATAAATAATATTTAATAATATAATTTAAAAATTCAAAATAAATAATTTAGTTTTTCAAAATTTTTAGTTTTTTTAAAAATATTTTTTTTTATTCACCGGATAATGCTACACCTAGACAGTAGACTTTTTTTGCTGCACTTGTTCACAAATTAAGAATAAATTAATTTAAAAAATTTAAAATTTTAATTTTTTTTTATTTTTGGGATATTTTTGGAATTTTTATTTTTCTACCACTAGAAAAAAATTTTTGTTTGAAATTAAAAAAATAACTAATTTACAGATCAGTTGTTTACTAGATATTGCTCGACTTTATTTTATTTTTCTTATTTAAATGTAAAACATTTAATAATATAATTTAAAAATTCAAAAATAAAAAATTTAGTTTTTAAAATTTTTTAAATTTTTTAAAAATATTTTTAATTTTTTTCACCGGATGATGTTAAACCCGGACAGTTGACTTTTTTTGTTACACTTGTTCACAAATTAAGAATAAATTAATTTAAAAATTTAAAATTTTAATTTTTTAATTTTTTGGATATTTTTGGAATTTTATATTTTTTTACAACTAGAAAAAAGTTTTTTAGTATAAAATTTAAAAAAAATAATAAAGTTACAAATCTGTTGTTTACTAGATATTGCTGGACTTTATCTTTTTATTATTTAAATAAATAATATTTAATTATATAATTTAAAAATTCAAAATAAATAATTTAGTTTTTTAAAATTCTTAGTTTTTTTAAAAATATTTTTTATTTTTTTATTCACCTGATAATGCTACACTTAGACAGTAGACTTTTTTTTGCTGCAGTTGCTCACAAATTAAGAATAAATTAATTTAAAAAATTTAAAATTTAAATTTTTTTATTTTTTACAACTAGAAAAAATATTTTTTTGTTTAAAATTAAAAAAATAATTAATTTACAGATCTGTTGTTTACTACATATTGTTGGACTTTATTTTATTTTTCTTATTTAAATGTAAAATATTTAATAATATAATTTAAAAATTAAAAAATAGAGAATTTAGTTTTTTAAATTTTTTAATTTTTTAAAAAATATTTTTGATTTTTTCACCTGATAATGCTACATCCAGACAGTTGACTTTTTTTTGCTGCACTTGTTCACAAATTAAGAATAAATTAATTTAAAAGTTTAAAATTTAAAATTTTTTATTATTTTAGGATATTTTTGGAATTTTTATTTTTTACAACTAGATAAAAAATTTAGTTTAAAATTAAAAAAATAATAAAGTTATAGATCTGTTGTTTACTAGATATTGCTAGACTTTATTTTTTTATTATTTAAATAAAAAATATTTAATAATATAATTTAAAAATTCAAAAATAAAGAATCTAGTTTTTTAAAATTTTTAATTTTTTAAAAATAATTTTTTTATTCACCGGATAATGCAACACCTAGACAGTTGACTTTTTTTACTGCACTTGTTCACAAGTTAAGAATAAATTAATTTAAAAAATTTAAAATTTTAATTTTTAATTTTTTTGAATATTTTTGGAATTTTATGTTTTTTACAACTAGAAAAAAAATTTTACTTTAAAATTTAAAAAAAATAATAAAGTTACAAATCTGTTGTTTACTAGATATTGTTGTACTTTATTTTTTTATTATTTAAATAAATAATATTTAATAATATAATTTAAAAATTCAAAATAAATAATTTAGTTTTTCAAAATTTTTAGTTTTTTCAAAAATATTTTTTTATTGACCGGATAATGCTACACCTAGACAGTAGACTGTTTTTGCTGCACTTGTTCACAAATTAAGAATAAATTAATTTAAAAAATTTAAAATTTTAATTTTTTTTATTTTTGGGATATTTTTGGAATTTTTATTTTTTTTACCACTAGAAAAAATTTTTTTGTTTGAAATTAAAAAAATAATAAATTTACAGATCAGTTGTTTACTAGATATTGCTGGACTTTATTTTATTTTTCTTATTTAAATGTAAAACATTTAATAATATAATTTAAAAATTCAAAAATAAAAAATTTAGTTTTTAAATTTTTTTAAATTTTTTAAAAATATTTTTAATTTTTTCACCGGATAATGTTAAACGCGGACAGTTGACTTTTTTTGTTACACTTGTTCACAAATTAAGAATAAATTAATTTAAAAATTTAAAATTTTAATTTTTTAATTTTTTGGATATTTTTGGAATTTTATATTTTTTTACAACTAGAAAAAAGTTTTTTAGTATAAAATTTAAAAAAAAATAATAAAGTTACAAATCTGTTGTTTACTAGATATTGCTAGACTTTATCTTTTTATTATTTAAATAAATAATATTTAATAATATAATTTAAAAATTCAAAATAAATAATTTAGTTTTTTAAAATTTTTTGTTTTTTTAAAAATATTTTTTATTTTTTTATTCACCTGATAATGCTACACTTAGACAGTAGACTTTTTTTTGCTGCAGTTGTTCACAAATTAAGAATAAATTAATTTAAAAAATTTAAAATTTATATTTTTTTATTTTTTGCATATTTATGGAATTTTTTATTTTTTTACAACTTGAAAAAATATTTTTTTGTTTAAAATTAAAAAATAATTAATTTACAGATCTGTTGTTTACTAGATATTGCTGGACTTTATTTTATTTTTCTTATTTAAATGTAAAATATTTAATAATATAATTTAAAAATTAAAAAATAAATAATTTAGTTTTTAAAATTTTTTAATTTTTTAAAAAATATTTTTGATCTTTTTCACCTGATAATGCTGCATCCAGACAGTTACTTTTTTTTGCTGCACTTGTTCACAAATTAAGAATAAATTAATTTAAAAATTTAAAATTTTTAATTTTTTTATTATTTTTAGATATTTTTGGAATTTTTATTTTTTACAACTAGATAAAAATTTTAGTTTAAAATTAAAAAAATAATAAAGTTATAGATCTGTTGTTTACTAGATATTGCTAGACTTTATTTTTTTATTATTTAAATAAAAAATATTTAATAATATAATTTAAAAATTCAAAAATAAAGAATTTAGTTTTTTAAAATTTTTAATTTTTTAAAAATAATTTTTTTATTCACCGGATAATGCAACACCTAGACAGTTGACTTTTTTTTACTGCACTTGTTCACAAGTTAAGAATAAATTAATTTAAAAAATTTAAATTTTTAATTTTTTAATTTTTTTGGATATTTTTGGAATTTTATGTTTTTTTACAACTAGAAAAAATTTTTTTACTTTAAAATTTAAAAAAAATAATAAAGTTACAAATCTGTTGTTTACTAGATATTGCTGGACTTTATTTTTTTATTATTTAAATAAATAATATTTAATAATATAATTAAAAAATTCAAAATAAATAATTTAGTTTTTCAAAATTTTTAGTTTTTTTAAAAATATTTTTTTTATTCACCGGATAATGCTACACCTAGACTGTAGACTGATGTGCGGAAAACAATCCGACACAAAACTCACCGGCAAGTGTACCGGGTCGCATCAAGTAATAATAACTCACATGAGTGAGGTCGATCCCACAGGGATTGAAGGATTGAGCAATTTTAGTTTAGTGGTTGAATTAGTCAAGCAAACAAGTGTTGATTGTGTGAATTTGTGTTGACAGAATATAAATTGCATAGAATGTAAAGGGGAGTGGGTGATTTGCAGGAAATTAAAGGGAATAAAAAGAAAAAGAGCTGAATCTTAAAGTGCAAGTAATGTAAATTACGGAAACTTAAAGTGCAAGAAATGTAAATGGCTTGAATTATAAAGGGAATCGGGAAGTGGATTTGCAGAATTTAGACAAGGAGAGGTAAATTGCAATAAACAGAAAAGTAGAAGAGATATTTAAAATGAAAATTCTAGATCTCAGGACCCAAGAGACTAGATAACCAAGTCTAGATCTCAATGCCTTCCTAGATCAAAACCACAATTCAACTGCAAGAGAAATTAAAATCAAACAGAAGAAGAACTAAATTCAAATCTCAATTTCTCAAGAGTGCAGTAATTAAAACAGAGAGATCTCAGGGTGGAATTGAAACAGAATTCCTTCAATTCTCCAACATCCAAGATTCAAACAAAACTTTGCAGGAAAGTAAACAAAACAACCCAGAGGAAGAGAATTCAATTCTCCTCCCAAATACTCTCTCAAATGTCAAGTAATCTCTCCAAAACTCCTTAGCAAAAATCCCAAAATCAAAAAGCTCCCTAAAACTTCAAATCCTAAGCTATTTATACACTTTCTTCTAATGATCTTCAAGCCTTGAATTGGGCTTTGGCCTTGATGGAATTGGGTTGATAGTGGCCTCCGTTGATTGCTCTTGGTGTTGGGAAGAAATCCACTTGTGAATCGGGCCATGTAACTTTCACGTTTGAGCCAACGTTTGAGGTTAAACGTTGACTCAAACGTTGCCTTGTGAACAATGATGCAGAGGCCCAAAATGCTGTCATCCACGTTTGGCTCAATGTTTGAGGTCAAACGTGAGCTCAAACGTGGATCTCCCCATGCCTTCTTTTTGGCCAACGTTTGGCCCAACGTTTGAGGTCAAACGTTGGCGCAAACGTGGCTCAATTAGCTCATCAATCAGGGGTGTTCTTCCATGCTCCTTTTTGCCAAAATGTAGCCAACGTTTGACCTCACGTTTGAGGTCAAACGTTGGCTCAAACGTCGCTGCTAGAAGCTCAATCTTTCTTCTTTTAGGTGCCAACGTTTGCCTCAACGTTTGAGGTCAAACGTTGGCGCAAACGTCGCCTTCCAGGAGCTTCTTCTTCAGCCAATGTTTGCCTCAATGTTTGAGGTCAAACGTTGGTTCTTCTCCAGGGCATTCTTCATCTTCTTGCAACCTCCTTCCAAGCTTTGTTTCACCTATCATCAACCAATCAAAACATCAAAGCTATGCTTCAAATCATGAGATTGTTTCTCTTCCATAATATATGACAATTATAGCACAAAATCTCATGAAAATGCATCATTTTATACATGATTGATTGAGTCAAAGATATCATGAATTTCAACCCAATTGGCTTACTTGGCTTAAGAAAGTGCATAGAACTAAATGAAAACAAAGAAAAAGACTAGTAAAACTAGGCTAAGATGACTTGTCATCACAACACCAAACTTAAAACTTGCTTGTCCCCAAGCAAGAAAAGACTTTAAGCTCATGAGTACTGGCAGAATAGAAAATAGTGAAGAATGACAGAATGACATGTAAGGTTCTGTGAGAGAAGTGATTAATTGACAGTGGAGTGAACTCTAAATCATATGTTTATACAAGGGCTTCAGTGTTCATTAGTCCCTACTTTTTGGAAGTCTTAGGTCTTAGGAATTTCACCCAAATGATATTGTGGAGATCTCTTTATAGATAATCACCTTGAAGCAGCTTATGATTTCTGTGTTTTGGCCTCGACTCTAAGTGTCCTGTCTCAAAGCGGCTCTTTAGATAAGTGGTGGACGAAATTGTGATCTCTATCTTTTGAGCTTTAGCATATATTTACTCTTTAGGGCACTGTTTATTCTCACAACTCCGTTCAACTAACCAGCAAGTGTACTGGGTCGTCCAAGTAATAAACTGGTGGACGAAATTGTGATTCCTATTTTCTTGTAATTGGATTTTAGAAATTGGCACTAGTGGACACAACTCCGTTCAACTAACCAGCAAGTGTACTGGGTCGTCCAAGTAATAAACCTTACGTGAGTAAGGGTCGAATCCACAGAGATTGTTGGTATGAAGCAAGCTATGGTCACCTTGCAAATCTCAGTTAGGCAGATTAAAAATGGTTTATGGGTTTTCGAATAATTAATAATAAAAAGAAGAAATAATAAAAGGGATAGAACACTTATGCAGATTTATTGGTGGGAATTTCAGATAAGCGGATGGAGATGCTGTAGAGCTCTTGGACGCCTGTTCTCCTACTCCTTCTACTCAGTCCTTCTTACTCCTTTCCATGGCAAGCTTTGTATAGGGGTTCACCATCAACTGTGGCTACTTTCATTCCTCACGGGGAAATATCCTGTGCGGCTGTCACTCGCACAGCTAACCAGTCTGGAGGCATCACCCATGGCTGATGGCTACATCCCATCCTCGCAGTGAAAACTATGCTAACGCACTCTGTCACAGTACGGCTAATCACCGGTTGGTTCCCGCTCCTACTGGAATAGAATCCCTCTTTTGCGTCTGTCACTAACGCCCAGCAGGTTAAAGTTTGAAGCACGTCACGGTCATTCATTACCGGAATCCTACTCGGAACACCACAGACAAGGTTGGACTTTCCGGATTCCCAGGATCCTACTCGGAATACCACAGACAAGGTGAGACTTTCCGGACCCTCATAAATGCCGCCATCTATCTAGCTTATACCACGAAGATTCTGTTGGGGAATCTAAGAGATACACATTCAAGCTCTGTTGCATGTAGAACGGACATGGTTGTCAATCACGCGCATTCATAAGTGAGAATGATAATGAGGGTAATCTGACTCATAACATTCATCATGTTCTTGGGTACGAATGAATATCTTGGAATAAGAATAAGAGAGATTTGAATAAAAGAAGATAGAATTTCATTAATACTTGAGGTACAGCAGAGCTCCACACCCTTAATCTATGGTGTGCAGAAACTCCACCGTTGAAAATACATAAGCAAAGAGTTCAGGCATGGCCGAATGGCCAGCCTCCCTAACGTGATCAATGATCCCCTAAGATGAAGAATAAAACAAAACTGAGATCAAAGATGTCTAATACAATAGATAAATGTCCTATATATACTAGACTAGCTACTAGGGTTTACATGAGTAAGTAATTGATGCATAAATCCACTTCCGGGGCCCACTTGGTGTATGCTTGGGCTGAGCTTGATCATTCCACGAGCTAAGGCATTTCTTGGTGTCAAACTCCAGGTTATGACGTGTTTTGGGCGTTCAACTCCGGATCATGACGTTTTTCTGGCGTTTAACTCCAGACAGCAGCGTGTACTTGGCGTTTAACGCCAAGTTACGTCGTCAATCTTCGAATAAAGTATGGACTATTATATATTGCTGGAAAGCCCTGGATGTCTACTTTCCAACTCCGTTGAGAGCGCGCCAATTGGAGTTCTGTAGCTCCAGAAAATCCATTTCGAGTGCAGGGAGGTCAGATTCCAACAGCATCAGTAGTCCTTTTGTCAGCCTTCTTCAGAGTTTTGCTCAAATCCCTCAATTTCAGTCAGAATTTACCTGAAATCACAGAAAAACACACAAACTCATAGTAAAGTTCAGAAATGTGAATTTAACATAAAAACTAATGAAAACATCCCTAAAAGTAGCTTAAACTTACTAAAAACTATATGAAAATAATGCCAAAAAGCGTATAAATTATCCGCTCATCACAACACCAAACTTAAATTATTGCTTGTCCCCAAGCAACTGAAAATCAAATAGGATAAAAAGAAGAGAATATACTATAAATTCCAAAATATCAATGAATATTAATTTAATTACATGAGCGGGACTTGTAGCTTTTTGCTTCTGAACAGTTTTGGCATCTCACTTTTTCCTTTGAAGTTTAGAGTGATTGGCTTCTCTAGGAACTTAGAATTTCAGATAGTGTTATTGACTTTCCTAGTTAGGCATGTTGATTCTTGAACACAGCTACTTTATGAGTCTTGGCTGTGGCCCTAAGCACTTTGTCTTCCAGTATTACCACCGGATACACAAATGCCACAGACACATAACTGGGTGAACCTTTTCAGATTGTGACTTAGCTTTGCTAAAGTCCCCAGTTAGTGGTGTCCAGAGCTCTTAAGCACACTCTTTAGCTTTGGATCACGACTTTAACCATTCAGTCTCAAGCTTTTCACTTGGACCTTCATGACACAAGCACATGGTTAGGGACAGCTTGTTTTAGCCGCTTAGGCCTGGATTTTTAATTTCCTTGGGCCCTCCTATCCATTAATGCTCAAAGCCTTGGATCTTTGCTAAAATTTTCGCCACTTTTTTTTTTGCTGCTTTTTCTTGCTTCAAGAATCAATTTCATGATGTTTTTCAGATCATCAATAACATTTCTCTTTGTTCATCATTCTTTCAAGAGCCAACAATTTTAACACTCATAAACAACAAGATCAAAAATATGCACTGTTCATTCATTCATTTAGAAAACAAAAATTATTGCCACCACATCAATATAATTAAATTAAATTCACTAATAATTTCGAAAATTATGTACTTCTTGTTCTTTTGAATTAAAACATTTTTCTTTTAAGAGAGGTGAAAGACTAATGGAATTTATTCATAGCTTTAAGGCATGGTTACACACTAATGATCATGAAGTAGAGACACAAAAACATAGATAAACATAACACTTAAAAACCGAAAACAGAAAGAAAATAAAGAACAAGGAATGAATCCACCTCTAGTGGCGTCTTCTTCTTGAAGGACCAATGATGTTCTTCAACTCTTCTATGTCCCTTCCTTGCCTTTGTTGCTCCTCCCTCATTGCTCTTTGATCTTCTCTTATTTCTTGGAGAGTGAGGGCGTGTTCATGGTGTTCCACCCTTAATTGTTCAACATTATGGCTCAAGTCTTCCAAAGAGGTACTAAGTTGCTCCCAATAGTTGTTGGGAGGAAAGTGCATTCCTTGAGGCATTTGTTGATGATGAACTTCCTCATGTTCTTCTTGAGGGCCGTGAGGAACTTCTCTTGTTTGCTCCATCCTCTTCTTTGTGATGGGCTTGTCTTCTTCAATGGAGACATCTCCATCTATGATAACTCCGGCTGAATAACATAGATGGCATATGAGGTGGGGGAAGGCTAGCCGTGCCATGTATGAAGGCTTGTCAGCTATTTTGTAGAGTTCATTAGAGATGACTTCATGAACTTCCACTTCCTCTCCAATCATGATGCTATGAATCATGATGGCCCGATCCACAGTAACTTCAGATCGGTTGCTTGTAGGGATGATGGATCTTTGGATGAACTCCAACCATCCTCTAGCTACAGGCTTGAGGTCCAGTCTTCTTAGTTGGACTGGTTTACCTTTGGAGTCTACTCTCCATTGGGCGCCTTCCACACAAATGTCCATTAGGACTTGGTCCAACCTTTGATTGAAGTTGACCCTTCTTGTGTAGGGGCGTTCATCACCTTGCATCATGGGTAGATGAAACGCCAACCTCACATTTTCCGGACTGAAATCTAAGTATTTTCCCCGAACCATTGTGATATAGTTCTTTGGATTCGGGTTCATACTTTGATCATGGTTCCTAGTGATCCATGCATTGGCATAGAACTCTTGAACCATCAGTATTCCAACTTGTTGCATGGGGTTGGTTATGACTTCCCACCCTCTTCTTTGAATTTCATGTCGGATTTCCGGATACTCATTCTTTTTGAGCTTGAAAGGGACCTCGGGGATCACCTTCTTCTTTGCCACAACATCATAGAAGTGGTCTTGGTGGCTCTTGGAGATGAATCTCTCCTTCTCCCATGACTCAGAAGTGGAAGCTTTTGCCTTCCCTTTTCCTTTTCTTGAGGAAACTCCGGTCTTGGGTGCCATTGATGGTGAATAAAAAAATAAAAAGCTTAGGCTTTTTACCACACCAAACTTAAAATTTGCTCGTCCTCGAGCAAAAAAGAAAAGAAGAGTAGAAGAAGAAGAAGAGAATTTTGGTAGAGAAGTAGAGAAGGGGGTTCGTCTATATGAGATAAGAAGAGGTTGTGTTGTGTGAAAATGAAGAAGAAAGGAGAGGTATTTATAGGGAGGGGGGAGGGTTAGGTTTCGGCCATTTTGGGTGGGAATGGGTGGGAAATTGAATTTGAATTTTATGGAGGTAGGTGGGGTTTATGGGGAAGAGGAGGTTGATGTGAATGGTGAATGGGGTAATTGGGAAAAGGAATTGAGGTGATTGATGAAGAAGATTGGGAATTGTGACATGGAGAAATCAAATCACAAAAGTAGGATTAGAAGGTAAGATGGGAAGATGGTAGGTGGGGATCCTATGGGGTCCACAGATCCTGAGGTGGGGATCCTGTGGGGTCCACAGATCCTGAGGTGAAAAGAAATACCATTCCTTCACCCTATAGGCGTGTAAATTGCCTTCATGCATCATTCTGGCGTTCAAACGCCCATTGGTGCATGTTCTGGGCGTTAAACGCCCATGTGATGCTTGTTTCTGGCGTTGAACGCCAGTTTCAAGCTTGTTTCTGGCATTCAGCGCCAGATTGTCCTCTGCGTGCGCATCCTGGCGTTAAACGCCAGGATGTAGCTTGTTTTGGGCGTTCAGCGCCAGAAAGATGCTCTGTTCTGGGCGTTGAACGCCAGCCCGTGCGTCCTCCAGGGTGAAAAATTTTTTTCTTCTGTTTTTGACTCTGTTTTTAATTTTTTTGATTTTTTCGTGACTCCACATGATCATGTACCTTATTAAACACAAAAATAACAAAGAAACAAAATAAAATAAAATTAGATAAATAAAATTGGGTTGCCTCCCAACAAGCGCTTCTTTAATGTCAATAGCTTGACAGTGGCTCTCAGGGAGCCACAGAGCAATCAAGTCAATGTTGTCTAGTCCCAACACCAAACTTAGAGTTTGGATATGGGGTTTGAACACCAAACTTAGAGTTTGGTTGTGGCTTCACAACACCAAACTTAGAGTCTGACTGTGTGGGCTCTTCTTGACCTTGAACTGAGAGAAGCTCTTCATGCTTACTCTCTTTTGTCACAGAGGGATGGCCATGTGCTTGAAACACAAGGTATTCCCCATTCAATTGAAGGGCTAACTCTCCTCTGTTGACATCTATCACAGCTTCTGCTGTGGCTAGGAAAGGTCTTCCTAGGATGATGCATTCATCATTTTCCTTCCTAGTATCTAGGATTATGAAATCAGCAGGGATGTAAAAGTTTTCAACTTTTACTAGCACGTCCTCTACTGTTTCATAAGCTTGTCTTATGGACTTATCTGCCAATTGTAATGAGAACAAGGCAGGTTGTACCTCAATGATCCCTAGCTTCTCCATCACAGAGAGTGGCATCAGATTTATTCCTGACCCAAGGTCACATAGAGCTTTTTCAAAGCTCATGGTGCCAATGGTGCAAGGTATTAAAAACTTGCCAGGATCTTGTTTCTTTTGAGGTAGAGTTTCCTGAATCCAAGTCTCTAATTCACTAATGAGCAAGGGAGGTTCACTTTCCCAAGTCTCATTACCAAACAGCTTGGCATTCAGTTTCATGATAGCTCCTAAATATTGAGCAACTTGCTCTCCAGTGACATCTTCATCCTCTTCAGAGGATGAATATTCTTCAGAGCTCATGAATGGCAGAAGGAGATTTAATGGAATCTCTATGGTCTCTAGGTGAGCCTCAGATCCCTCAGGATCCTTATTAGGAAACTCCTTCTTGCTTGGAGGACGTCCTAGGAGGTCTTCTTCACTGGGATTTTCGTCCTCCTCCTCCTTTGTGCATTCGGCCATGTTGACTAAGTCAATGGCTTTGCATTCTCCTTTTGGATTTTCTTCTGTATTGCTTGGGAGAATACTGGGAGGAGTTTTAATAACTTTCTTACTCAGCTGGCCTACTTATGCCTCCAAATTCCTAATGGAGGATCTTGTTTCATTCATGAAACTGAAAGTGGCCTTTGACAGATCAGAGACTATATTGGCTAAATTAGAATTATTTTGTTCAGAGTTCTCTGTCTGTTGCTGAGAAGATGATGGATATGGCTTACTATTATTCAGCCTATTGCGTCCACCATTGTTAAAACCTTGTTGAGGTTTTTGTTGATCCTTCCAGGAGAAATTTGGATGATTTCTCCATGATGGGTTATAGGTATTTCCATATGGTTCACCCAGATAATTAACCTCTGCCATGGCAGGGTTCTCAGGATCATAAGCTTCTTCAGAAGCTGCCTCTCTAGTACTGTTGGATGCATGTTGCAATCCATTCAGATTTTGAGAGATCATGTTGACCTGTTGAGTCAACACTTTGTTCTGAGCCAGTATGGCATTCAGAGCATCAATTTCAAGAACTCCTTTCTTCTGAGGGACCCCATTATTCACAGAATTCCTCTCAGAGGTATACATGAACTGGTTGTTAGCAACCATGTCAATGAGTTCTTGAGCCTCTTCAAGCGTTTTCTTCAGGTGAATAGATCCACCTGCAGAGTGGTCCAGTGACATTTTCGAAAATTCAGAGAGACCATAATAGAATATATCTAATAGGGTCCATTCTGAAAACATGTCAGATGGACATCTCTTGGTCAGCTGCTTGTATCTTTCCCAAGCTTCATAGAGGGATTCACCATCTTTTTGTTTGAAGGTTTGAACATCCACTCTCAGCTTGCTCAGCTTTTGAGGAGGAAAGAATTTATCCAAGAAGGCAGTGACCAGCTTATCCCAGGAGTCCAGGCTATCCTTAGGTTGTGAATCCAACCATATTCTAGCTCTGTCTCTTACAGCAAAAGGGAAAAGCATGAGTCTGTAGACTTCAGGATTAACTCCATTCGTCTTTACAGTATCACAGACTTGCAAGAATTCAGTTAAAAACTGATAGGGATCTTCAGATGGAAGCCCATAAAACTTGCAGTTTTGTTGCATTAGTGCAACTAGTTGAGGCTAAAGCTCAAAGTTATTGGCTTCAATGGCAGGAATGGAGATGCTTCTTCCATCAAACTTGGACGTTGGCTTTGTGAAGTCACCAAGCATTCTCCTTGCATTATTATTATTATTATTTTCGGCTGCCATGTCTTTCTCTTGTTCGAAAATTTCTGAAAGGTTGTTTCTGGATTGTTGTAATTTAGCTTCTCTTAATTTTCTCTTCAGAGTCCTTTCAGGTTCTGGATCAACTTCAACAAGAGTGCCTTTTTCCCTGTTCCTGCTCATATGAAAGAGAAGAAAACAAGAAAAGAAAAAGGAATCCTCTATGTCACAGTATAGAGATTCCTTTATGTTAGTAGAAGAAGAAAGGGGTGAAGAATCCAAATACAAGGGATATAAGAAGTTTGGATTCTTAGATGAAGAGAGGTGAAGAGAAGTGTTAGTAATTAATAGAATCAGAGAAGAGAAGAGAAATTTCGAAAATAAATTTTGAAAAAGGGGTTAGTATTTTCGAAAATTAAAGATGAAATATAATTAAAATTAAAATTTAAAACAAAAAGAATTTTTTTGAAAAAGAGAGGGAGAATTTTCGAAAATTAGAGAGGGATAGGTAGTTAGTTGGTTTTGAAAAAGATAAGAAACAAACAAAAAGTTAGTTAGTTGATTTGAAAAAGATTTGAAATCAAAATTTGAAAAAGATAAGAAAAAGATAAGATATTTTGAAATCAAATTTTGAAAAAGATAAAATTTTTGAAAAAGATAAGATAAAAGATAAAATGATATATTTAAAAAAAAAGATATTTTGAAAAAGATTTAATTTTAAAAATGACTTAACTAACAAGAAACTACAAGATAAGATTCTAGAACTTAAAGATTGAACCTTTCTTAACAAGAAAGTAACAAACTTCAAATTTTTGAACCAATCACATTACTTGTTAGTTAATTTTCGAAAATTAGATATAAAGATAAGAAAAAGATTTTGAAAATATTTTGAAAAATAATTTTTGAAATTTTTGAAAAATAAGAGAAAAATGAAAAAGATATGATTTTTGAAAAAGATTTTGAAAAGATAAGATTTTTAAAATTGAAATTTTGATTTGACTTGTAAGAAACAACTAATTTTAAAAATTTTTGACCAAGTCAACCCAAAATTTCGAAAATTTGGAGGAAAATAAGGAAAAGATATTTTTTTGATTTTTTTGAATTTTTAATGAAAAACACAAAAATGACCCAAAACATGAAAATTTTGGATCAAGACACAAGATGCATGCAAGAATGCTATGAATGTCAAGATGAACACCAAGAACACTTTGAAGATCATGATGAACATCAAGAACATAATTTTGAAAAATTTTTGATGCAAAGAAAACATGCAAGACACCAAACTTAAAAATCTTTAATGCATGGAAAATATGAATGCAAAGATGCACATGAAAAACAAGAAAAGACACAAAACAAGAAATCATCAAGATCAAACAAGAAGACTTGTCAAGAACAACTTGAAGATCATGAAGAACACTATGGATGCATGAGATTTTCGAAAAAAATGCAAGAAAAATTTTAAAAGCATGCAATTGACACCAAACTTAAAAATCAACACAATACTCAAACAAGAAACACAAAATATTTTTGATTTTTTTGATTTTCTAATTTTTTTGTATTTTTATTAATTTTTTTTCGAAAATATAGTTTGGAAAAACGAAAAATAAAAAGAAAAATTTTTGAAAAATATTTTTGAAAAGAAAATTACCCAATCTGAGCAGCAAGATGAACCGTCAGTTGTCCATACTCGAACAATCCCCGGCAACGGCGCCAAAAACTTGGTGGACGAAATTGTGATTCCTATTTTCTTGTAATTGGATTTTAGAAATTGGCACTAGTGGACACAACTCCGTTCAACTAACCAGCAAGTGTACTGGGTCGTCCAAGTAATAAACCTTACGTGAGTAAGGGTCGAATCCACAGAGATTGTTGGTATGAAGCAAGCTATGGTCACCTTGCAAATCTCAGTTAGGCAGATTAAAAATGGTTTATGGGTTTTCGAATAATTAATAATAAAAAGAAGAAATAATAAAAGGGATAGAACACTTATGCAGATTTATTGGTGGGAATTTCAGATAAGCGGATGGAGATGCTGTAGAGCTCTTGGACGCCTGTTCTCCTACTCCTTCTACTCAGTCCTTCTTACTCCTTTCCATGGCAAGCTTTGTATAGGGGTTCACCATCAACTGTGGCTACTTTCATTCCTCACGGGGAAATATCCTGTGCGGCTGTCACTCGCACAGCTAACCAGTCTGGAGGCATCACCCATGGCTGATGGCTACATCCCATCCTCGCAGTGAAAACTATGCTAACGCACTCTGTCACAGTACGGCTAATCACCGGTTGGTTCCCGCTCCTACTGGAATAGAATCCCTCTTTTGCGTCTGTCACTAACGCCCAGCAGGTTAAAGTTTGAAGCACGTCACGGTCATTCATTACCGGAATCCTACTCGGAACACCACAAACAAGGTTGGACTTTCCGGATTCCCAGGATCCTACTCGGAATACCACAGACAAGGTGAGACTTTCCGGACCCTCATAAATGCCGCCATCTATCTAGCTTATACCACGAAGATTCTGTTGGGGAATCTAAGAGATACACATTCAAGCTCTGTTGCATGTAGAACGGACATGGTTGTCAATCACGCGCATTCATAAGTGAGAATGATAATGAGGGTAATCTGACTCATAACATTCATCATGTTCTTGGGTACGAATGAATATCTTGGAATAAGAATAAGAGAGATTTGAATAAAAGAAGATAGAATTTCATTAATATTTGAGGTACAGCAGAGCTCCACACCCTTAATCTATGGTGTGCAGAAACTCCACCGTTGAAAATACATAAGCAAAGAGTTCAGGCATGGCCGAATGGCCAGCCTCCCTAACGTGATCAATGATCCCCTAAGATGAAGAATAAAACAAAACTGAGATCAAAGATGTCTAATACAATAGATAAATGTCCTATATATACTAGACTAGCTACTAGGGTTTACATGAGTAAGTAATTGATGCATAAATCCACTTCCGGGGCCCACTTGGTGTATGCTTGGGCTGAGCTTGATCATTCCACGAGCTAAGGCATTTCTTGGCGTCAAACTCCAGGTTATGACGTGTTTTGGGCGTTCAACTCCGGATAATGACGTTTTTCTGGCGTTTAACTCCAGACAGCAGCGTGTACTTGGTGTTTAACGCCAAGTTACGTCGTCATTCTTCGAATAAAGTATGAACTATTATATATTGCTGGAAAGCCCTGGATGTCTACTTTCCAACGCCGTTGAGAGCGCGCCAATTGGACTCCTGTAGCTCCAGAAGATTCATTTCGAGTGCAGGGAGGTCAGGATCCAACAGCATCAGCAGTCCTTTTGTCAGCCTTCTTCAGAGTTTTGCTCAAATCCCTCAATTTCAGTCAGAATTTACCTGAAATCACAGAAAAACACACAAACTCATAGTAAAGTCCAGAAATGTGAATTTAACATAAAAACTAATGAAAACATCCCTAAAAGTAGCTTAAACTTACTAAAAACTATATGAAAACAATGCCAAAAAGCGTATAAATTATCCGCTCATCACAACACCAAACTTAAATTGTTGCTTGTCCCCAAGCAACTGAAAATCAAATAGGATAAAAAGAAGAGAATATACTATAAATTTCAGAATATCAATGAATATTAATTTAATTAGATGAGCGGGACTTGTAGCTTTTTGCTTCTGAACAGTTTTGGCATCTCACTTTTTCCTTTGAAGTTTAGAGTGATTGGCTTCTCTAGGAACTTAGAATTTCAGATAGTGTTATTGACTTTCCTAGTTAAGCATGTTGATTCTTGAACACAGCTACTTATGAGTCTTGGCTGTGGCCCTAAGCACTTTGTCTTCCAGTATTACCACCGGATACACAAATGCCACAGACACATAACTGGGTGAACCTTTTCAGATTGTGACTTAGCTTTGCTTAAGTCCCCAGTTAGTGGTGTCCAGAGCTCTTAAGCACACTCTTTATCTTTGGATCACGACTTTAACCATTCAGTCTCAAGCTTTTCACTTGGACCTTCATGACACAAGCACATGGTTAGGGACAGCTTGATTTAGCCGCTTAGGCCTGGATTTTAATTTCCTTGGGCCCTCCTATCCATTGATGCTCAAAGCCTTGGATCCTTGCTTTAAAATTTTCGCCACTTTTTCTTTTTTTTTTTCACTGCTTTTTCTTGCTTCAAGAATCAATTTCATGATGTTTTTCAGATCATCAATAACATTTCTCTTTGTTCATCATTCTTTCAAGAGCCAACAATTTTAACACTCATAAACAACAAGATCAAAAATATGCACTGTTCATTCATTCATTCAGAAAACAAAAATTATTGCCACCACATCAATATAATTAAATTAAATTCACTAATAATTTCGAAAATTATGTACTTCTTGTTCTTTTGAATTAAAACATTTTTCTTTTAAGAGAAGTGAAGGATTAATGGATTTTATTCATAGCTTTAAGGCATGGTTACACACTAATGATCATGAAGTAGAAACACAAAAACATAGATAAACATAATACTTAAAAACCGAAAACAGAAAGAAAATAAAGAACAATGAATGAATCCACCTCTAGTGGCGTCTTCTTCTTGAAGGACCAATGATGTTCTTCAACTCTTCTATGTCCCTTCCTTGCCTTTGTTGCTCCTCCCTCATTGCTCTTTGATCTTCTCTTATTTCTTGGAGAGTGAGGGCGTGTTCATGGTGTTCCACCCTTAGTTGTTCAACATTATGACTCAAGTCTTCCAAAGAGGTACTAAGTTGCTCCCAATAGTTGTTGGGAGGAAAGTGCATTCCTTGAGGCATTTGTTGATGATGAACTTCCTCATGTTCTTCTTGAGGGCCGTGAGGAACTTCCCTTGTTTGCTCCATTCTTTTCTTGGTGATGGGCTTGTCTTCTTCAATGGAGACATCTCCATCTATGATAACTCCGGCTGAATAACATAGATGGCATATGAGGTGGGGGAAGGCTAGCCGTGCCATGTATGAAGGCTTGTCGGCTATTTTGTAGAGTTCATTGGATATGACTTCATGAACTTCCACTTCCTCTCCAATCATGATGCTATGAATCATGATGGCCCGATCCACAGTAACTTCAGATCAGTTGCTTGTAGGGATGATGGATCTTTGGATGAACTCCAACCATCCTCTAGCTACAGGCTTGAGGTCCAGTCTTCTTAGTTGGACTGGTTTGCCTTTGGAGTCTACTCTCCATTGGGCGCCTTCCACACAAATGTCCATTAGGACTTGGTCCAACCTTTGATTGAAGTTGACCCTTCTTGTGTAGGGGCGTTCATCACCTTGCATCATGGGTAGATGAAATGCCAACCTCACATTTTCCGAACTGAAATCTAAGTATTTCCCCCGAACCATTGTGAGATAGTTCTTTGGATTCGGGTTCATACTTTGATCATGGTTCCTAGTGATCCATGCATTAGCATAGAACTCTTGAACCATCAGTATTCCGACTTGTTGCATGGGGTTGGTTATGACTTCCCACCCTCTTCTTTGAATTTCATGTCGGATTTCCGGATACTCATTCTTTTTGAGCTTGAAAGGGACCTCGGGGATCACCTTCTTCTTTGCCACAACATCATAGAAGTGGTCTTGGTGGCTCTTGGAGATGAATCTCTCCTTCTCCAATGACTCGGAAGTGGAAGCTTTTGCCTTCCCTTTTCCTTTTCTTGAGGAAACTCCGGTCTTGGGTGCCATTGATGGTGAATGAAAAATAAAAAGCTTAGGCTTTTTACCACACCAAACTTAAAATTTGCTCGTCCTCGAGCAAAAAAGAAAAGAAGAGTAGAAGAAGAAGAAGAAAATTTTAGTAGAGAAGGAGAGGAGGGGGTTCGGCTATAGGAGAGAAGAAGGGGTTTTTGTTGTGTGAAAATGAAGAAGAAAGGAGAGGTATTTATAGGGTGAGGGAGGGTTGGGTTTCGGCCATTTTGGGGGGGAATGGGTGGGAAATTGAATTTGAATTTGATGAGGGTAGGTGGGGTTTATGGGGAAGAGGAGGTTGATGTGAATGGTGCATGGGGAAATTGGGAAGAGGGGTTGAGGTGATTGGTGAAGGTTTTTGGGAAGTGTGACATTGAAAATGAGATTTGGATTAGGAGAGTGTGATTAGGATTAAAAGAAAAGGTAGGTGGGGATCCTGTGGGGTCCACAGATCCTGAGGTGAAAAGAAATACCATTCCTTCACCCTATAGGCGTGTAAATTGCCTTCATGCATCATTCTGGCATTCAAACGCCCATTGGTGCATGTTCTGGGCGTTAAACGCCCATGTGATGCTTGTTTCTGGCGTTGAACGCCAGTTTCAAGCTTGTTTCTGGCGTTCAGCGCCAGATTGTCCTCTGTGTGCGCATCCTGGCGTTAAACGCCAGGATGTAGCTTGTTTTGGGCGTTCAGCGCCAGAAAGATGCTCTGTTCTGGCGTTGAACGCCAGCCAGATGCATCTTCTGGGCGTTGAACGCCAGCCCGTGCGTCCTCCAGGGTGAAAAATTTTTTTTCTTCTGTTTTTGACTCTGTTTTTTAATTTTTTTGATTTTTTCGTGACTCCTCATGATCATGTACCTAATTCAACACAAAAATAACACCAAAACAAAATAAAATAAAATTAGATAAATAAAATTGGGTTGCCTCCCAACAAGCGCTTCTTTAATGTCAATAGCTTGACAGTGGCTCTCATGGAGCCACAAGGTGATCAGGTCAATTTAGTGTGTTGTCTCCACACCAAACTTAGAGTTTGGATATGGAGTTTGAACACCAAACTTAGAGTTTGGTTGTGGCCTCACAGCACCAAACTTAGAGTTTGACTGTGTGGGCTCTTCTTGACCTTAAATTGAGAGAAGCTCTTCATGCTTACTCTCTTTTGTCACAGAGGGATGGCCATGTGCTTGAAACACAAGGTATTCCCCATTCAATTGAAGGACTAACTCTCCTCTGTTGACATCTATCACAGCTTCTGCTGTGGCTAGGAAAGGTCTTCCTAGGATGATGCATTCATCATCTTCCTTCCTAGTATCTAGGATTATGAAATCAGCAGGGATGTAAAGGCCTTCAACCTTTACTAGAACGTCCTCCACTATTCCATAAGCTTGTCTCATTGACTTGTCTGCCAATTGTAATGAGAACAAGGCAGGTTGTACCTCAATGATCCCTAGCTTCTCCATTACAGAGAGTGGCATAAGGTTTATCCCTGACCCAAGATCACATAGAGCTTTCTCAAAGCTCATGGTGCCAATGGTGCAAGGTATTAAGAACTTGCCAGGATCTTGTTTCTTTTGAGGTAGAGTTTCCTGAATCCAAGTATCTAAATCACTATTGAGCAAGGGAGGTTCACTTTCCCAAGTCTCATTACCAAATAGCTTGGCATTCAGCTTCATGATAGCTCCTAGATATTGAGCAACTTGCTCACCAGTCACATCTTCATCCTCTTCAGAGGATGAATATTCTTCAGAGCTCATGAATGGCAGAAGGAGATTTAATGGAATCTCTATGGTCTCTAAGTGAGCCTCAGATTCCTCAGGATCCTTAATAGGAAACTCCTTCTTGTTTGAGGAACGTCCCAGGAGGTCTTCCTCACTAGGATTTTCGTCCTCCTCCTCCTTTATGCATTCGGCCACTTTGATTAAATCAATGGCCTTGCACTCTCCTTTTGGATTTTCTTCTGTATTGCTTGGGAGAGTACTGGGAGGAGTTTCAATGACTTTCTTACTCAGCTGGCCCACTTGTGCCTCCAAATTTCTAATGGAGGATCTTGTTTCATTCATGAAACTAAAAGTGGCCTTTGACAGATCAGAGACTATATTAGCTAAATTAGAATTATTTTGTTCAGAGTTCTCTGTCTGTTGCTGAGGAGATAATGGATATGGCTTACTATTGTTCAGCCTATTGCGTCCACCATTGTTAAAGCCTTGTTGAGGCTTTTGTTGATCCTTCCAGGAGAAATTTGGATGATTTCTCCATGATGAGTTATAGGTGTTTCCATAAGGTTCACCTAAGTAATTAACCTCTGCCATGGCAGGGTTCTCAGGATCATAAGCTTCTTCAGAAGCTACCTCTCTAGTACTGTTGGATGCATGTTGCAATCCATTCAGATTTTGAGAGATTATGTTGACCTGTTGAGTCAACATTTTGTTCTGAGCCAATATGGCATTCAGAGCATCAATTTCAAGAACTCCTTTCTTCTGAGGTACCCCATTATTCACGGAATTCCTCTCAGAGGTATACATGAACTGGTTGTTTGCAACCATGTCAATGAGTTCTTGAGCCTCTTCAGGCGTTTTCTTTAGGTGAATAGATCCACCTGCAGAATGGTCCAATGACATTTTCGAAAATTCAGATAGACCATAATAGAATATATCTAATAAGGTCCATTCTGAAAACATGTCAGATGGACATCTCTTGGTCAGCTGCTTGTATCTTTCCCAAGCTTCATAGAGGGATTCACCATCTTTTTGCTTGAAGGTTTGAACATCCACTCTTAGCTTGCTCAGCTTTTGAGGAGGAAAGAACTTATCCAAGAAAGCAGTGACCAGCTTATCCCAGGAGTCCAGGCTATCCTTAGGTTGTGAATCCAACCATATTCTAGCTCTGTCTCTTACAGCAAAAGGGAAAAGCATGAGTCTGTAGACTTCAGGATTAACTCCATTCGTCTTTACAGTATCACAGACTTGCAAGAATTCAGTTAAAAACTGATAAGGATCTTCAGATGGAAGTCCATAAAACTTGCAGTTTTGTTGCATTAATGCAACTAGTTGAGGCTTAAGCTCAAAGTTATTGGCTCCAATGGCAGGAATGGAGATGCTTCTTCCATCAAACTTGGATGTTGGCTTTGTGAAGTCACCAAGCATTCTCCTTGCATTATTGTTATTATTATTTTCGGCTGCCATCTCCTTCTCTTGTTCGAAAACTTCTGAAAGGTTGTTTCTGGATTGTTGTAATTTAGCTTCTCTTAATTTTCTCTTCAGAGTCCTTTCAGGTTCTGGATCAACTTCAACAAGAGTGCCCTTTTCCCTGTTCCTGCTCATATGAAAGAGAAGAAAACAAGAAAAGAAAAAGGAATCCTCTATGTCACAGTATAGAGATTCCCTTATGTTAGTAGAAGAAGAAAGAGGTAAAAGAATGAAGAAGGAGGTTCGGATTTGTGGATGAAGAGAGGTGAAGAGAAGTGTTAGTAATTAATTAATTAAATAGAATAAGAAAAGAGAAAGAAATTTTCGAAAATAATTTTGAAAAAATGGTTAGTGATTTTCGAAAATCAAAGACAAAAATATAATTAAAATTAAAATTTAGAACAAAAAGAATTTTTGAAAAAGAGAGAGAGAGTTTTCGAAAATTAGAGAGGGAAAAGTAGTTAGGTGGTTTTGAAAAAGATAAGAGACAAACAAAAAGTTAGTTAGTTGATTGAAAGAGATTTGAAATCAAATTTTGAAAAGGATAAGAAGATAAGAAGTTAGATAAGATATTTTGAAATCAAATTTTGATAAGATAAAATTTTTGAAAAAGATAAGATAAAAGATAAAAAAATATATTTGAAAAAGATATTTTGAAAAAGATTTAATTTTTAAAATTACTTAACTAACAAGAAACTACAAGATAGGATTCTAGAATTTAAAGTTTGAACCTTTCTTAACAAGAAAGTAACAAACTTCAAATTTTTGAACCAATCACATTAATTGTTAGCTTAATTTTCGAAAATTTGATAAAAAGATAAGAAAAAGATTTTTGAAAATATTTTGAAAAATAATTTTGAAATTTTCGAAAATGATAAAAAAAATGAAAAAGATATGATTTTTGAAAAAGATTTTGAAAAGATAAGATTTTTAAAATTGAAATTTTGACTTGACTTGTAAGAAACAACTAATTTTTTAAAATTTTTGACCAAGTCAACCCAAAATTTCGAAATTTTGGAGGGAAATAAGGAAAAGATATTTTTGATTTTTAAATTTTTAAAGAAAAACACAAAAATGACCCAAAACATGAAAATTTTGGATCAAGACACAAGATGCATGCAAGAATGCTATGAATGTCAAGATGAACACCAAGAACACTTTGAAGATCATGATGAACATCAAGAACATTATTTTGAAAGATTTTTGATGCAAAGAAAACATGCAAGACACCAAACTTAAAAATCTTTAATGCATGGAAAATATGAATGCAAAAATGCACATGAAAAACAACTAAAGACACAAAACAAGAAATCATCAAGATCAAACAAGAAGACTTGTCAAGAATAACTTGAAGATCATGAAGAACACTATGAATGCATGAAATTTTCGAAAAAATGCAAGAAAAATTTTAAAAGCATGCAATTGACACCAAACTTAAAAATTAACACAAGACTCAAACAAGAAACACAAAATATTTTTGATTTTTATGATTTTCTAATTTTTTTTGTATTTTTATTAATTTTTTCGAAAATATAGTTTGGAAAAACGAAAAATAAAAAGAAAAATTTTGAAAAAGATTTTTGAAAAGAAAATTACCTAATCTGAGCAACAAGATGAACCGTCAGTTGTCCATACTCGAACAATCCCCGGCAACGGCGCCAAAAACTTGGTGGACGAAATTGTGATCTCTATCTTTTGAGCTTTAGCATATATTTACTCTTTAGGGCACTGTTTATTCTCACAACTCCGTCGTCCAAGTAATAAACCTTACGTGAGTAAGGGTCGAATCCACAGAGATTGTTGGTATGAAGCAAGCTATGGTCACCTTGTAAATCTCAGTTAGGCAGATTAAATTGGTTTATGGGTTTTCGAAATTTAAAGAAGACATAATAAAAGGGATAGAATACTTATGCAGATTCATTGGTAGGAATTTCAGATAAGCGGATGGAGATGCTGTAGATCCCAAGCACGCCTGCTCTCCTACTGCTTCTACTCAATCCTTCTTACTCCTTTCCATGGCAAACTTTGTATAGGGGTTCACCATCAACTGTGGCTACTTTCTTCCTCTCGGGGAAATATCCTGTGCGGCTGTCACTCGCACAGCTAACCAGTCTGGAGGCATCACCCATGGCTGATGGCTACATCCCATCCTCGCAGTGAAAACTAATGCTCACGCACTCTGTCACAGTACGGCTAATCACCGGTTGGTTCCCGCTCCTACTGGAATAGAATCCCTCTTTTGCGTCTGTCACTAACGCCCAGCAGGTTAAAGTTTGAAGCACGTCACAGTCATTCATTACCGGAATCCTACTCGGAATACCACAGACAAGGTGAGACTTTCCGGATTCCCAGGATCCTACTCGGAATACCACAGACAAGGTGAGACTTTCCGGATCCTCATAAATGCCGCCATCTATCTAGCTTATACCACGAAGATTCTGTTGGGGAATCTAAGAGATACACGTTCAAGCTCTATTTCATGTAGAACGGAAGTGGTTGTCAATCACACACGTTCATAAGTGAGAATGATAATGAGGGTAATTTGACTCATAACATTCATCATGTTCTTGGGTACGAATGAATATCTTGGAATAAGAATGAGAGAGATTTGAATAAAAGATAATAGGATTGCATTAATACTTGAGGTACAGCAGAGCTCCACACCCTTAATCTATGGTGTGTAGAAACTCCACCGTTGAAAATACATAAGCAAAGAGTTCAGGCATGGCCGAATGGCCAGCCCTCTCTAACGTGATCACAGGATTCAAAATACAATCTAGGATGTCTAATACAATAGATAAATGTCCTATATATACTAAACTAGCTACTAGGGTTTACATGAGTAAGTAATTGATGCATAAATCCACTTCCGGGGCCCACTTGGTGTATGCTTGGGCTGAGCTTGATCATTCCACGAGCTAAGGCATTTCTTGGCGTCAAACTCCAGGTTATGACGTGTTTTGGGCATTCAACTCCGGATAATGACGTTTTTCTGGCGTTTAACTCCAGACAGCAGCGTGTACTTGGCGTTTAACGCCAAGTTACGTCGTCATTCTTCGAATAAAGTATGGACTATTATATATTGCTGGAAAGCCCTGGATGTCTACTTTCCAACGCCGTTGAGAGCGCGCCAATTGGAGTTCTGTAGCTCCAGAAAATCCATTTCGAGTGCAGGGAGGTCAGAATCCAACAGCATCAGCAGTCCTTTTGTCAGCCTTCTTCAGAGTTTTGCTCAAATCCCTCAATTTCAGTCAGAATTTACCTGAAATCACAGAAAAACACACAAACTCATAGTAAAGTCCAGAAATGTGAATTTAACATAAAAACTAATGAAAACATCCCTAAAAGTAGCTTAAACTTACTAAAAACTATATGAAAACAATGCCAAAAAGCGTATAAATTATCCGCTCATCAATAAGCTTTCAATCAATACATCCGAAACCAGTCGGTTTTAAGGTATTAGGTGTTGAAGCACCCCTGAGGATTTACTTGCTCAAGCCTCTCTCTTTGACACAATTCGACCACAAGCATTTACTAGGATACTAACTCTTTGAGTTTTCTTCTTTCCTGCCTAGTAATTGATGCTCAGAGCCTTGGGCCAAAAGGGAGTGCTTTTGCACTTGAGCCTAGCCTTGACTTCTAAGTGTTTTGTTTTCAAGCATTTGGCTCGATACATAAACACCACAAGCACTTAGCAAATAAATTGCCATTGGTACTCAGAGCCTTCAGCTTTCTCATTCTTTCCCTTTTTATTTTATCCAATTTTTTTTTATTTTTTTTATTTTTTATTTTTTTTCGCTTCTTGGATCAAAAGATGTCTGAAAATCTCCACAATACTTCTTTGAATTCTATTTCCTGCCTATGAGCTCCCATGCAGGTTTTCACAAACATGCAACCTCAATAAACATTCTTACAACCAGAACCACCACTTCCCTTAATCTTATGCTTACCTCACGAAAATTTTTTTTGATTCCTCAATCATTCTCTTCAAAGAAATGTTTTCTATTCATATTTTTTTCAAACCCTGGGTATAAGCAAAATTTTAGGTGTATGGTGCTATGATATACCAATCATCTTAGTTATTGACCACAAGGAAATTATACTAAACAGGGATACAATATCACTTTCAATCATAACAATTTTGAATATAAGATAGTCACTTAACAATACAACCTGTTGTTGGAGTTCACTTGCTTCACTCCTTTTCAGCACCATTGTTGATCTTTGCATCCCTCTTTGTCTCTTTGAAAGTTGCTTGTTCCCCAAGCACTTGAAAGATGGTCAGCAAGCATGAATTATTTGTGGGCGTTTGAACTTACTTTGGTGTAAGAACACCAAACTTAGTACCTTGCCATTAGTTCTCATGCATCAAATTGACCATACGTAGAACTCTTTTTCTTTGCTAAAGGCAATAAGACTAAAAACTAAAAAACAAACATTGGTTAAGTAGTTTCTCTGATTGCTTGGAGCTAGCAACCCTTTATGCAGAAGGTGAGAATGTGTTTTTAAATGAGATTTTTGGTGGAACACCAAACTTAGCATTTTTCATTCTCCCTTTGTTTTGGTGTGCAACACCAAACTTAGCTCCTTGCAATATAGATAAGACTACTTAGCCTTTTTATTAAATGGAAAGAGAACTACCTCAGGTTGGGTTGCCTCCCAACAAGCGCTTCTTTATTGTCATTAGCTTGACATTCTCCACCCTCTGATCATGGAAGTTGAGAATTCTGTTGCCTTTGAGTTTTTCCTCTTACTGTGAGTTTTCCTTCCTCTATTTCTTCTTGAGGAACTTCTCTGTGGTGCTTCTCTTTGATCATTATTTCTTTTCCCATATCCTTCTCCTTTTCCTCCATGACTGCTTTCCCTTTCAACCCAGCAGCTTTTCCGATGTTCTTTGGGTTGTCTTCAGTATCCCTTAGGGATATATTTGCCTTCTTCTCGCCCATTTCAGCAAGGTGTTGAACCAGTTGTTCCATTTGCCTTTCAACTCTTCTGAGTGAGGCTTCTTGATTCCTGCTTATCATCTCTTGATTTTTCCTTACTTCTTCCTGCTCTAGTGTTGTCATTTCTTGAACTTTCATGAACCTCTCCATTGCCATTTCTAGAACATAGAGTTTTTGAAAGTTTAGAATTGGTTGTGGCTGTGTCAACTGTGGTGGTTGATGAAAGTCATTTTGGGCGAGTGGTGAGGTAGGATGGGGTTGGAGGTGTGTGTGTTGGGGTAGTGCTTGATGATTGTTGTTGTGGGGGTGGTTTTTATGCTGATTTTTTAAGTTGGAGTTATTGCAGTTGAAGTCCCTTGGTCTTTGATTTTGGTTTTCACCCTCCTTCCAGTTGGATTGAATTCTCCAGGGTGGGATGTACACATCATTCTGAGACTGGTGTTGGGGCATGCTAGAGTGACTTTGGTTGTTTGTGATCATGGGTTTGCTTATGTTGTAACTTCTCTGTTCTTGATGTTGGTGCTCCCCCATTCTTATATAAGAATGTGGCTTCCATGGTGGAAATTGTGCATTCACTGTAGTAGAATGTAGGAAATCAATTTGTCTAGCTATTGATTCCAATTGTTGCTGAGTTTGCTGGTGTAACTGTTTGTTTTGATTCATGACTGCCTTCACTCCTTCAAGATTCATCACTTCCTTTTCTGAAATTGCATTCTGTGGTTTCTCAAATGAGTGTTGATTATTGACTCTTTTGTCATTGAACTCTGCAGTTCCTTGGCAGGTTGCTGTTGCTTTGAGTATACCATCTGAGAAGTGATCCACCGCTCTTCTTGTTTCTGAGGTTAATCCTTCATAGAAAGCTTGGAAACCCACTTTGTCATTTGCTTTCTTGTATCTTTCCCATGCTTTGAACAATGGTTCTTCCTCTCCTTGTATGAATGGATGTATTCCCTCTTTCATCTTGATGTTTTGTTGGGATGAGGAGAATTTGGCCAGAAACTTGGCAACCAAATCATCCCAACTAGTGATACTTCCTTGGGGAAAGGTTTCAAGCCATTGTGCTGCTTCATCCCTCAGTGAGAACGAAAATAACAAGAGTTTATAGGTGTCATAATTTACACCATCGAGATTGACAGCACCACAAGTCCTCAAAAAAATGGATATGTGCTGTTTCGGATCCTCCAATGGATTTCCACCATAGGAGCAATTGTTCTTGATTAGTGTAATGAGTTGCGGCTTCATGTTGTGGTGTTCTTCTTTCTCAGAAATTCCTTCTTCAATGATAGCCTTCCCTCTTGCCTCTCTTCTTTCCTGTGACATATAAATCAACAAACGGAACACACAGTGGTATTTTTGAAAATTGAGTGTAGTCAGTTGAGACAAAACTTCAAACAGTTAGTGGGTTAGTAGAAGCAAATCCTCAAACAGTTAGTGGGTTAGTTAGAATAAAAAAATGCTTGATCTAAACTGCCACCTCACTTAATCATTGTCAATCTGTTTCAATCCCCGGTAACGGCGCCAAAAACTTGATGTGCGGAAAACAATCCGACACAAAACTCACCGGCAAGTGTACCGGGTCGCATCAAGTAATAATAACTCACATGAGTGAGGTCGATCCCACAGGGATTGAAGGATTGAGCAATTTTAGTTTAGTGGTTGAATTAGTCAAGCAAACAAGCGTTGATTATGTGAATTTGTGTTGACAGAATATAAATTGCATAGAATGTAAAGGGGAGTGGGTGATTTGCAGGAAATTAAAGGGAATAAAAAGAAAAAGAGCTGAATCTTAAAGTGCAAGTAATGTAAATTACGGAAACTTAAAGTGCAAGAAATGTAAATGGCTTGAATTATAAAGGGAATCGGGAAGTGGATTTGCAGAATTTAGACAAGGAGAGGTAAATTGCAATAAACAGAAAAGTAGAAGAGATATTTAAAATGAAAATTCTAGATCTCAGGACCCAAGAGACTAGATAACCAAGTCTAGATCTCAATGCCTTCCTAGATCAAAACCACAATTCAACTACAAGAGAAATTAAAATCAAACAGAAGAAGAACTAAATTCAAATCTCAATTTCTCAAGAGTGCAGTAAATAAAACAGAGAGATCTCAGGGTGGAATTGAAACAGAATTCCTTCAATTCTCCAACACCCAAGATTCAAACAAAACTTTGCAGGAAAGTAAACAAAACAACCCAGAGGAAGAGAATTCAATTCTCCTCCCAAATACTCTCTCAAATGTCAAGTAATCTCTCCAAAACTCCTTAGCAAAAATCCCAAAATCAAAAAGCTCCCTAAAACTTCAAATCCTAAGCTATTTATACACTTTCTTCTAATGATCTTCAAGCCTTGAATTGGGCTTTGGCCTTGATGGAATTGGATTGATAGTGGCCTCCGTTGATTGCTCTTGGTGTTGGGAAGAAATCCACTTGTGATCGGGCCATGTAACTTTCACGTTTGAGCCAACGTTTGAGGTCAAACGTTGACTCAAACGTTGCCTTGTGAACAATGATGCAGAGGCCCAAAATGCTGTCATCCATGTTTGGCTCAACGTTTGAAGTCAAACGTGGATCTCCCCATGCCTTCTTTTTGGCCAACGTTTGGCCCAACGTTTGAGGTCAAACGTTGGCGCAAACGTGGCTCAATTAGCTCATCAATCAGGGGTGTTCTTCCATGCTCCTTTTTGCCAAAATGTAGCCAACGTTTGACCTCACGTTTGAGGTCAAACGTTGGCTCAAACGTCGCTGCCAGAAGCTCAATCTTTCTTCTTTTAGGTGGCAATGTTTGCCTCAATGTTTGAGGTCAAACGTTGGCGCAAACGTCGCCTTCCAGGAGCTTCTTCTTCAGCCAACGTTTGCCTCAACGTTTGAGGTCAAACGTTGGCTCAAACGTTGGTTCTTCTCCAGGGCATTCTTCATCTTCTTGCAACCTCCTTCCAAGCTTTGTTTCACCTATCATCAACCAATCAAAATATCAAAGCTATGCTTCAAATCATGAGATTGTTTCTCTTCCATAATATATGACAATTATAGCACAAAATCTCATGAAAATGCATCATTTTATACATGATTGATTGAGTCAAAGATATCATGAATTTCAACCCAATTGGCTTACTGACAAACCCCAATTTGACGGTTTGTTTTGTATTGAATCTAGGGTAATTTGATAACCTTTTGTCACATTTAGCCTATGAATTAGCATGGTTTTGTTATCTCTCCTATAATTGTGCTTAAGTGTAAAAACATGCTTTTTAAGCCTTATTTTGATGAATTCTAGTTTCTCTTTGATTCCATAAGATGCCCTGATGTGTTTGCTTGTAATACCAGGACTGAAATAGGCTAGGCATGGATCAAAGGAAGCAAGGAAGGAAGCATACAAGTGGAGAGAAGCATAAAAAGTCAAAGAAGCAAAGTCAGCCATGCACGCGCACGCGCACAAGGCGCTCGCGCGCACATTGCGAAACAGGCCAAGGATGCGCACGCGTATAACTCAACCAATAACAAAACACTTCATTACAATTCCTAGGGAGGACGACCCGAGGTTTGAATACTTCGGTTTATAAATTTTAGGGGTTTGTTTTAGTGACAAACAACTTTTTGTATGAAAGGATTATTGCTTGGTTTAGAAACTATACTTCGACGAGATTTTATTTGAGAAATTCTAAACCGTCAAAAATTCAATCATCAAAATGGCGCCGTTGCCGGGGATTTGCAATGGTGTTATGTTATTGGTTATTGTATATATGTGAATATTGTGAATATGTTTGCTTTTTGCTTCTTTGTTAGTTTTTAGTTTGTTCTCTTTATTTGTTACTATTTTTTTTGTTTTTTCCCTCTCTTACTATCATGAATTCTCATTTTGGATATGAGTGTGATTACAATTATGTTGTAGGTGATGAGGACTATTATGAAGTTGTGTATCAAGAATGGGACAATCAAAGGTGGGAGGAGCCATATGCATATGATCAATCTTCATGGCAACAACCTCCACCAATGCACTATGAAGAAGAGCCATTCTATGATGCATACCAATCCAATGGCTATGGTGAATCTACTTGTGACTTTCAAGAACCACCACCATACGCCTATGATCCATACCCTCAACATAATTCTCAACCATACTCACAAGCCTCATATCACCAAAACCCTCCATATGACCCCAATCCTTATCCACCATACCCACTACCTTATGAGCCATATGAACCATACATGGAACCACCACCATTCCAACACAATTACTCCCAAGAACCACCTCAATGCACACCATCTCCACAATTTTACCAAGAAGAACCACCTTCCTACCATGAGCCCTCTCTCCAAAATAATGAACCTTCCTATTCACCCCAAGCCCCAATAGACGATCCTCTCACTTTGTTACTTCAAGGACAAGAAGCCATGAAGCAGGATACACTTGAGTTTGTGACCAATTTGACCAAGGTGGTGCACACTTTAGCCCACCAATGTTTGAAGACTCAAGGTAATTCCGTAACCACATGTGAAAGGTCAAAAGAAGAGCAAAGTATGAAGGAGAAATTGGACAATCCGGTAGAAAGGGAGGAGTCAAATTTTGTGTTAGAACAATTGGAAGAACCTATGATCATTGAAGAAAAGGAAGAAGTGGCTGAAGATTTAGGAGATGTTGAAAGTCCATGGGAATGTAGCATCATGGAGAACCCTTCCAAGAAGCTTGATATTGACGTTGAGGAGGGTGCGCAACCTCCAAAGTATGTCATCGTTGGAGACTTGGAAGAAGCTTATCAAGAAATGGATTCAATCATGGATGAATTTCTCTCTACAATGGAATCCTCTTTCCTTGGACATGAAGTTAAAACTATAGAAGAGCGTGCATAACCTCCCAAGGAAAACGAAATGGCATGGTGTATATTGAAATTGAAGAATATGAAGAGGTTGATCAAGAGATGACTTCATTCATTAATGAATTCCTATCCAAAATTGAATTACCTCCCATTAAACAAGATGAAGTTCTTGAAGACAACACCAAGCCACGTGACAAAAGGGACGAGGTTGAAATTGAAGAAGCTTGTGAAGAGGTGGAAACAACCGAAGAAGAGCACAAGGAAGTAGACCTTGCATTGTCTAAGTGTGGGGAGGTATCCCTTCCCAGGTCACCATCCAACACAACATTCAAGTGGGTAAAACTCTTATCCTTAAGCTTTCCTTTCTCACTTGAATATGGTCCAATTGAAAATGATGGTCAACTTAGAGCTCTTTGTGGAGTTAAAAGTATAAGAAAGTTGTGTAGTGGTTGCAAGTTAGGACTTAGGCTCATTAAGGTCAAAGCTTCAAGGTATAGGAACGATAATTGGAAGAATGCCACTCTACAAGGGTCTCAACGGAAGGCTTGGTATGCTAACAAGAATTCTATATATCAACCACCCGGAAAGAAAAAGTATGAGGATCAAATTGAAGACGGGTGTGAAGATAAGATATGGGATCCCGGTTCGCTATGTGAAGACCAACTATGGGGACTCATATCTTGGGTAGAACTTTGCCCAAGCTTAATAAAAACGGTTGAAAATTCTGTCAACCAATTGGGGAGCAAAGATCCTTGGAGATTCAAGGATGAGTACAAACATAAGCCACCATGACAACAAGCATCTCAAAATGTCCAACTTAAGGACTTAAACTAAAAGTGCTAGGTGGGAGACACCCCACCATGGTAAACTCTTTCCACTCTCTTTTAAAATTACTTAATAAGTGATTTGAGTTACCATTGTAGGTAGATGTTTCATACAAATTTGTTTGTACAACTTAATTGTTAGCTTAGTCACATGCATGTTGTGTTTAGTAGTAGATGAATAATACCAAAATTGCATTTTTGTGAATTGCATGATGTTTGAGTGAATAAGAGTTGTAAACACTATGGAGAACACCCAGCATAATTTTTCTGAAAAAAAAGGGGGGGATGAACGCGTGCGCACAAAGTACGTGCACGCGTCCCCGTGCAGATTCAACATCGCCCACATACCCGAGAGTTGGGCCCCTCTTGGGCAAACATTATGCCCTGAGCCCAACCTAACCCACGTGGACGCGCACTACCTGCGTGCGCGCTGACTATTAGAACATGGAAACTCGCGCGGACGCGCACCAGCCGCATCCGCGACGATCTGCTGCTGCAAATTGTTGAGCCAATCCCCAGAGAGTTGGGCCAGCTCTGAGCCATTCTTAAGCCCCTGGCCCAACTCAACTCGCGCGGACGCGCACTCGCCACGTGCGCGCCCGTATGCCAAAAATTGAACACGACGCGAGCGCACGCAACGCGCGCGCACACCCTATCCCAAATCGTCAACGTACGCGGACGCGCACTTGCCGCGCGCGCGTCCTTACGTGCTGCCATCAATCTAGGCTTCTAACCCGAGAGTTGGGCGTGCCTCAAGCCCACTCTACGCTTTAGGCCCAATCTCATGCTCGCGTGCGCACACTGTACGCGCACGCGTCTTTACCTATTTTGCTCATCCACGCTTCAGCGCGTTGTACGCGCACGCGTAGGACCCTGGACTCTTCAATGCACGCGGACGCGCACCGTGCGCGCTCGCGTCAATTCAAAAATGAGATAACCCTAATGCGCGACGCACACTGCGCAGTCGCGCACCCTCTTTCCCCTACCTCCACTTTCTTCTTCTTCCTCTCCTCTGCCATAACCGCCACTGCTCCGCCGGCAATCACCACCGCTCTCTTCCGTCGACTCTCTCTTCCTCCTGCACTCACCTCGTTTTCTCTCTCTCTCATCCACTCCCTCTCTCCGCCTCCATCTCTCACCCTCACAGCAGCGGCAGCCACCACCGCCGCCGTTCCAACATCGCGGCCGGCCGTAACCCTCGGCGACCCCTCCCCTCTCTTTTATTCTCACACATTCTCGCCGGCATTCTTTTACTCATTCTTCCAAACACCACCGCCGCCACCCATCCTCCTGGCCACTGTCCACGGCGGCGCTGACCTCTGCCCCCCCATCAATTCCGGTCAATCCCTCCTCCCTTTTCCATACCCATCTTCCCAGCTCCCAGGTTCCCACTCAACTTCTATTTTTTCTGTTTCTCTTTTAATCTTCAATTTCTGTTAGGTAGTCTAATTATCTGTTAGTCCATTCAAATTCAATTTTTGCATGTTAGGTTAGATAGAAATAACTGCGGTTAGGTAGCTAGGGCTGGATAGAGGATTCTAGGCCTGGTAATTGCTCCGTATGTGCATATTTGCTGCTTGCTTCCTTGGGTACTGTATGTTGGTTTTGGGTTGTTATTTCATGCGATATGTGTTGCCAAATAGTATCTGTCTGCTGCTGTGCGTGATTGATGTTGTTTTCTATGCTAATTGTGCTGTTTTGCTATCCGGGAACGTCCAATTTTAAGCCGGAATGCTGCCCGATTTTCAAGGAAATTGGTTTCATTTTGGTCTTTATTTCAATTTTGGGCAAATTTCCGTTGGAAATTGGTTTCATTTTGGTCTTTATTTCAATTTTGGGCAAATTTCCGTTTACTTTTGACTTTCCGGATTTGCATCAATCATTGTGAACATGAACCACAATTTCTCTTTTCATTGTGCCAAAATATCATCATATCACTAATCCACTTCTCTAACTCACTAATTTCTTTAACCATCTAACTTCCACTCACCTTTAACCCTCTTTAACAATTTTTTTTCAAAAAAAAAAATATGATGATATTATTGCCTTTTGAATATGAGTTGTTGACTTTAATGAAGCTTGCATTCTTGGTTTACTTGTTCACTTTTGCATATTCAGTGCATCATCATAATTGTTATTTGACATTTGTATCCTGAACATGCCTTCTTTGTTACATACTAAATGTTTTATATATTCTATCATATTTTTTCAGGATGTCGGATAAAGGCAAAGCCATAGCCACTGCCTCCAAGAAATGAAAACTCTCTACACCTTCTATTCCTTCCATCTACAAGCATTATGCCAAGAATCCATTGAATGATGAGGAAAAAGAAAATCAGCAGTTGCCTTCTACCAATCCAGACAAATTCCCTAACCTCTACTGTGAGCTTCGATTTTCCAAATATCGAACGACAAAGCTGAATACTGAGAAGAAGTTGCTCCTACCTAATGATGTGAGATGGTCCATTACCGGTCGGATCCTTAAGTTGGGTATCGACTTTGTTGACCGAGAGTTAGGGGATATCAATATATCTTGTGTTAAGGAATTTTACTGCAACTTCTTCCGTCCGACTTTGGATTCGGTTCAGGTGAGGGGTAGAGAGGTCATGATCACTGAGACTGCTATTGAGGAGGCATTACAGTGCCGACATATCCCGGATGAGCTATGTGCCCATCAGCAGGCCGAGTTGGCCATACACAGCATGACTTTCGATTATGAGGCACTTAGGAGCATCATTGGGTTACCAGATGCCACATGGGTTATGGATGCAAACAACACCAAGCCGAAAGGGATGCTCTTTACTCATCTGACTCGTGAGGCCAAGACTTGGCAGATGATATTCGCATGCTATGTCCTACCCACCACCCACTTCTCTGAGATCCCTATGGATATGCTTCTACTGATTGGGTGTGTCATGGAGGGGAAGGATGTATCTTTCCCTCGACTTATTAGACAGTGTATGTGGCGGGCGCATATTCGTGGCCTACTCCCATTTCCTACATTGGTCACGAGTATGGCGGCCCTAGCCGAGGTCCCATGGCTGGACGATGATGTGCGACCACCACCCCTGATGCTGATGACAGGGAGGTTACTATCCCCTGGGGTGGCTGGGTGCATGAGAGACCACCTGCCAGACGCCGCTCTCGGGCTAGAGCTGTCGTGGGGACACCTTCACCATCAGCCCCTACAGCTGCCCCATCATCCTCTACAGCTGCAGCTCCCTCATCATCCACAGATCCACTAGCAGCCCCTGAGCCGACCTATCTCCTGGTCCAGCGTCTTTTCCGGTTCTTAGAGCGCGAGAGACGCCATGTCAGACGCCGTTTAGACCGGATGGACCAGGCACTTATTTTTTTGGGTGCTGAGCTACCTCCGCTTCCCGATTCTCCGACCTCCGATGAGCAGGATCGTCAGGAGGAGGATGCGGAGGCACCAGTTCAGCAGGATGCCCCTGACACTACAGAGCCACCACAGACGCATGAGGAGCCGGTCCCAGAGCCACAGCCAGAGCCTATCGTTGTACCTCCCATTGATCCTCCGGTTTAGCATCGAGGACGATGCTTGATTCTAAGTGTAGGGAGGGCACCGGTAGCATTATTTGGGAACCGGTGAACTTTTCAGCCTAGTATCTTATTTTACACATCTTTGTATATATTTTGATGCATTTCTAGTTTGCTTTGGATACTTTTATTGCTTATTTTGGATTTTAGATATTTTGATGCTTTTGGATATTTGTAGATGTTTTGGATGATAGATTCCGTACTTTTAGTTGGATCTTTCTTTATACATTTTAGTTTAGTTTGTGGTTGTGATTAGAAATCATACTTGAATTGCAAATATTTAGTTACCCTTTTTGCATGAGAAATTGATTTTAAGTGAAAAAAAAGAAAGGGTGAACTAAGATAATTTTTGAATTTTTCAATCACAACAATGCTTAGTCAAATATTGAGATCTTTCCAAGAAGTTTAAATATAGGGCATTAACCCAATTGATTGAAAGAAAATTTCTGGTAAAACTTGCTTGAATTTCATACTTTGTGAAGCATGTGTTGAACTAGGAACACAAGCTTGTGAGACTTGAGCCTATTGATGTGGTTACATTTTATAACCACTTATTTTCCATTCTTGTGTGAAATTGCTCTCTTTCTATGATTGAGATCCTTGATTTGCTTGATTCTATATATCCATTTATTTCTTGTATTTATGCATTTGCATGATTGAGGCCATTACTTCATTAGCCACCCACCCAAATAGCCAACCTTTTATTCCCCATTGTTAGCCAATTTTGAGCCTATGCTTAACCAATTTGTTCTTATTTTAGCACATTACAAGCCCAAGGCGGAAAACCAATGAAAAGTCCTTGTTTGGATCTTTGATTAGCCCAGGCTAGTGAGAGTGTTTATTATTCAAAGTTGGTGAGGCTTGGGAACATTGGATGGGATAAAAGGGGTAGTACACTTTCATGTTTAGGAATTGGGTACATATTCATGTATTGAGTAAATGTAGAGACCTTATGCATTGATGTTCTTGTATATAGTTTGAAAGAAGAAAAAGAAAGAAAAAAAATACAAGGAAAAAAAATGAATGATGAAAGAAAAAAAAAAGAGAAAAAAAATTTGATGATGAAAAAAAAAATATATAATAAAGAGGGGACAAAATGCCCCAAAGTGAGTTCAATAAAAGGGAATCAATGCATAAGTGTTGTGAATCAAATAAGAATGCATGAGTATGTGAGAAAAAGTGAAGAATGGGTAGTTAGAATAGTTTGAACTTGTATAGGTCATTATATAGTTAGGTGGGGAAGTCTATGCTAATCAAAGATTCAAATCCTAGCCCATTTAACCATAAATGATCCCACCTTAACCTAACCCCATTACAACCTAAATGAAAGACCTCAAGATGAATGTATGCATGCATTGAATAAGTGTTGATTGTTAGAAGAAAATCAAATTTTGAGAAACATGATTAGAAGAGAATTGAGTGAATTAACCCTTAAACACTTGAGTGAATAGAGCGGATACACATCCGGTGAGGGTTCAAAAGTTCAATTACATGTATTCACCCATATTATCTATATTCTTGCAAGTTTGAACTCCTTTTGATAATTCAATACAATTGTGGTTTGGACTTAATTCATATTGCCCTAGTTCTTGTGCTCACACATGTCCTCTTGGGAATTGATTTGTTTGAACTAAGCATTTGCATTTACTTTAGGTAGTTACATTTAGATAGGACTCATATAGTTAGTTGCATTCAATAAATGTCACACCCTTTAGTTCCTTCTTATTTTAGCATGAGGACATGCTAAGGTCTAAGTGTGGGGAGGTTGACAAACCCCAATTTGACGGTTTGTTTTGTATTGAATCTAGGGTAATTTGATAACCTTTTGTCACATTTAGCCTATGAATTAGTATGGTTTTGTTATCTCTCCCATAATTGTGCTTAAGTGTAAAAACATGCTTTTTAAGCCTTATTTTGATGAATTCTAGTTTCTCTTTGATTCCATAAGATGCCCTGATGTGTTTGCTAGTAATTCCAGGACTGAAATAGGCTAGGCATGGATCAAAGGAAGCAAGGAAGGAAGCATACAAGTGGAGAGAAGCATAAAAAGTCAAAGAAGCAAAGTCAGCCATGCACGCGCACGCGCACAAGGCGTTCGCGCGCACATTGCGAAACAGGCCAAGGACGCGCACGCATACCGTGCGCGCACGCGCCGATGATGGCACATGACCTCACTAATGCAACACGTGCCTGGCGATTTGAGAGGGTTTCTGAACCCATTTTGGCGCCAAATGCTAAGGAAGAGGAATATAAGGATGAAGGATTAAGAAAAAGAGGGGGGAATCAATTAGGCAAGAATACACACTCACTAGGATTAGTTTAGAGTTAGTTTCTAGAGAGAGAAGCTCTCACTTCTCTCTAGAATTAGGATTAGGTTTAGGTTAATCTCTCTTCTTAGATCTAGGTTTAATTCATGCTTTGATTCAATTTTCATTTATCAATTCTTAATCTTCTCATCTCTCTCTTTCTAGTTATGTGCTTTAATAATTGTAATTCTTCATTTTGTTTTGGATAGATTGTTGCCCCTTTGTTTTCTTTCAATAATGCAATTTGAGGTAATTCATGATAACTGTGATTTTCTTGTTGTTGTTGTTAATTCCTTGCAATAATTGTTGTTAGATTCTATTCTTGTTATCAATTTACTATGCTTTTCTTTTATGCCTTCCAAGTGTTTGATGAAATGCTTGGTTGGATTTTAGTGTAGGTTTTGTTCCTCTTGGCCTAGGTAGAGTAATTAGTGACTCTTGAGTTATCTAATTCCTTTGTTGGTTGACAATTAGAAGTTGCTAATTGATTTGAATGCCTCTAAAGCTAGTCTTTCCTTTAGGAGTTGATTAGGGCGTGAGGAATCAAATTGATTCATCCACTTGACTTTCCTTCATGGTTAGAGGTTAACTAAGTGGTAGCAATGAACAATTCTCACCACAATTGAGAAGGATAACTAGGATAGGATTTCTAGTTCTCATACCTTGCCAAGAGTCTTTTATAGTTGTTAGTTTACTTTCATTGCCATTTATCTTTCATGCTTCATATCAAAACCCCAAAAATAACTCAACCAATAACAAAACACTTCATTACAATTCCTAGGGAGGACGACCCGAGGTTTGAATACTTCGGTTTATAAATTTTAGGGGTTTGTTTTAGTGACAAACAACTTTTTGTATGAAAGGATTATTGCTTGGTTTAGAAACTATACTTCGACGAGATTTTATTTGAGAAATTCTAAACCGTCAAAAATCCAATCATCACTTACTTATGGCTTAAGAAAGTGCATAGAACTAAATGAAAACAAAGAAAAAGACTAGTAAAACTAGGCTAAGATGACTTGTCATCATAGACTTTTTTTGCTGCACTTGTTCACAAATTAAGAATAAATTAATTTAAAAAATTTAAAATTTTAATTTTTTTTATTTTTGGGATATTTCTGGAATTTTTATTTTTTTACCAATAGAAAAAAAATTTTTGTTTGAAATTTTTAAAATAATAAATTTACAGATCAGTTGTTTACTAGATATTGCTGGACTTTATTTTGTTTTTCTTATTTAAATGTAAAACATTTAATAATATAATTTAAAAATTCAAAAATAAAAAATTTAGTTTTTAAAATTTTTTAATTTTTTTAAAAATTTTTTTAAGTTTTTTCACCGGATAATGCTACACCCATACAGTTGACTTTTTTTGTTGCACTTGTTCACAAATTAAGAATAAATTAATTTAAAAAATTAAAATTTTAATTTTTTAATTTTTTGGATATTTTTGGAATTTTATATTTTTTTACAACTAGAAAGAAATTTTTTAGTTTAAAATTTAAAAAAATAATAAAGTTACAAATCTGTTGTTTACTAGATATTACTGGACTTTATTTTTTTATTATTTAAATAAATAATATTTAATAATATAATTTAAAAATTCAAAATAAATAATTTAGTTTTTTAAAATTTTTAGTTTTTTTAAAAATATTTTTTTTATTCACCGGGTAATGCTACACCTAGACAGTAGACTTGCACTTTATCACAAATTAAGAATAAATTAATTTAAAAAATTTAAAATTTAATATTTTTATTTTTTGGATATTTATGAAATTTTTTATTTTTTAAAACTAGAAAAAATATTTTTTTGTATAAAATTAAAAAAATAATAAATTTACAGATCTGTTGTTTACTAGATATTGCTGGACTTTATTCTATTTTTCTTATTTAAATGTAAAATATTTAATAATATAATTTAAAAATTCAAAAATAAAGAATTTAGTTTTTAAATTTTTTAATTTTTTAAACAATATTTTTTATTTTCTTCACCGGATAATGCTACATCTAGACAGTTGACTTTTTTTGCTGCACTTATTCACAAATTAAGAATAAATTAATTTAAAAATTTAAAAATTTTAATTTTTTATTATTTTTGGATATTTTTTGAATTTTTATTTTTTTACAACTAGATAAAAATTTTAGTTTAAAATTAAAAAAATAATAAAGTTATAGATCTGTTGTTTACTAGATATTGCTAGACTTTAGTTTTTATTATTTAAATAAAAAATATTTAATAATATAATTTTAAAATTCAAAAATAAATAATTTAGTTTTTTGAAATTTTTAATTTTTTAAAAATAATTTTTTTATTCACCGGATAATGCAACACCTAGACAGTTGACTTTTTTTGCTGCACTTGTTCACAAATTAAGAATAAATTAATTTAAAAAATTTAAAATTTTAATTTTTTTATTTTTTTGGATATTTTTGGAATTTTATATTTTTTTAAAACTAGAAAAAAGATTTTTAGTATAAAATTTAAAAAAAATAATAAAGTTACAAATCTGTTGTTTACTAGATATTGCTGGACTTTATCTTTTTATTATTTAAATAAATAATATTTAATAATATAATTTAAAAATTCAAAATAAATAATTTAGTTTTTTAAAATTTTTAGTTTTTTAAAAATATTTTTTATTTTTTTATTCACCTGATAATGCTACACTTAGACAGTAGACTTTTTTTGCTGCAGTTGTTCACAAATTAAGAATAAATTAATTTAAAAAATTTAAATTTTAAATTTTTTTATTTTTTGCATATTTATGGAATTTTTTATATTTTTACAACTAGAAAAAATATTTTTTTGTTTAAAATTAAAAAAATAATTAATTTACAGATCTGTTGTTTACTAGATATTACTGGACTTTATTTTATTTTTCTTATTTAAATGTAAAATATTTAATAATATAATTTAAAAATTAAAAAATAAAGAATTTATTTTTTTAAATTTTTTAATTTTTTAAAAAATATTTTTGATTTTTTTCACCTGATAATGCTACATCCAGACAGTTGAATTTTTTTTGCTGCACTTGTTCACAAATTAAGAATAAATTAATTTAAAAATTTAAAATTTTTAATTTTTTATTATTTTTGGATATTTTTGGAATTTTTATTTTTTACAACTTGATAAAAAATTTAGTTTAAAATTAAAAAAATAATAAAGTTATAGATCTGTTGTTTACTAGATATTGCTAGACTTTATTTTTTTATTATTTAAATAAAAAATATTTAATAATATAATTTAAAAATTCAAAAATAAAGAATTTACTTTTTTAAAATTTTTAATTTTTTAAAAATAATTTTTTTATTCACCGGATAATGCAACACCTAGACAGTTGACTTTTTTTTACTGCACTTGTTCACAAGTTAAGAATAAATTAATTTAAAAAATTTAAAATTTTAATTTTTTAATTTTTTTGGATATTTTTGGAATTTTATGTTTTTATACGACTAGAAAAAAAATTTTTACTTTAAAATTTAAAAAAAATAATAAAGTTACAAATCTGTTGTTTACTAGATATTGCTGGACTTTATTTTTTTATTATTTAAATAAATAATATTTAATAATATAATTTAAAAATTCAAAATAAATAATTTAGTTTTTCAAAATTTTTAGTTTTTTTAAAAATATTTTTTTTATTCACCGGATAATGCTACACCTAGACAACAGACTTTTTTTGCTGCACTTGTTCACAAATTAAGAATAAATTAATTTAAAAAATTTAAAATTTTAATTTTTTTTATTTTTGGGGTATTTCTGGAATTTTTATTTTTTTATCACTAGAAAAAATTTTTTTTGTTTGAAATTAAAAAAATAATAAATTTACAGATCAGTTGTTTACTAGATATTGCTGGACTTTATTTTGTTTTTCTTATTTAAATGTAAAACATTTAATAATATAATTTAAAAATTCAAAAATAAAAAATTTAGTTTTTAAATTTTTTTAAAAATATTTTAAGTTTTTTCACCGGATAATGCTACACCCAGACAGTTGACTTTTTTTGTTGCACTTGTTCACAAATTAAGAATAAATTAATTTAAAAAATTAAAATTTTAATTTTTTAATTTTTTGGATATTTTTGGAATTTTATATTTTTTTACAACTAGAAGGAAATTTTTTAGTTTAAAATTTAAAAAAAATAATAAAGTTACAAATCTGTTGTTTACTAGATATTACTGGACTTTATTTTTTTATTATTTAAATAAATAATATTTAATAATATAATATAAAAATTCAAAAAAAATAATTTAGTTTTTTAAAATTTTTAGTTTTTTTAAAAATATTTTTTTTATTCACCGGGTAATGCTACACCTAGACAGTAGACTTTTTTTTGCTGCACTTGATCACAAATTAAGAATAAATTAATTTAAAAAATTTAAAATTTAATATTTTTTTATTTTTTGGATATTTATGGAATTTTCTATTTTTTTACAACTAGAAAAAATATTTTTTTGTATAAAATTAAAAAAATAATAAATTTACAGATCTGTTGTTTACTAGATATTGCTGGACTTTATTCTATTTTTCTTATTTAAATGTAAAATATTTAATAATATAATTTAAAAATTCAAAAATAAAGAATTTAGTTTTTTAAATTTTTAAATTTTTTTAAAAAATATTTTTGATTTTTTTCACCGGATAATGCTACATCCAGACAGTTGACTTTTTTTGCTGCATTTATTCACAAATTAAGAATAAATTAATTTAAAAATTTAAAAATTTTAATTTTTTATTATTTTTGGATATTTTTGGATTTTTTATTTTTTTACAACAAGATAAAAATTTTAGTTTAAAATTAAAAAAATAATAAAGTTATAGATCTGCTGTTTACTAGATATTGCTAAACTTTATTTTTTTATTATTTAAATAAAAAATATTTAATAATATAATTTTAAAATTCAAAAATAAATAATTTAGTTTTTTGAAATTTTTAATTTTTTAAAAATAATTTTTTTATTCACCGGATAATGAAATACCTAGACAGTTGACTTTTTCTGCTGCACTTGTTCACAAATTAAGAATAAATTAATTTAAAAAATTTAAAATTTTAATTTTTTAATTTTTTTGGATATTTTTGGAATTTTATATTTTTTTTACAACTAGAAAAAAATTTTTAGTTTAAAATTTAAAAAAATAATAAAGTTACAAATCTGTTGTTTACTAGATATTGCTGGACTTTATTTTTTATTATTTAAATAAATAATATTTAATAATATAATTTAAAAATTCAAAATAAATAATTTAGTTTTTCAAAATTTTTAGTTTTTTTAAAAATATTTTTTTTATTCCCCGGATAATGCTACACCTAGACAGTAGACTTTTTTTTACTACACTTGTTAACAAATTAAGAATAAATTAATTTAAAAATTTAAAATTTAAAAGCTTTTTATTTTTTGGATATTTATGGAATTTTTTATTTTTTTACAACTAGAAAAAATATTTTTTTGTTTAAAATTAAAAAAAATAAATTTACAGATCTGTTGTTTACTAGATATTGATGGACTTTATTTTATTTTTTATTTAAATGTAAAATATTTAATAATATAATTTAAAAATTCAAAAATAAAGAATTTAGTTTTTTAAATTTTTTAATTTTTTAAAAAATACTTTTGATTTTTTTCACCGGATAATGCTACATCCAGACAGTTGACTTTTTTTTGCTGCACTTGTTCACAAATTAATAATAAATTAATTTAAAAAATTTAAAATTTTAATTTTTAATTTTTTGGATATTTTTGGAATTTTATATTTTTTTACAACTAGAAAAATTTTTTTTAGTTTAAAATTTAAAAAAATAATAAAGTTACAAATCTGCTGTTTACTAGATATTGCTGGAATTTATTTTTTTATTATTTAAATAAATAATATTTAATAATATAATTTAAAAATTCAAAATAAATAATTTAGTTTTTCAAAATTTTTAGTTTTTTTAAAAATATTTTTTTATTCACCGGATAATGCCACACCTAGACAGTAGACTTTTTTTTGCTGCACTTGTTCACAAATTAAGAATAAATTAATTTAAAAAATTTAAAATTTAAATTTTTTTTTTTGGATATTTATGGAATTTTTTATTTTTTTACAACTAGAAAAAATATTTTTTTTGTTTAAAATTAAAAAAATAATAAATTTACAGATCTGTTGTTTACTAGATATTGCTGGACTTTATTTTATTTTTCTTATTTAAATGTAAAATATTTAATAATATAATTTAAAAATTCAAAAATAAATAATTTAGTTTTTTAAATTTTTTAATTTTTTAAAAAATATTTTTGATTTTTTTCACTGGATAATGCTACATCCAGACAGTTGACTTTTTTTGCTGCACTTGTTCACAAATTAAGAATAAATTAATTTTAAAATTTTAAAATTTTAATTTTTTAATATTTTTGGATATTTTTGGAATTTTTATTTTTTTACAACTAGAAAAAAATTTTAGTTTAAAATTAAAAAAATAATAAAGTTATAGATCTGTTGTTTACTAGATATTGCTAGACTTTATTTTTTTATTATTTAAATAAAAAATATTTAATAATGTAATTTAAAACTTCAAAAATAAAGAATCTAATTTCTTAAAATTTTTATTTTTTAAAAATAATTTTTTTATTCACCGGATAATGAAACACCTAGAAAGTTGAGTTTTTTTTGCTGCACTTGTTCACAAATTAAGAATAAATTAATTTAAAAAATTTAAAATTTTAACTTTTTTATTTTTTGGATATTTTTGAAATTTTTATTTTTTTACCACTAGAAATTTTTTTTTTGTTTGAAATTAAAAAAAATAATAAATTTACAGATCAGTTGTTTACTAGATATTGCTGGACTTTATTTTATTTTTCTTATTTAAATGTAAAACATTTAATAATATAATTTAAAAATTCAAAAATAAAAAATTTAGTTTTTAAAATTTTTTAAATTTTTTAAAAATGTTTTTAATTTTTTTCACCGGCTAATGCTAAACCCAAACAGTTGACTTTTTTTGTTGCACTTGTTCACATATAAAGAATAAATTAATTTAAAAATTTAAAAATTTAATTTTTTAATTTTTTGGATATTTTTGGAATTTTATATTTTTTTACAACTAGAAAAAAATTTTTAGTTTAAAATTAAAAAAAATAATAAAGTTACAAATCTGTTGTTTACTAGATATTGCTGGACTTTATTTTTTATTATTTAAATAAATAATATTTAATAATATAATTTAAAAATTCAAAATAAATAATTTAGTTTTTCAAAATTTTTAGTTTTTTTAAAAATATTTTTTATTTTTTTATTAACCGGATAATGCTACACCTAGACGGTTGACTTTTTTTGCTCCACTCATTTAAAAATTAACAATAAATTTATTTAAAATTTTTAAATTTTTATTTTTTTTATTTTTTGGATATTTTTGGAATTTTTTATTTTTTTACAACTAGAAAAAAAATATTTTTTTAGTTTAAAACTTAAAAAAATAATAAATTTACAGATCTGTTGTTTATTTGATATTGCTGGACTTTATTTTATTTTTCTTATTTTAATGTAAAACATTTAATAATATAATTTAAAAATTCAAAATTAAAAAATTTATTTTTTTAAAATTTTTTAATTTTTTAAAAATTATTTTTATTTTTTTCACCGATAATGCTACACCTAGACAGTTGACTTTTTTTTACTGCACTTGTTCACAAATTAAAAATAAATTAATTTAAAAAATTAAAAATTTAATTTTTTTAATTTTTTAATAATTTGGAATTTTATATTTTTTTACAACTAGAAATAAATTTTTTAGTTTAAAATTAAAAAAAATAATAAAGTTACAAATCTGTTGTTTACTAGTCATTGCTGGACTTTATTTTTTTACTATTTAAATAAAAAATATTTAATAATATAATTTAAAAATTCAAAAATAAAAAATTTAGTTTTTTTAAATTTTTTATTTTTTTTAAAATATTTTTTATTTTTTATTCATCGGATAATGCTACACCCAGATAGTTGACTTTTTTTGCTGCACTTGTTCACAAATTAAGAATAAATTAACTTAAAAAAATTAAAATTTTTATTTTTTTATTTTTTGGATATTTTTGTAATTTTTTTATCTTTTTATAATTACAAAAAAATATTTTTTAGTTTAAAAATTAAAAAAAATAAATTTACAAATCTGTTGTTTATTAGATATTATTAGACTTTATTTTATTTTTATTATTTAAATAAAAAATATTTAATAATATAATTTAAAAATTCAAAAATAAAAAATTTAGTTTTTCAAATTTTTTTTATTTTTTTAAAAATATTTTTTATTTTTTTATTCACCGAATAATGCAACACCTAGACAGTTGACTTTTTTTTTGCTGCACCTTTTCACAAATTAAGAATAAATTTATTAAAAAAATTTAAAATTTTAATTTTTTATTTTTTGGATATTTTTGGAATTTTATATTTTTTACAACTAGAAAAAAAAATTTAATTTAAAATTTAAAAAAATAAAGTTACAATCTGTTGTTTGCTAGATATTGCTGGACTTTATTTTTTTATTATTTAAATAAATAATATTTAATAATATAATTTAAAAATTCAAAAATAAAGAATTTAGTTTTTTAAAATTTTTAGTTTTTTAAAAAATATTTTTTATTTTTTCTATTCACTGGATAATGCTATACCTAGAGACTAGACTTTTTTATGCTGCACTTGTTCACAAATTAAGAATAAATTAATTTAAAAAATTTAAAATTTAAAATTTTTTTATTTTTTGGATATTTATCGAATTTTTTATTTTTTTATAACTAGAAAAAATATTTTTTTGTTTAAAATTGAAAAAAATAATAAATTTACAGATCTGTTATTTACTAGATATTGCTGGACTTAATTTTATTTTTCTTATTTAAATGTAAAACATTTAATAATATAATTTAAAAATTCAAAATAAAGAATTTAGTTTTTAAATTTATTAATTTTTTTAAAAATATTATTAATTTTTTTTACCGGATAATGCTACACCCAGACAGTTGACTTTTTTTGCTGCATTTGTTGACAAATTAAGAATAAATTAATTTAAAAAATTAAAAATTTTTATTTTTAATTTTTTTTGGATATTTTTGGAATTCTATATTTTTTTACAACTAGAGAAAAATTTTTTAGTTTAAAATTAAAAAAATAATAAAGTTACAAATCTGTTGTTTAATAGATATTGCTAGACTTTATTTTTTATTAATTAAATAAATAATATTTAATAATATAATTTAAAAATTCAAAAATAAAAATTTAATTTTTTAAAATTTTTAATTTTTTTAAATTTTTTTTTATTTTTTATTCATCGGATAATGCTACACCGAGATAGTTGACTTTTTTTTTGCTGCACTTGTTCACAAATTAAGAACAAAATAACTTAAAAACGTTAAAATTAAAATTTTTTTATCTGCTGGATATTTTTGGAATTTTTTATTTTTTTAAAATTAGAAAAAAATATTTTTTAGTTTAAAAATAAAAAAAATTAAATTTACAAATTTGTTTTTATTTGATATCACTAGACTTTGTTTTATTTTTATTATTTAAATAAAAAATATTTAATAATATAATTTAAAAATTCAAAAATAAAAAATTTAGTCTTTTAAAATTTTTTATTTTTTAAAAAATATTTTTTATTTTTTTATTCACCGGATAATGCTACACCTTGACAGTTGACTTTTTTTGCTGCACTTGTTCACAAATTAAGAATAAACTAATTTCAAAAATTAAAATTTTTAATTTTTTAATTTTTTTGGATATATTTGGAATTTTATATTTTTTTACAACTAGAAAAAATTTTAGTTTAAAATTTAAAAAAATAATAAAGTTACAAATCTGTTGTTTACTAGATATTGCTGGACTTTATTTTTTATTATTTAAATAAAAAATATTTAATAATATAATTTAAAAATTCAAAAATAAAAAATTTAGTTTTTTAAAAATATTTTTTATTTTTTTATTCACCGGATAATGCTACACCTAGACAGTTGACTTTTTTTGCTGCACTTGTTCACAAATTAAGAATAAATTAATTTAAAATATTTAAAATTTTAATTTTTTTTATTTTTTGAATATTTTTGGAATTTTTTATTTTTTTACAACTAGAAAAAATAGTTTTTTAGTTTAAAATTAAAAAAATAAATTTACAGATGTGTTGTTTATTAAATATTACTAGACTTTATTTTATTTTTCCTATTTAAACGTAAAACATTTAATAAAATAATTTAAAAATTCAAAAATAAAAAATTAGTTTTTTAATATTTTTAATTTTTTTAAAATTATTTTTATTTTTTTTCACCGATAATGCTACACCTAGACAGTTGACTTTTTTTTACTGCACTTGTTCACAAATTAAAAATAAATTAATTTAAAAAATTAAAAATTTAATTTTTTAATTTTTTAATTTTTTGGAATTTTATATCTTTTTACAACTAGAAATAAATTTTTTAGTTTAAAATTTAAAAAAATAATAAAGTTACAAATCTGTTGTTTACTAGTTATTGCTGGACTTTATTTTTTTATTATTTAAATAAAAAATATTTAATAATATAATTTAAAAATTCAAAAATAAATAATTTAGTTTTTTAAAACTTTTAGTTTTTTTAAAAATATTTTTTATTTTTTTATTCACCGGATAATGCTACACCTAGACAATAGACTTTTTTTGCTGCACTTGTTCACAAATTAAGAATAAATTAATTTAAAAAATAAAAAATTTTAATTTTTTAATTTTTTGGGTATTTTTGGAATTTTATATTTTTTTACAACTAGAAAAAAAATTTTTTTCAAAATTAAAAAAAATAATAAAGTTACAAATCTGTTGTTTACTAGATATTGCTAGACTTTATTTTTTTGTTATTTAAATAAATAATATTTAATAATATAATTTAAAAATTCAAAAATAAAAATTTAATTTTTTAAAATTTTTAATTTTTTTAAATTTTTTTTATTTTTTATTCATCGGATAATGCTACACCGAGATAGTTGACTTTTTTTTTGCTGCACTTGTTCACAAATTAAGAACAAAATAACTTAAAAAAGTTAAAATTAAAATTTTTTTATCTGCTGGATATTTTTGGAATTTTTTATTTTTTTAAAATTAGAAAAAAATATTTTTTTAGTTTAAAAATAAAAAAAATTAAATTTACAAATTTGTTTTTATTTGATATCACTAGACTTTGTTTTATTTTTATTATTTAAATAAAAAATATTTAATAATATAATTTAAAAATTCAAAAATAAAAAATTTAGTCTTTTAAAATTTTTTATTTTTTAAAAAATATTTTTTATTTTTTTATTCACCGGATAATGCTACACCTTGACAGTTGACTTTTTTTGCTGCACTTGTTCACAAATTAAGAATAAACTAATTTCAAAAATTAAAATTTTTAATTTTTTAATTTTTTTGGATATATTTGGAATTTTATATTTTTTTACAACTAGAAAAAAATTTTAGTTTAAAATTTAAAAAAATAATAAAGTTACAAATCTGTTGTTTACTAGATATTGCTGGACTTTATTTTTTATTATTTAAATAAAAAATATTTAATAATATAATTTAAAAATTCAAAAATAAAAAATTTAGTTTTTTAAAAATATTTTTTATTTTTTTATTCACCGGATAATGCTACACCTAGACAGTTGACTTTTTTTGCTGCACTTGTTCACAAATTAAGAATAAATTAATTTAAAATATTTAAAATTTTAATTTTTTTATTTTTTGAATATTTTTGGAATTTTTTATTTTTTTACAACTAGAAAAAATAGTTTTTTAGTTTAAAATTAAAAAAATAAATTTACAGATGTGTTGTTTACTAAATATTACTAGACTTTATTTTATTTTTCCTATTTAAACGTAAAACATTTAATAAAATAATTTAAAAATTCAAAAATAAAAAATTAGTTTTTTAATATTTTTAATTTTTTTAAAATTATTTTTATTTTTTTTCACCGATAATGCTACACCTAGACAGTTGACTTTTTTTTACTGCACTTGTTCACAAATTAAAAATAAATTAATTTAAAAAATTAAAAATTTAATTTTTTAATTTTTTAATTTTTTGGAATTTTATATCTTTTTACAACTAGAAATAAATTTTTTAGTTTAAAATTTAAAAAAATAATAAAGTTACAAATCTGTTGTTTACTAGTTATTGCTGGACTTTATTTTTTTATTATTTAAATAAAAAATATTTAATAATATAATTTAAAAATTCAAAAATAAATAATTTAGTTTTTTAAAACTTTTAGTTTTTTTTAAAAATATTTTTTATTTTTTTATTCACCGGATAATGCTACACCTAGACAATAGACTTTTTTTGCTGCACTTGTTCACAAATTAAGAATAAATTAATTTAAAAAATAAAAAATTTTAATTTTTTAATTTTTTGGGTATTTTTGGAATTTTATATTTTTTTACAACTAGAAAAAAAATTTTGTTCAAAATTAAAAAAAATAATAAAGTTACAAATCTGTTGTTTACTAGATATTGCTAGACTTTATTTTTTTGTTATTTAAATAAATAATATTTAATAATATAATTTAAAAATTCAAAAACTAAAATTTAATTTTTTAAAATTTTTAATTTTTTTAAAATTTTTTTATTTTTTATTCATCGGATAATGCTACACCGAGATAGTTGACTTTTTTTTTGCTGAACTTGTTCACAAATTAAGAATAAATTAACTTAAAAAAGTTAAAATTAAAATTTTTTTATCCGTTGGATATTTTTGGAATTTTTTATTTTTTAAAATTAGAAAAAAATATTTTTTTAGTTTAAAAATAAAAAAATTAAATTTACAAATTTGTTTTTATTTGATATCACTAGACTTTGTTTTATTTTTATTATTTAAATAAAAAATATTTAATAATATAATTTAAAAATTCAAAAATAAAAAATTTAGACTTTTAAAATTTTTTATTTTTTTAAAAATATTTTTTATTTTTTTATTCACCGGATAATGCTACACCTTGACAGTTGACTTTTTTTGCTGCACTTGTTCACAAATTAAGAATAAATTAATTTTAAAAATTAAAATTTTTAATTTTTTAATTTTTTTGGATATATTTGGAATTTTATATTTTTTTTACAACTAGAAAAAAAATTTTAGTTTAAAATTTAAAAAAATAATAAAGTTACAAATCTGTTGTTTACTAGATATTGCTGGACTTTATTTTTTATTATTTAAATAAAAAATATTTAATAATATAATTTAAAAATTCAAAAATAAAAAATTTAGTTTTTTAAAAATATTTTTTATTTTTTTATTCACCGGATAATGCTACACCTAGACAGTTGACTTTTTTTGCTGCACTTGTTCACAAATTAAGAATAAATTAATTTAAAATATTTAAAATTTTAATTTTTTATTTTTTGAATATTTTTGGAATTTTTATTTTTTTACAACTAGAAAAAATAGTTTTTTAGTTTAAAATTAAAAAAGATAAATTTACAGATGTGTTGTTTACTAAATATTACTAGACTTCATTTTATTTTTCTTATTTAAACGTAAAACATTTAATAAAATAATTTAAAAATTCAAAAATAAAAAATTAGTTTTTTAATATTTTTAATTTTTTAAAAATATTTTTAATTTTTTTCACCGGATAATGCTACACCCAGACAGTTGACTTTTTTATGCTGCACTTGTTCACAAATTAAGAATAAATTAATTTAAAAAATAAAAAATTTTTATTTTTTAATTTTTTTGGATATTTTTGGAATTCTAAATTTTTTTACAACTAGAAAAAAAATTTTTAGTTTAAAATTAAAAAAAATAATAAAGTTACAAATCTGTTGTTTACTAGATATTGCTAGACTTTATTTTTTATTATTTAAATAAATAATATTTAATAATATAATTTAAAAATTCAAAAATAAAAATTTAATTTTTTAAAATTTTTAATTTTTTAAAATTTTTTTTATTTTTTATTCATCGGATAATGCTACACCGAGATAGTTGACTTTTTTTTTGCTGCACTTGTTCACAAATTAAGAATAAATTAACTTAAAAAAGTTAAAATTAAAATTTTTTTATCCGTTGGATATTTTTGGAATTTTTTATTTTTTTAAAATTAGAAAAAAATATTTTTTTAGCTTAAAAATAAAAAAAATTAAATTTACAAATTTGTTTTTATTTGATATCACTAGACTTTGTTTTATTTTTATTATTTAAATGAAAAATATTTAATAATATAATTTAAAAATTCAAAAATAAAAAATTTAGTCTTTTAAAATTTTTTATTTTTTTTAAAAATATTTTTTATTTTTTTATTCACCGGATAATGCTACACCTTGACAGTTGACTTTTTTTGCTGCACTTGTTCACAAATTAAGAATAAATTAATTTCAAAAATTAAAATTTTTAATTTTTAAATTTTTTTGGATATATTTTGAATTTTATATTTTTTTACAACTAGAAAAAAAATTTTAGTTTAAAATTTAAAAAAATAATAAAGTTACAAATCTGTTGTTTACTAGATATTGCTGGACTTTATTTTTTATTATTTAAATAAAAAATATTTAATAATATAATTTAAAAATTCAAAAATAAAAAATTTAGTTTTTTAAAAATATTTTTTATTTTTTTATTCACCGGATAATGCTACACCTAAACAATTGACTTTTTTTGCTGCACTTGTTCACAAAATAAGAATAAATTAATTTAAAATATTTAAAATTTTAATTTTTTTATTTTTTGAATATTTTTGGAATTTTTTATTTTTTTACAACTAGAAAAAATAGTTTTTTAGTTTAAAATTAAAAAAAATAAATTTACAGATGTGTTGTTTACTAAATATTACTAGACTTTATTTTATTTTTCTTATTTAAACGTAAAACATTTAATAAAATAATTTAAAAATTCAAAAATAAAAAATTAGTTTTTTAATATTTTTAATTTTTTAAAAATATTTTTAATTTTTTTCACCGGATAATGCTACACCCAGACAGTTGACTTTTTTATGCTGCACTTGTTCACAAATTAAGAATAAATTAATTTAAAAAATAAAAAATTTTTATTTTTTAATTTTTTTGGATATTTTTGGAATTCTAAATTTTTTTACAACTAGAAAAAAAATTTTTAGTTTAAAATTAAAAAAAATAATAAAGTTACAAATCTGTTGTTTACTAGATATTGCTAGACTTTATTTTTTATTATTTAAATAAATAATATTTAATAATATAATTTAAAAATTCAAAAATAAAAATTTAATTTTTTAAAATTTTTAATTTTTTAAAATTTTTTTTATTTTTTATTCATCGGATAATGCTACACCGAGATAGTTGACTTTTTTTTTGCTGCACTTGTTCACAAATTAAGAATAAATTAACTTAAAAAAGTTAAAATTAAAATTTTTTTATTTGTTGGATATTTTTGAAATTTTTTATTTTTTTAAAATTAGAAAAAAATATTTTTTTAGTTTAAAAATAAAAAAAATTAAATTTACAAATTTGTTGTTTATTTGATATCACCAGACTTTGTTTTATTTTTATAATTTAAATAAAAAACATTTAATAATATAATTGAAAAATTAAAAAATAAAAAATTTAGTTTTTTTAAATTTTTTATTTTTTAAAAATATTTTTTATTTTTTTATTCACCGGATAATGCTACACCTAGACAGTTGAATTTTTTTTGCTCCACTTGTTCCCAAATTAAGAATAAATTAATTTTAAAATTTAAAATTTTGATTTTTTATTTTTTGAATATTTTTGGAATTTTTTATTTTTTACAACTAGAAAAAATATTTTTTTAGTTTAAAATTTAAAAAAAATAATAAATTTACAAATCTGTTGTTTATTAGATATTGCTAGACTTTATTTTATTTTTCTTATTTTAATGTAAAACATTTAATAATATAATTTAAAAATTCAAAAATATAAAATTTAGTTTTTTAAAATTTTTTAATTTTTTAAAAAAATATTTTTAATTTTTTTCACCGGATAATGCTATACCTAGATAGTTGACTTTCTTTACTGTACTTGCTCACAAATTAAGAATAAATTAATTTAAAAAATTAAAAATTTTAACTTTTTAATTTTTTTGGATATTTTTGGAATTTTATATTTTTTTACAACTAGAGAAAAACTTTTTTGTTTAAAAATTAAAAAAAAATAAAGTTACAAATTTGTTGTTTACTAGATATTGCTGGATGATGAGTTAATTTTGGTGGAGACAAGAATCTCTCCCAAAACAACACAAATCTAACCGGCAAGTGCACCGGGTCGCATCAAGTAATAAAAACTCACGGGGGTGAGGTCGATCCCACAGGGATTGAAGGATTGAGCAATTTTAGTTTAGCGGTTGATTTAGTCAAGCGAATCAAGATTTGGTTGATTGAGTGGTGATTTGCAGAATTTAAATTGCATTGAAAGTAAAGAGAACAAGAAATAAATTGCTGAATCTTAAAGAACAAGAAATTAAATGGCAAAAACTTAAAGAGCAAGAAATGTAAATTGCAAGAATCTTAAATAACAAGAAATGTAAATGGCTTGAAATGTAAAGGGGATTGGGATTTGGATTTGCAGGAATTAAACAAAGAGAAATTAATTCGCATCAAACAGAAGAGTAAATGGGAATTGGGGTTGAACCGGATTCAAACAGACAAGTAAAATGAACAAGTAAAGTAAGAAACAGAGAATTGAAATGGTAAAATAAGATCTCAGGACCCAGAGACTAGAAAACCAATTCTAGATCTCAATGCCTTCCTAGATCCAACAAGAACAATAGCAAGGGAATTGTAAATTGCAAAAGAAAGTAGATGAGAAGCAAGTAACCGAAATGGAAATTCAATAGCAGTGAAAATAAACAAGATCCAAGGTGAGATTGAAACAGAATTTCTTCAATTCTTCAACCCAAGATCCAAGACAAGTGTAATTGAAATTGAAAGCAATTAAACTAAGAAATTCAAGATCACTCAAGCTCCCAAACCGAAAAGAAAGCTTTCTAAAAACTAAAAAGGGAAGCTCTCGAATAACTTGAATTCTAGCCTATTTATACACTTTCTTCAAATGATCTTCAAGCCTTGAGTTGGGCCTTTGCTCTTGGTGGAATTGGGTTGAAAGAGGCCTTGGTTGATTGCTCTTGGAGTTTGGAGAGGAACCCAAGTGAACCAATTGAACCGGATTTGAGTTTTGCAAAGTTGGAGTCAAAGTTTGAGTCAAAGTTAGGGGTCTAACTTTGACGCAAACTTTTCATATCAGCTAGCATCATTTTGCTGCTACTCACGTTGGTGCCAACGTTAGGGGTCTAACTTTGACCCTAACGTTGGCCTTGCCTTGTGTGCTTGTGGCGCCAACGTTAGCCTCCAAGTTAGGGGGCTAACGTTGGCGCAAACGTTGGCCACCCTGGAGTATGGTTCTCATGCCAACGTTAGCCTCCAAGTTAGGGGGCTAACGTTGGCGCAAACGTTGGCTAGCCCTGGGAGGGATTTTCAATTTCCAACGTTAGCCTCCAAGTTAGGGGGCTAACGTTGAGGCTAACTTTTCATCCAAAAGTTTGTGCCAACGTTTGAGGGCTAACTTCAAGTCCAACTTTATGCTTTCTGGTTCAATTTCACTTGTTTCATTGTCCTCTCTTAGCTTCTAGCCATTCCTTCTTACTTCAACCCTTTTCCAAGCTTTCTTCACCTATCATAAATCAACCAAACACATCAAAGCTATGCTCAAAATCATGAGATGTTCATTTTATCCTAATATGCACCAATTATGGCATCAAACCTCATGAAATTGCATTAATTTATCTATGGTTGATTCAATCAAAGAAAGCATGAAAATCTACATAAATTAGCTTGCTTAAGCCTCAAGAAAGTGCATAATTCAATTAAAAACAAAAGAAAGAGACTAGTAAAACTAGGCTAAGATGACTTGTCATCACTGGACTTTATTTTTTTTATTATTTAAATAAATAATATTTAATAATATAATTTAAAAATTCAAAAATAAATAATTTAGTTTTTTAAAACTTTTAGTTTTTTTAAAAATATTTTTTATTTTTTTATTCACCGGATAATGCTACACCTAGACAGTAGACTTTTTTTGCTGCACTTGTTCACAAATTAAGAATAAATTAATTTAAAAAATTAAAAATTTTAATTTTTTAATTTTTTGGGTATTTTTGGAATTTTATATTTTTTTACAACTAGAAAAAAAATTTTGTTCAAAATTAAAAAAATAATAAAGTTACAAATCTGTTGTTTACTAAATATTACTAGACTTTATTTTTTTATTATTTAAATAAATAATATTTAATAATATAATTTAAAAATTCAAAAATTAAAATTTAATTTTTTAAAATTTTTAATTTTTTTTAAAATTTTTTTTATTTTTTATTCATCGGATAATGCTACACCGAGATAGTTGACTTTTTTTTTGCTGCACTTGTTCACAAATTAAGAATAAATTAACTTAAAAAAGTTAAAATTAAAATTTTTTTATCTGTTGGATATTTTTGGAATTTTTTATTTTTTTAAAATTAGAAAAAAATATTTTTTTAGTTTAAAAATAAAAAAAATTAAATTTACATATTTGTTTTTATTTGATATCACTAGACTTTGTTTTATTTTTATTATTTAAATAAAAAATATTTAATAATATAATTTAAAAATTCAAAAATAAAAAATTTAGTCTTTTAAAATTTTTTATTTTTTTAAAAATATTTTTTATTTTTTTATTCACCGGATAATGCTACACCTTGACAGTTGACTTTTTTTGCTGCACTTGTTCACAAATTAAGAATAAATTAATTTCAAAAATTAAAATTTTTAATTTTTTAATTTTTTTGGATATATTTGGAATTTTATATTTTTTTACAACTAGAAAAAAAATTTTAGTTTAAAATTTAAAAAAATAATAAAGTTACAAATCTGTTGTTAACTAGATATTGCTGGACTTTATTTTTTATTATTTAAATAAAAAATAATTAATAATATAATTTAAAAATTCAAAAATAAAAAATTTAGTTTTTTAAAAATATTTTTTATTCACCGGATAATGCTACACCTAGACAGTTGAATTTTTTTGCTGCACTTGTTCACAAATTAAGAATAAATTAATTTAAAATATTTAAAATTTTAATTTTTTTATTTTTTGAATATTTTTGGAATTTTTTATTTTTTTACAACTAGAAAAAATAGTTTTTTAGTTTAAAATTAAAAAAAATAAATTTACAGATGTGTTGTTTACTAAATATTACTAGACTTTATTTTATTTTTCTTATTTAAACGTAAAACATTTAATAAAATAATTTAAAAATTAAAAAATAAAAAATTAGTTTTTTAATATTTTTAATTTTTTAAAAATATTTTTAATTTTTTTCACCGGATAATGCTACACCCAGACAGTTGACTTTTTTATGCTGCACTTGTTCACAAATTAAGAATAAATTAATTTAAAAAATAAAAAATTTTTATTTTTTAATTTTTTTGGATATTTTTGGAATTCTATATTTTTTTACTACTAGAAAAAAAAATTTTAGTTTAAAATTAAAAAAAATAATAAAGTTACAAATCTGTTGTTTACTAGATATTGCTAGACTTTATTTTTTATTATTTAAATACATAATATTTAATAATATAATTTAAAAATTCAAAAATAAAAATTTAATTTTTTAAAATTTTTAATTTTTTTAAAATTTTTTTTATTTTTTATTCATCGGATAATGCTACACCGAGATAGTTGACTTTTTTTTGCTGCACTTGTTCACAAATTAAGAATAAATTAACTTAAAAAAGTTAAAATTAAATTTTTTTTATTTGTTGGATATTTTTGAAATTTTTTATTTTTTTAAAATTAGAAAAAATATTTTTTTAGTTTAAAAATAAAAAAATTAAATTTACAACATTGTTGTTTATTTGATATCACCAGACTTTATTTTATTTTTATAATTTAAATAAAAAACATTTAATAATATAATTGAAAAATTAAAAAATAAAAAATTTAGTTTTTTTAAATTTTTTATTTTTTAAAAATATTTTTTATTTTTTTATTCACCGGATAATGCTACACCTAGACAGTTGAATTTTTTTTGCTCCACTTGTTCCCAAATTAAGAATAAATTAATTTTAAAATTTAAAATTTTGATTTTTTTATTTTTTGAATATTTTTGGAATTTTTTATTTTTTTACAACTAGAAAAAATATTTTTTTAGTTTAAAATTTAAAAAAAATAATAAATTTACAAATCTGTTGTTTATTAGATATTGCTAGACTTTATTTTATTTTTCTTATTTTAATGTAAAAAATTTAATAATATAATTTAAAAATTCAAAAATATAAAATTTAGTTTTTTAAAATTTTTTAATTTTTAAAAAAAATATTTTTAATTTTTTTCACCGGATAATGCTATACCTAGATAGTTGACTTTCTTTACTATACTTGCTCACAAATTAAGAATAAATTAATTTAAAAAATTAAAAATTTTAACTTTTTAATTTTTTTGGATATTTTTGGAATTTTATATTTTTTTACAACTAGAAAAAAACTTTTTAGTTTAAAATTTAAAAAAAATAACGTTACAAATCTGTTGTTTACTAGATATTGCTGGACTTTATTTTTTTATTATTTAAATAAATAATATTTAATAATATAATTTAAAAATTCAAAAATAAATAATTTAGTTTTTTAAAACTTTTAGTTTTTTTAAAAATATTTTTTATTTTTTTATTCACCGGATAATGCTACACCTAGACAATAGACTTTTTTTGCTGCACTTGTTCACAAATTAAGAATAAATTAATTTAAAAAATTAAAAATTTTAATTTTTTAATTTTTTGGGTATTTTTGGAATTTTATATTTTTTTACAACTAGAAAAAAATTTTGTTCAAAATTAAAAAAAATAATAAAGTTACAAATCTGTTGTTTACTAGATATTTCTAGACTTTATTTTTTTATTATTTAAATAAATAATATTTAATAATATAATTTAAAAATTCAAAAATTAAAATTTAATTTTTTAAAATTTTTAATTTTTTTTAAAATTTTTTTATTTTTTATTCATCGGATAATGCTACAGCGAGATAGTTGACTTTTTTTTTGCTGCACTTGTTCACAAATTAAGAATAAATTAACTTAAAAAAGTTAAAATTAAAATTTTTTTATCTGTTGGATATTTTTGGAATTTTTTATTTTTTTAAAATTAGAAAAAAATATTTTTTTAGTTTAAAAATAAAAAAAATTAAATTTACAAATTTGTTTTTATTTGATATCACTAGACTTTGTTTTATTTTTACTATTTAAATAAAAAATATTTAATAATATAATTTAAAAATTCAAAAATAAAAAATTTAGACTTTTAAAATTTTTTATTTTTTTAAAAATATTTTTTATTTTTTTATTCACCGGATAATGCTACACCTTGACAGTTGACTTTTTTTGCTGCACTTGTTCACAAATTAAGAATAAATTAATTTCAAAAATTAAAATTTTTAATTTTTTAATTTTTTTGGATATATTTGGAATTTTATATTTTTTTACAACTAGAAAAAAATTTTAGTTTAAAATTTAAAAAAATAATAAAGTTACAAATCTGTTGTTTACTAGATATTGCTGGACTTTATTTTTTATTATTTAAATAAAAAATAATTAATAATATAATTTAAAAATTCAAAAATAAAAAATTTTGTTTTTTAAAAATATTTTTTATTTTTTTATTCACCGGATAATGCTACACCTAGACAGTTGACTTTTTTTGCTGCACTTGTTCACAAATTAAGAATAAATTAATTTAAAATATTTAAAATTTTAATTTTTTTATTTTTTGAATATTTTTGGAATTTTTTATTTTTTTACAACTAGAAAAAATAGTTTTTTAGTTTAAAATAAAAAAAAATAAATTTACAGATGTGTTGTTTACTAAATATTACTAGACTTTATTTTATTTTTCTTATTTAAACGTAAAACATTTAATAAAATAATTTAAAAATTCAAAAATAAAAAATTAGTTTTTTAATATTTTTAATTTTTTAAAAATATTTTTAATTTTTTTCACCGGATAATGCTACACCCAGACAGTTGACTTTTTTATGCTGCACTTGTTCACAAATTAAGAATAAATTAATTTAAAAAATAAAAAATTTTTATTTTTTAATTTTTTTGGATATTTTTGGAATTCTATATTTTTTTACAACTTGAAAAAAAAATTTTAGTTTAAAATTAAAAAAAATAATAAAGTTACAAATCTGTTGTTTACTAGATATTGCTAGACTTTATTTTTTATTATTTAAATAAATAATATTTAATAATATAATTTAAAAATTCAAAAATAAAAATTTAATTTTTTAAAGTTTTTAATTTTTTTAAATTTTTTTTTATTTTTTATTCATCGGATAATGCTACACCGAGATAGTTGACTTTTTTTTGCTGCACTTGTTCACAAATTAAGAATAAATTAACTTAAAAAAGTTAAAATTAAATTTTTTTTATTTGTTGGATATTTTTGAAATTTTTTATTTTTTTAAAATTAGAAAAAAATATTTTTTTAGTTTAAAAATAAAAAAAATTAAATTTACAAATTTGTTGTTTATTTGATATCACCAGACTTTGTTTTATTTTTATAATTTAAATAAAAAACATTTAATAATATAATTGAAAAATTAAAAAATAAAAAATTTAGTTTTTTTAAATTTTTTATTTTTTAAAAATATTTTTTATTTTTTTATTCACCGGATAATGCTACACCTAGACAGTTGAATTTTTTTTGCTCCACTTGTTCCCAAATTAAGAATAAATTAATTTTAAAATTTAAAATTTTGATTTTTTTATTTTTTGAATATTTTTGGAATTTTTTATTTTTTTACAACTAGAAAAAATATTTTTTTAGTTTAAAATTTAAAAAAATAATAAATTTACAAATCTGTTGTTTATTAGATATTGCTAGACTTTATTTTATTTTTCTTATTTTAATGTAAAAAATTTAATAATATAATTTAAAAATTCAAAAATATAAAATTTAGTTTTCTAAAATTTTTTAATTTTTTTAAAAAATATTTTTAATTTTTTTCACCGGATAATGCTATACCTAGATAATTGACTTTCTTTACTGTACTTGCTCACAAATTAAGAATAAATTAATTTAAAAAATTAAAAATTGTAACTTTTTAATTTTTTTGGATATTTTTGGAATTTTATATTTTTTTACAACTAGAAAAAAACTTTTTAGTTTAAAATTTAAAAAAAAATAAAGTTACAAATCTGTTGTTTACTAGATATTGCTGGACTTTATTTTTTTATTATTTAAGTAAATAATATTTAATAATATAATTTAAAAATTCAAAAATAAATAATTTAGTTTTTTAAAACTTTTAGTTTTTTTAAAAATATTTTTTATTTTTTTATTCACCGGATAATGCTACACGCACTTGTTCACAAATTAAGAATAAATTAATTTAAAAAATTAAAAATTTTAATTTTTTAATTTTTTGGGTATTTTTGGAATTTTATATTTTTTTACAACTAGAAAAAAAAATTTTGTTCAAAATTAAAAAAAATAATAAAGTTACAAATCTGTTGTTTACTAGATATTGCTAGACTTTATTTTTTTATTATTTAAATAAATAATATTTAATAATATAATTTAAAAATTCAAAAATAAAAATTTAATTTTTTAAAATTTTTAATTTTTTTAAAAAATTTTTTATTTTTTATTCATCGGATAATGCTACACCGAGATAGTTGACTTTTTTTGCTGCACTTGTTCACAAATTAAGAATAAATTAACTTAAAAAAGTTAAAATTAAAATTTTTTTATTTTTTGGATATTTTTGGAATTTTTTATTTTTTAAAATTAGAAAAAAATATTTTTTTAGTTTAAAAATAAAAAAATTAAATTTACAAATTTGTTGTTTATTTGATATCACTAGACTTTGTTTTATTTTTATTATTTAAATAAAAAACATTTAATAATATAATTTAAAAATTCAAAAATAAAAAATTTAGTCTTTTAAAATTTTTTATCTTTTAAAAATATTTTTTATTTTTTTAAAAATATTTTTTATTTTTTTATTCACCGAATAATGCTACACCTTGACAGTTGACTTTTTTTTGCTGCACTTGTTCACAAATTAAGAATAAATTAATTTAAAATATTAAAATTTTTAATTTTTGAATTTTGTTGGATATATTTGGAATTTTATATTTTTTTACAACTAGAAAAATTTTTTTAGTTTAAAATTTAAAAAAATAATAAAGTTACAAATTTGTTGTTTACTAGATATTGCTGGACTTTATTTTTTTATTATTTAAATAAAAAATATTTAATAATATAATTTAAAAATTCAAAAATAAAAAATTTAGTTTTTTAAAAATATTTTTTTTATTCACGGGATAATGCTACACCTAGACAATTGACTTTTTTTTGCTGCACTTGTTCACAAATTAAGAATAAATTAATTTAAAAAATTTAAATTTTAATTTTTTTAATATTTTTGGAATTTTTTATTTTTTTACAACTAGAAAAAATAGTTTTTTAGTTTAAAATTAAAAAAAATAATTTTACAGATGTGTTGTTTACTAAATATTACTAGACTTTATTTTATTTTTCTTATTTAAACGTAAAACATTTAATAATATAATTTAAAAATTCAAAAATAAAAAAATTAGTTTTTTAATATTCTTAATTTTTCTAAAAATATTTTTAATTTTTTTCACCGGATAATGCTACACCCAAACAGTTGACTTTTTTTGCTGCACTTGTTCACAAATTAAGAATAAATTAATTTAAAAAATTAAAAATTTTTATTTTTTAATTTTTTTGGATATTTTTGGAATTCTATATTTTTTTACAACTATAAAAAAATTTTTTAGTTTAAAATTAAATAAAAATAATAAAGTTTCAAATCTGTTGTTTACTAGATATTGATAGACTTTATTTTTTATTATTTAAATAAATAATATTTAATAATATAATTTAAAAATTCCAAAATAAAAATTTAATTTTTTCAAATTTTTAATTTTTTTAAATTTTTTTTATTTTTTATTCATCAGATAATGCTACACCGAGATAGTTGACTTTTTTTTGCTGCACTTGTTCACAAATTAACAATAAATTAACTTAAAAAAATTAAAATTAAATTTTTTTATTTGTTGGATATTTTTGTAATTTTTTATTTTTTTAAAATTGGAAAAAAATATTTTTTTAGTTTAAAAATAAAAAAAATTATATTTACAAATTTGTTATTATTTGATATCACTAGACTTTGTTTTATTTTTATTATTTAAATAAAAAATATTTAATAATATAATTTAAAAATTCAAAAATAAAAAATTTAGCCTTTTAAAATTTTTTATTTTTTTAAAAATATTTTTTATTTTTTTATTTACCGGATAATGCTACACCTTGACAGTTGACTTTTTTTGCTGCACTTGTTCACAAATTAAGAATAAATTAATTCAAAAAATTAAAATTTTTTATTTTTTAACTTTTTTGGATATATTTGGAATTTTATATTTTTTCACAACTAGAAAAAAATTTTAGTTTAAAATTTAAAAAAATAATAAAGTTACAAATCTGTACTAGATATTGTTGGACTTTATTTTTTATTATTTAAATAAAAAATATTTAATAATATAATTTAAAAATTCAAAAATAAAAAATTTAGTTTTTTAAAAATATTTTTTATTTTTTTATTCACCGGATAATGCTACACCTAGACAGTTGACTTTTTTTTTGCTGCACTTGTTCACAAATTAAGAATAAATTAATTTAAAATATTTAAAATTTTAATTTTTTTTATTTTTTTTATTTTTTGAATTTTTTATTTTTTTACAACTAGAAAAAATAGTTTTTTAGTTTAAAATTAAAAAAAAAATAAATTTACAGATGTGTTGTTTACTAAATATTACTAGACTTTATTTTATTTTTCTTATTTAAACATAAAACATTTATTAAAATAATTTAAAAATTCAAAAATAAAAAATTAGTTTTTTAATATTTTTTATTTTTTAAAAATATTTTTAATCTTTTTCATCGGATAATGCTACACCCAGACAGTTGACTTTTTTATGCTGCACTTGTTCACAAATTAAGAAAAAATTAATTTAAAAAATATAAATTTTCTATTTTTTAATTTTTTTGGATATTTTTGGAATTCTATATTTTTTTACAACTAGAAAAATTTTTTTTAGATTAAAATTAAAAAAATAATATAGTTACAAATCTGTTGTTTACTAGATATTGCTAGACTTTATTTTTTATTATTTAAATAAATAATATTTAATAATATAATTTAAAAATTCAAAAATAAAAATTTAATTTTTTAAAATTTTTAATTTTTTAAAAATTTTTTTATTTTTTATTCATCGGATAATGCTACACCGAGATAGTTGACTTTTTTTTGCTGCACTTGTTCACAAATTAAGAATAAATTAACTTAAAAAAGTTAAAATTAAAATTTTTTTATCTGTTGGATATTTTTGGAATTTTTTATTTTTTTAAAATTAGAAAAAAATATTTTTTTAGTTTAAAAATAAAAAAAATTAAATTTACAAATTTGTTTTTATTTGATATCACTAGACTTTGTTTTATTTTTATTATTTAAATAAAAAATATTTAATAATATAATTTAAAAATTCAAAAATAAAAAATTTAGACTTTTAAAATTTTTTATTTTTTTAAAAATATTTTTTATTTTTTTATTCACCGGATAATGCTACACCTTGACAGTTGACTTTTTTTGCTGCACTTGTTCACAAATTAAGAATAAATTAATTTCAAAAATTAAAATTTTTAATTTTTTAATTTTTTTGGATATATTTGGAATTTTATATTTTTTTACAACTAGAAAAAAATTTTAGTTTAAAATTTAAAAAAATAATAAAGTTACAAATCTGTTGTTTACTAGATATTGCTGGACTTTATTTTTTATTATTTAAATAAAAAATAATTAATAATATAATTTAAAAATTCAAAAATAAAAAATTTAGTTTTTTAAAAATATTTTTTATTTTTTTATTCACCGGATAATGCTACACCTAGACAGTTGACTTTTTTTGCTGCACTTGTTCACAAATTAAGAATAAATTAATTTAAAATATTTAAAATTTTAATTTTTTTATTTTTTGAATATTTTTGGAATTTTTTATTTTTTTACAACTAGAAAAAATAGTTTTTTAGTTTAAAATAAAAAAAATAAATTTACAGATGTGTTGTTTACTAAATATTACTAGACTTTATTTTATTTTTCTTATTTAAACGTAAAACATTTAATAAAATAATTTAAAAATTCAAAAATAAAAAATTAGTTTTTTAATATTTTTAATTTTTTAAAAATATTTTTAATTTTTTTCACCGGATAATGCTACACCCAGACAGTTGACTTTTTTATGCTGCACTTGTTCACAAATTAAGAATAAATTAATTTAAAAAATAAAAAATTTTATTTTTTAATTTTTTTGGATATTTTTGGAATTCTATATTTTTTTACAACTTGAAAAAAAATTTTTAGTTTAAAATTAAAAAAAATAATAAAGTTACAAATCTGTTGTTTACTAGATATTGCTAGACTTTATTTTTTATTATTTAAATAAATAATATTTAATAATATAATTTAAAAATTCAAAAATAAAAATTTAATTTTTTAAAGTTTTTAATTTTTTTAAATTTTTTTTTATTTCTTATTCATCGGATAATGCTACACCGAGATAGTTGACTTTTTTTGCTGCACTTGTTCACAAATTAAGAATAAATTAACTTAAAAAAGTTAAAATTAAATTTTTTTTATTTGTTGGATATTTTTGAAATTTTTTATTTTTTTAAAATTAGAAAAAAATATTTTTTTAGTTTAAAAATAAAAAAAATTAAATTTACAAATTTGTTGTTTATTTGATATCACCAGACTTTGTTTTATTTTTATAATTTAAATAAAAAACATTTAATAATATAATTGAAAAATTAAAAAATAAAAAATTTAGTTTTTTTAAATTTTTTATTTTTTAAAAATATTTTTTATTTTTTTATTCACCGGATAATGCTACACCTAGACAGTTGAATTTTTTTTGCTCCACTTGTTCCCAAATTAAGAATAAATTAATTTTAAAATTTAACATTTTGATTTTTTTATTTTTTGAATATTTTTGGAATTTTTTATTTTTTTACAACTAGAAAAAATATTTTTTTAGTTTAAAATTTAAAAAATAATAAATTTACAAATCTGTTGTTTATTAGATATTGCTAGACTTTATTTTATTTTTCTTATTTTAATGTAAAAAATTTAATAATATAATTTAAAAATTCAAAAATATAAAATTTAGTTTTCTAAAATTTTTTAATTTTTTAAAAAAATATTTTTAATTTTTTTCACCGGATAATGCTATACCTAGATAATTGACTTTCTTTACTGTACTTGCTCACAAATTAAGAATAAATTAATTTAAAATATTAAAATTTTTAATTTTTGAATTTTGTTGGATATATTTGGAATTTTATATTTTTTTACAACTAGAAAAAATTTTTTTAGTTTAAAATTTAAAAAAATAATAAAGTTACAAATTTGTTGTTTACTAGATATTGCTGGACTTTATTTTTTTATTATTTAAATAAAAAATATTTAATAATATAATTTAAAAATTCAAAAATAAAAAATTTAGTTTTTTAAAAATATTTTTTTTATTCACGGGATAATGCTACACCTAGACAATTGACTTTTTTTTGCTGCACTTGTTCACAAATTAAGAATAAATTAATTTAAAAAATTTAAATTTTAATTTTTTTTAATATTTTTGGAATTTTTTATTTTTTTACAACTAGAAAAAATAGTTTTTTAGTTTAAAATTAAAAAAATAATTTTACAGATGTGTTGTTTACTAAATATTACTAGACTTTATTTTATTTTTCTTATTTAAACGTAAAACATTTAATAATATAATTTAAAAATTCAAAAATAAAAAAATTAGTTTTTTAATATTCTTAATTTTTCTAAAAATATTTTTAATTTTTTTCACCGGATAATGCTACACCCAGACAGTTGACTTTTTTTGCTGCACTTGTTCACAAATTAAGAATAAATTAATTTAAAAAATTAAAAATTTTTATTTTTTAATTTTTTTGGATATTTTTGGAATTCTATATTTTTTTACAACTATAAAAAAATTTTTTAGTTTAAAATTAAATAAAAATAATAAAGTTTCAAATCTGTTGTTTACTAGATATTGCTAGACTTTATTTTTTATTATTTAAATAAATAATATTTAATAATATAATTTAAAAATTCCAAAATAAAAATTTAATTTTTTCAAATTTTAAATTTTTTTAAATTTTTTTTATTTTTTATTCATCAGATAATGCTACACCGAGATAGTTGACTTTTTTTTGCTGCACTTGTTCACAAATTAACAATAAATTAACTTAAAAAAATTAAAATTAAATTTTTTTATTTGTTGGATATTTTTGTAATTTTTTATTTTTTTAAAATTAGAAAAAAATATTTTTTTAGTTTAAAAATAAAAAAAATTAAATTTACAAATTTGTTATTATTTGATATCACTAGACTTTGTTTTATTTTTATTATTTAAATAAAAAATATTTCATAATATAATTTAAAAATTCAAAAATAAAAAATTTAGCCTTTTAAAATTTTTTATTTTTTTAAAAATATTTTTTATTTTTTTATTTACCGGATAATGCTACACCTTGACAGTTGACGTTTTTTGCTGCACTTGTTCACAAATTAAGAATAAATTAATTCAAAAAATTAAAATTTTTTATTTTTTAACTTTTTTGGATATATTTGGAATTTTATATTTTTTCACAACTAGAAAAAAATTTTAGTTTAAAATTTAAAAAAATAATAAAGTTACAAATCTGTACTAGATATTGTTGGACTTTATTTTTTATTATTTAAATAAAAAATATTTAATAATATAATTTAAAAATTCAAAAATAAAAAATTTAGTTTTTTAAAAATATTTTTTATTTTTTTATTCACCGGATAATGCTACACCTAGACAGTTGACTTTTTTTTTGCTGCACTTGTTCACAAATTAAGAATAAATTAATTTAAAATATTTAAAATTTTAATTTTTTTTTATTTTTTTTTATTTTTTGAATTTTTTATTTTTTTACAACTAGAAAAAATAGTTTTTTAGTTTAAAATTAAAAAAAAAAATAAATTTACAGATGTGTTGTTTACTAAATATTACTAGACTTTATTTTATTTTTCTTATTTAAACGTAAAACATTTATTAAAATAATTTAAAAATTCAAAAATAAAAAATTAGTTTTTTAATATTTTTAATTTTTTAAAAATATTTTTACTCTTTTTCATCGGATAATGCTACACCCAGACAGTTGACTTTTTTATGCTGCACTTGTTCACAAATTAAGAAAAAATTAATTTAAAAAATATAAAATTTCTATTTTTTAATTTTTTTGGATATTTTTGGAATTCTATATTTTTTTACAACTAGAAAAAATTTTTTTAGATTAAAATTAAAAAAAATAATATAGTTACAAATCTGTTGTTTACTAGATATTGCTAGACTTTATTTTTTATTATTTAAATAAATAATATTTAATAATATAATTTAAAAATTCAAAAATAAAAATTTAATTTTTTAAAATTTTTAATTTTTTAAAAATTTTTTTATTTTTTATTCATCGGATAAAGCTACACCAAGATAGTTGACTTTTTTTGCTGCACTTGTTCACAAATTAAGAATAAATTAACTTAAAAAGTTAATATTAAAATTTTTTTATTTTTTGGATATTTTTGGAATTTTTTATTTTTTTAAAATTAGAAAAAAATATTTTTTTAGTTTAAAAATAAAAAAAATTAAATTTACAAATTTGTTGTTTATTTGATATCACCAGACTTTGTTTTATTTTTATAATTTAAATAAAAAACATTTAATAATATAATTGAAAAATTAAAAAATAAAAAATTTAGTTTTTTTAAATTTTTTATTTTTTAAAAATATTTTTTATTTTTTTATTCACCGGATAATGCTACACCTAGACAGTTGAATTTTTTTTGCTCCACTTGTTCCCAAATTAAGAATAAATTAATTTTAAAATTTAAAATTTTGATTTTTTTATTTTTTGAATATTTTTGGAATTTTTTATTTTTTTACAACTAGAAAAAATATTTTTTTAGTTTAAATTAAAAAAATAATAAATTTACAGATCTGTTGTTTATTAGATATTGCTAAACTTTATTTTATTTTTCTTATTTTAATGTAAAACATTTAATAATATAATTTAAAAATTCAAAAATAAAAAATTTAGTTTTTTTTAAATTTTTCAATTTTTTAAAAAAATATTTTTAATTTTTTCACCGGATAATGCTATACCTAGATAGTTGACTTTCTTTACTGTACTTGCTCACAAATTAAGAATAAATTAATTTAAAAAATTAAAAATTTTAACTTTTTAATTTTTTTGGATATTTTTGGAATTTTAAATTTTTTACAACTAGAAAAATTTTTTTAGTTTAAAATTAAAAAAAAAATAACGTTACAAATCTGTTGTTTACTAGATATTGCTGGACTTTATTTTTTTATTATTTAAATAAAAAATATTTAATAATATAATTTAAAAATTCAAAAATAAAAAATTTAGTTTTTTAAAAATATTTTTTATTTTTTTATTCACCATATAATGCTACACCTAGACAGTTGACTTTTTTTTGCTGCACTTGTTCACAAATTAAGAATAAATTAATTTAAAATATTTAAAATTTTAATTTTTTTATTTTTTGAATATTTTTGGAATTTTTTATTTTTTTACAACTAGAAAAAATAGTTTTTTAGTTTAAAATTAAAAAAAAATAAATTTACAGATGTGTTGTTTACTAGATATTACTAGACTTTATTTTATTTTTCTTATTTAAACGTAAAACATTTAATAAAATAATTTAAAAATTAAAAAATAAAAAATTAGATTTTTAATATTTTTAATTTTTTTAAAAATTTTTTTAATTTTTTTCACCGGATAATGCTACACCCAGACAGCTGACTTTTTTATGCTGCACTTGTTCACAAATTAAGAATAAATTAATTTAAAAAATTAAAAATTTTTATTTTTTAATTTTTTGGATTTTTGGAATTCTATATTTTTTTACAACTAGAAAAAAAAATTTTAGTTTAAAATTGAAAAAAATAATAAAGTTACAAATCTGTTGTTTACTAGATATTGCTAGACTTTATTTTTTATTATTTAAATAAATAATATTTAATAATATAATTTAAAAATTCAAAAATAAAATTTAATTTTTTAAAATTTTTTATTTTTTTAAAATTTTTTTTATTTTTTATTCATCGGATAATGCTACACTGAGATAATTGACTTTTTTTTGCTACACTTGTTCACAAATTAAGAATAAATTAACTTAAAAAAGTTAAAATTAAAATTTTTTTTATTTTTTGGATATTTTTGGAATTTTTTATTTTTTTAAAATTAGAAAAAATATTTTTTTAGTTTAAAAATAAAAAAAATTAAATTTACAAATTTGTTGTTTATTTGATATCACCAGACTTTGTTTTATTTTTATAATTTAAATAAAAAATATTTAATAATATAATTGAAAAATTAAAAAATAAAAAATTTAATTTTTTTAAATTTTTTATTTTTTAAAAATATTTTTTATTTTTTATTCACCGGATAATGCTACACTTAGACAGTTGACTCTTTTTTGCTCCACTTGTTCCCAAATTAAGAATAAATTAATTTTAAAATTTAAATTTTGATTTTTTTATTTTTTGAATATTTTTGGAATTTTTTATTTTTTTCAACTAGAAAAAATATTTTTTTAGTTTAAAATTTAAAAAAAATAATAAATTTACAGATCTGTTGTTTATTAGATATTGTTGGACTTTATTTTATTTTTCTTATTTTAATGTAAAATATTTAATAATATAATTTAAAAATTCAAAAATAAAAAATTTAGTTTTTTAAAATTTTTTAATTTTTTTAAAAAATATTTTTAATTTTTTTCACCGGATAATGCTATACCTAGATAGTTGACTTTCTTTACTGTACTTGCTCACAAATTAAGAATAAATTAATCTAAAAAATTAAAAATTTTAATTTTTTAATTTTTTGGATATTTTTGAAATTTAAAATTTTTTACAACTAGAAAAAAATTTTTAGTTTAAAATTAAAAAAAAAATAACGTTACAAATCTGTTGTTTACTAGATATTGCTAGACTTTATTTTTTTATTATCTAAATAAAAAATATTTAATAATATAATTTAAAAATTCAAAAATAAAAAATTTAGTTTTTTAAAAATATTTTTTATTTTTTTATTCACCGGATAATGCTACACCTAGACAGTTGACTTTTTTTGCTGCACTTGTTCACAAATTAAGAATAAATTAATTTAAAATATTTAAAATTTTAATTTTTTTATTTTTTGAATATTTTTGGAATTTTTTATTTTTTTACAACTAGAAAAAATAGTTTTTTAGTTTAAAATTAAAAAAAAATAAATTTACAGATGTGTTGTTTACTAGATATTACTAGACTTTATTTTATTTTTCTTATTTAAACGTAAAACATTTAATAAAATAATTTAAAAATTAAAAAATAAAAAATTAGATTTTTAATATTTTTAATTTTTTTAAAAATTTTTTTAATTTTTTTCACCGGATAATGCTACACCCAGACAGCTGACTTTTTTATGCTGCACTTGTTCACAAATTAAGAATAAATTAATTTAAAAAATTAAAAATTTTTATTTTTTAATTTTTTGGATTTTTGGAATTCTATATTTTTTTACAACTAGAAAAAAAAATTTAGTTTAAAATTGAAAAAAATAATAAAGTTACAAATCTGTTGTTTACTAGATATTGCTAGACTTTATTTTTTATTATTTAAATAAATAATATTTAATAATATAATTTAAAAATTCAAAAATAAAATTTAATTTTTTAAAATTTTTTATTTTTTTAAAATTTTTTTTATTTTTTATTCATCGGATAATGCTACACTGAGATAATTGACTTTTTTTTGCTACACTTGTTCACAAATTAAGAATAAATTAACTTAAAAAAGTTAAAATTAAAATTTTTTTTATTTTTTGGATATTTTTGGAATTTTTTATTTTTTTAAAATTAGAAAAAATATTTTTTTAGTTTAAAAATAAAAAAAATTAAATTTACAAATTTGTTGTTTATTTGATATCACCAGACTTTGTTTTATTTTTATAATTTAAATAAAAAATATTTAATAATATAATTGAAAAATTAAAAAATAAAAAATTTAATTTTTTTAAATTTTTTATTTTTTAAAAATATTTTTTATTTTTTATTCACCGGATAATGCTACACTTAGACAGTTGACTCTTTTTTGCTCCACTTGTTCCCAAATTAAGAATAAATTAATTTTAAAATTTAAATTTTGATTTTTTTATTTTTTGAATATTTTTGGAATTTTTTATTTTTTTCAACTAGAAAAAATATTTTTTTAGTTTAAAATTTAAAAAAAATAATAAATTTACAGATCTGTTGTTTATTAGATATTGTTGGACTTTATTTTATTTTTCTTATTTTAATGTAAAATATTTAATAATATAATTTAAAAATTCAAAAATAAAAAATTTAGTTTTTTAAAATTTTTTAATTTTTTTAAAAAATATTTTTAATTTTTTTCACCGGATAATGCTATACCTAGATAGTTGACTTTCTTTACTGTACTTGCTCACAAATTAAGAATAAATTAATCTAAAAAATTAAAAATTTTAATTTTTTAATTTTTTGGATATTTTTGAAATTTAAAATTTTTTACAACTAGAAAAAAATTTTTAGTTTAAAATTAAAAAAAAAATAACGTTACAAATCTGTTGTTTACTAGATATTGCTAGACTTTATTTTTTTATTATCTAAATAAAAAATATTTAATAATATAATTTAAAAATTCAAAAATAAAAAATTTAGTTTTTTAAAAATATTTTTTATTTTTTTATTCACCGGATAATGCTACACCTAGACAGTTGACTTTTTTTGCTGCACTTGTTCACAAATTAAGAATAAATTAATTTAAAATATTTAAAATTTTAATTTTTTTATTTTTTGAATATTTTTGGAATTTTTTATTTTTTTACAACTAGAAAAAATAGTTTTTTAGTTTAAAATTAAAAAAAATAAATTTACAGATGTGTTGTTTACTAAATATTACTAGACTTTATCTTATTTTTCTTATTTAAACGTAAAACATTTATTAAAATAATTTAAAAATTCAAAAATAAAAAAATTAGTTTTTTAATATTTTTTATTTTTTAAAAATATTTTTAATTTTTTTCACCGGATAATGCTACACCCAGACAGTTGACTTTTTTATGCTGCACTTGTTCACAAATTAAGAATAAATTAATTTAAAAAATTAAAAATTTTTATTTTTTAATTTTTTTGGATATTTTTGGAATTCTATATTTTTTTACAACTAGAAAAAAAATTTTAGTTTAAAATTAAAAAAATAATAAAGTTACAAATCTGTTGTTTACTAGATATTGCTAACGTAAAAAAAATAGTCAGCATAACGTAAAAAAAAGAGACAAAAATAGGTCAGCACAAAAAAAAACGGCCATCACAACAAAAAAAAATGGTGAGCACAACGTTAAAAAAGGAAAAAAAATAGGTCAGCACAACGTAAAAAAAAGGTGGGGGAAACCGGTCAGCACAACGTAAAAAAAACTGGTCAGCACAATGTAAAAATAAAGGGAAAAATTGGTCAGCACAACAAAAAAAAGGGGGGAACCGGTCAGCACAAAAAAAACCGATCAACACCACGCAAAAAAAAAATGATCAGCACAACATAGAAAAAAGGAAAAAAACCAGTCAGCACAACGTAAAAAAGTGGTCAGCACAACAAAAAAATGATCAGCACAACGTAAAAAAAGGAAAAAAATAGGTCAGCACAACGTAAAAAAAAGGTGGGGGGAACTGGTCAGCACAACGTAAAAAAAATTAAAAAAATCGGTCAGCACAACGTAAAAATAAAGGGAAAAAACCGATCATCTCAACGAAAAAAAGGGGGATGGAACCAGTCAGCAAAAAAAAAAAAAACGGTCAGCACAACGTAAAAAAAATAAAATATAAAGGGGGGAACCGGTCAGCACATCGTAAAAAAAAAAGAAAAAATGGTAAGCACAACGTAAAAGAAGGGAAAAAACCAGTCAGCACAACGTAAAAAAATTCCGGTCAGCACAACGAAAAAAAGGGGGGAACCGGTCAACAAAAAACGGTCTGCACAACAGAAAAAGGGAAAAAAATAGGTCAGCAGAATGTAGAAAAAACTGGTCAGCACAACCAAAAAAATGGTCAGCACAACGTAAAAAAAAGGGAAAAAATAGGTCAGCACAACGTAAAAAAAAGGTGGGGGGAACCGGTCAGCACAACGTAACAAAAAAACCGGTCAGCACAATTAAAAATAAAGGGAAAGAAACCGGTCAGCACAACGAGAAAAAGGGGAGAACTGGTCATCGCAAAAAAAAGACCGATCAGCACAACGTAAAAAAAAATGGTCAGCACAACGTAAAAGAAAGGGAAAAAAACCGGTCAACACAACGTAAAAAAAATAAAAAAATAATTAAAAAAAGAAACCGGTCAGCACAACGTAAAAAAAATGATCTGCACAACAAAAAATGATCAGCACAACGTAAAAAAAAAGGGAAAAAATAGGTTAGCACAACGTAAAAAAAGGTGGGGGAAATGGTCAGCACAACGTAAAAAAACCGGTCAGCACAACGTAAAAGTAAAGGGAAAAAAACCGGTCAGCACAATGAAAAAATTGGGGGGAACCGGTCAGCAAAAAAAAAACCGGTCAACACAACGTAAAAAAATAAAAAATAAAAATAGGAGGGGGACCGGTCAGCACAACATAAAAAAATGGTAAGCACAACGTAAAAAAGGGGGGAACCGGTCAGCTAAAAAAAATGGTCAGCATAATGTAAAAAAAACGATCAGCACAACGTAAAAGAAACCGGTCAGCGCAACGTAAAAAAAGGGAAAAAACCGGTCAGCACAAAAAAACCGGTCAGCACAACGTTAAAAAAGGGAAACAAACCGGTCAGCACAACGTAAAAAAAATGGTCAGCACAAAAAATAAATAAAAAAGGGCGAAAATCGGTCAGCACAACGAAAAAAACAAAAAAACAAAAAAAGAAAAATAAAAAAACTGGTCAGCACAACAAAAAAATGGTCAGCACAACGTTAAAAAAAACGGTCAGCACAACGTTAAAAAAAATCCGGTCAGTACAACTTTAAAAAAAAGGGTCAGCACAACGTTAAAAAAAACAAAAAAATCGAAAAAAAATCGGTAAGCACAAAAAAATGGAAAAAAAAACCGGTCAGCACAACGTTAAAAAAATGGTCAGCACAACGTTTAAAAAATACAAAAAAATTGGTCAGCACAGCGGTTAAAAAAATCAGAAAAAATCAGTCAGCACAACGTTAAAAAATGGAAAAAAACGGTCTGCACAAGGTAAAAATAATAATAATAATAATAATAATAATAAAAAACAACAACAACAAAAAAACGGAAAAAAACCAGTAAGCACAAAAAAATGGAAAAAAACCGGTCAGCACAACGTTAAAAAATTGAAAAAACCGGTCAGCACAACGTTAAAAAAACCGGTCAGCACGACGTAAAAAAACCGGTCAGCACAATGTTAAAAGAAAACCGGTCAGCACAACGTTTAAAAAAAACTGGAAAAAAACGGGTCAGCACAACGTTAAAAAACCAGTCAGGACAACGTTATAAAAAAGGAAAAAAAACCAGTCAGCACAACGGTAAAAAAAACTGGAAAAAAATTGGTCAGCACAAAGTTATAAAAAAAGGGAAAAAAACCGGTCAGCACAACGTTAAAAAAGTAAAAAAACCGGTCAGGACAACGTTATAAAAAAAGGAAAAGAACCAGTCAGCACAACGTTAAAAAAATCGGAAAAAAATCGGTCAGCACAACGTTAAAAAAATGGAAAAAACTGGTCAGCACAACGTTAAAAAAAACGGCCAGCTCAACGTTAAAAAAAATCGAAAAAAATCGGTAAGCACAAGAAACATGGAAAAAAACCGGTCAGCACAACGTTTAAAAAAATAGAAAAAAATCGGTCAGCACAACGTTAAAAAAAACATGTCAGCACAACGTTAAAAAACAAAAAAATTGGAAAAAATCAGTAAGCACAAAAAAATGTGAAAAAATCGGTCAGCACAACGTTTAAAAAAATGGAAAAAAACCGGTCAGCACAACGTTTAAAAAAACCGAAAAAAATCAGTCAGCACAACGTTAAAAAATGGAAAAAAATCGGTCTGCACAACGTAAAAAAAATAATAATAATAGTAAAAAAAACAACAACAACAAAAAAAATGGAAAAAACCGGTAAGCACAAAAAATGGAAAAAAACCGGTCAGCACAACGTTAAAAAATGAAAAAAACCGGTCAGCACAACATTAAAAAAACCGGTCAGCACAACGTTAAAAAACCGGTGAGGACAACGTTATAAAAAAAGGAAAAAAACCGGTCAGCAGAATGTAAAAAAAATGGGAGAACCAGTCAGCACAAAAAAAATCGGCCAGCACAACATAAAAAAAAGGAAAATACCGGTCAGCACAACGTAAAAAAAGGAAAAAAACCGGTCAGCACAGCATAAAAAAAAGGGGGAACCGGTCAGCACAACGTAAAAAAAATGCTCAGCACAACGTAAAAATAAGGGAAAAAACCGGTCAGCACGATGAAAAAAAGGGGGGCAAACCGGTCAGCACAAAAAAAAACGGGTCAGCACCACGTAAACAAAAAGGTCAGTATAACATAAAAAAAAGGAAAAAACTGGTTAGCACAACGTAAAAAATAAAAGTAAAAAAATAAAACGGTCAGCACAACGTAAAAAAAGGGAAAAAAACCGGTCAGCACAACATAAAAAAAGGTCAGCACAACAAAAAAAATGGTCACCACAACGTAAAAAAAGGAAAAAAATAGGTCAGCACAACGTAAAAAAAGGTGGGGGAACCGGTCAGCACAACATAAAAAAAATCGGTCAGCACATCGTAAAAATAAAGGCAAAAAAAACCGGTCAGCACAACGGAAAAAATGGGGGGGAACCGGTCAGCACAAAAAAAACCAGTCAGTACAACGTAAAAAAATAAAAAATAAAAAGGGGGGACCGATCAGCACAACGTAAAAGAAAAACTGGTAAGCACAACGTAAAAAAAAAGGGGAGGAACCGGTCAGCACAACGTAAAAAATGGTCAGCACAACGTAAAAAAAAACTGGTCAGCGCAACGTAAAGAAAGCGAAAAAACCGGTTAGCAGAAAAAAAACCGGTCAGCACAACGTAAAAATAATGGCCAGCACAAAAAGAATAAATAAATAAAAAGGGGGGTATCGGTCAGCACAACGGAAAAAAAACCGGTCAGCACAACGAAAAAAAGGAGAAAAAATTGGTCAGTACAACACAAAAAAAAGCAGTCAGCACAACGTAAAAAAAAGGGAAAAAAATCGGTCAGCACAATGTAAAAAAAATAAAAAAATAAAAAAAGGGGGAACCGGTCAGCACAACGTAAAAAAAAGTGGGCAACCGGTCAGCACAAAAAAAACCGGTAAGCACAACGTAAAAAAAAGGGAAAAACCGGGTTAGCACAAGATAAAAAATAAAAAATAAAAATTTAAAAAGGGGGAAACCGGTCAGCACAACGTAAAAAAATGGGAGACCAGTCGGCACAAAAAAAAATTTAGCACAACGTAAAAAAAAGGATAAAAACCAGTCAGCACAACGTAAAAAAAAAGGAAAAAAATCGGTTAGCACAACGTAAAAAAAAAGGGGGAACCGGTCAGCACAACGTAAAAATAAAAAAATAGTCAGCACAACGTAAAAAAAAAGGGAAAAAATCGGTCAGCACAACGTAAAAAAAAGGGGGCGGGGGAAACCGGTCAGCACAAAAAAAACTGGTCAGCACAACAAAAAAAAAACGGTGAGAACAACAAAAAAAAGGAAAAAAATAGGTCAGCACAACGTAAAAAAAATGATCAGCACAACGTAAAAAAAACCGGTCAGCGCAACGTAAAAAAAGCGAAAAAACCGGTTAGCAGAAAAAAACCGGTCAGCACAACGTAAAAAAATGGTCAGCACAAAAAAATAAATAAATAAAAAGGGGGGAATCGGTCAGCACAACGGAAAAAAATCGGTAAGCACAACGAAAAAAAGGGGAAAAAATTGGTCAGCACAACATAAAAAAAAGCAGTCAGCACAACGTAAAAAAAAGGGAAAAAAATCGGTCAGCACAACATAAAAAAAATAAAAAAATAAAAAAGGGGGAACCGGTCAGCACAACGTAAAAAAAAGGGGCAACCGGTCAGCACAAAAAAAATCGGTAAGCACAACGTAAAAAAAAGGGAAAAACCGGGTTAGCACAAGATAAAAAATAAAAAATAAAAATTTAGAAAGGGGGAAACCGGTCAGCACAACGTAAAAAAACGGGAGACCAGCGGCACAAAAAAAAATTTAGCACAACGTAAAAAAAAGGATAAAAACCAGTCAGCACAACGTAAAAAAAAGGAAAAAAATCGGTCAGCGCAACGTAAAAAAAAAAGGGGGAACCGGTCAGCACAACGTAAAAATAAAAAAAATAGTCAGCACAACGTAAAAAAAAGGGAAAAAAATCGGTCAGCACAACGTAAAAAAAAGGGGGGCGGGGGAAACCGGTTAGCACAAAAAAAAACTGGTCAGCACAACAAAAAAAAACGGTGAGAACAACAAAAAAAAGGAAAAAAATAGGTCAGCACAACGTAAAAAAAGGTGGGGGAACCGGTCAGCACAACATAAAAAAAATCGGTCAGCACATCGTAAAAATAAAGGCAAAAAAACCGGTCAGCACAACGGAAAAAATGGGGGGAACCGGTCAGCACAAAAAAAACCAGTCAGTACAACGTAAAAAAATAAAAAATAAAAAAGGGGGGACCGATCAGCACAACGTAAAAGAAAAACTGGTAAGCACAACGTAAAAAAAAAGGGGAGGAACCGGTCAGCACAACGTAAAAAATGGTCAGCACAACGTAAAAAAAAACTGGTCAGCGCAACGTAAAGAAAGCGAAAAAACCGGTTAGCAGAAAAAAAACCGGTCAGCACAACGTAAAAAAAATGGCCAGCACAAAAAGAATAAATAAATAAAAAGGGGGGAATCGGTCAGCACAACGGAAAAAAAACCGGTCAGCACAACGAAAAAAAGGAGAAAAAATTGGTCAGTACAACACAAAAAAAAGCAGTCAGCACAACGTAAAAAAAAGGGAAAAAAATCGGTCAGCACAATGTAAAAAAAATAAAAAAATAAAAAAAGGGGGAACCGGTCAGCACAACGTAAAAAAAAGTGGGCAACCGGTCAGCACAAAAAAAACCGGTAAGCACAACGTAAAAAAAAGGGAAAAACCGGGTTAGCACAAGATAAAAAATAAAAAATAAAAATTTAAAAAGGGGGAAACCGGTCAGCACAACGTAAAAAAATGGGAGACCAGTCGGCACAAAAAAAAATTTAGCACAACGTAAAAAAAAGGATAAAAACCAGTCAGCACAACGTAAAAAAAAAGGAAAAAAATCGGTTAGCGCAACGTAAAAAAAAAGGGGGAACCGGTCAGCACAACGTAAAAATAAAAAAATAGTCAGCACAACGTAAAAAAAAGGGAAAAAATCGGTCAGCACAACGTAAAAAAAAGGGGGGCGGGGGAAACCGGTCAGCACAAAAAAAACTGGTCAGCACAACAAAAAAAAAAACGGTGAGAACAACAAAAAAAAGGAAAAAAATAGGTCAGCACAACGTAAAAAAAATGATCAGCACAACGTAAAAAAAACCGGTCAGCGCAACGTAAAAAAAGCGAAAAAACCGGTTAGCAGAAAAAAACCGGTCAGTACAACGTAAAAAAATGGTCAGCACAAAAAAATAAATAAATAAAAAGGGGGGAATCGGTCAGCACAACGAAAAAAAATCGGTAAGCACAACGAAAAAAAGGGGAAAAAATTGGTCAGCACAACATAAAAAAAAGCAGTCAGCACAACGTAAAAAAAAGGGAAAAAAATCGGTCAGCACAACATAAAAAAAATAAAAAAATAAAAAAGGGGGAACCGGTCAGCACAACGTAAAAAAAAGGGGCAACCGGTCAGCACAAAAAAAATCGGTAAGCACAACGTAAAAAAAAGGGAAAAACCGGGTTAGCACAAGATAAAAAATAAAAAATAAAAATTTAGAAAGGGGGAAACCGGTCAGCACAACGTAAAAAAACGGGAGACCAGCGGCACAAAAAAAAATTTAGCACAACGTAAAAAAAAGGATAAAAACCAGTCAGCACAACGTAAAAAAAAGGAAAAAAATCGGTCAGCGCAACGTAAAAAAAAAAGGGGGAACCGGTCAGCACAACGTAAAAATAAAAAAAATAGTCAGCACAACGTAAAAAAAAGGGAAAAAAATCGGTCAGCACAACGTAAAAAAAAGGGGGGCGGGGGAAACCGGTTAGCACAAAAAAAAACTGGTCAGCACAACAAAAAAAAAACGGTGAGAACAACAAAAAAAAGGAAAAAAATAGGTCAGCACAACGTAAAAAAAGGTGGGGGAACCGGTCAGCACAACATAAAAAAAATCGGTCAGCACATCGTAAAAATAAAGGCAAAAAAACCGGTCAGCACAACGGAAAAAATGGGGGGGAACCGGTCAGCACAAAAAAAACCAGTCAGTACAACGTAAAAAAATAAAAAATAAAAAAGGGGGGACCGATCAGCACAACGTAAAAGAAAAACTGGTAAGCACAACGTAAAAAAAAAGGGGAGGAACCGGTCAGCACAACGTAAAAAATGGTCAGCACAACGTAAAAAAAAACTGGTCAGCGCAACGTAAAGAAAGCGAAAAAACCGGTTAGCAGAAAAAAAACCGGTCAGCACAACGTAAAAAAAATGGCCAGCACAAAAAGAATAAATAAATAAAAAGGGGGGAATCGGTCAGCACAACGGAAAAAAAAACCGGTCAGCACAACGAAAAAAAGGAGAAAAAATTGGTCAGTACAACACAAAAAAAAGCAGTCAGCACAACGTAAAAAAAAGGGAAAAAAATCGGTCAGCACAATGTAAAAAAAATAAAAAAATAAAAAAAGGGGGAACCGGTCAGCACAACGTAAAAAAAAGTGGGCAACCGGTCAGCACAAAAAAAACCGGTAAGCACAACGTAAAAAAAAGGGAAAAACCGGGTTAGCACAAGATAAAAAATAAAAAATAAAAATTTAAAAAGGGGGAAACCGGTCAGCACAACGTAAAAAAATGGGAGACCAGTCGGCACAAAAAAAAATTTAGCACAACGTAAAAAAAAGGATAAAAACCAGTCAGCACAACGTAAAAAAAAAGGAAAAAAATCGGTTAGCGCAACGTAAAAAAAAAGGGGGAACCGGTCAGCACAACGTAAAAATAAAAAAATAGTCAGCACAACGTAAAAAAAAAGGGAAAAAATCGGTCAGCACAACGTAAAAAAAAGGGGGGCGGGGGAAACCGGTCAGCACAAAAAAAACCGGTCAGCACAACAAAAAAAAACGGTGAGAACAACAAAAAAAAGGAAAAAAATAGGTCAGCACAACGTAAAAAAAATGATCAGCACAACGTAAAAAAAACCGGTCAGCGCAACGTAAAAAAAGCGAAAAAACCGGTTAGTAGAAAAAAACCGGTCAGCACAACGTAAAAAAATGGTCAGCACAAAAAAATAAATAAATAAAAAGGGGGAATCGGTCAGCACAACGGAAAAAAATCGGTAAGCACAACGAAAAAAAGGGGAAAAAATTGGTCAGCACAACATAAAAAAAAGCAGTCAGCACAACGTAAAAAAAAGGGAAAAAAATCGGTCAGCACAACATAAAAAAAATAAAAAAATAAAAAAGGGGGAACCGGTCAGCACAACGTAAAAAAAAGGGGCAACCGGTCAGCACAAAAAAAATCGGTAAGCACAACGTAAAAAAAAGGGAAAAACCGGGTTAGCACAAGATAAAAAATAAAAAATAAAAATTTAGAAAGGGGGAAACCGGTCAGCACAACGTAAAAAAACGGGAGACCAGCGGCACAAAAAAAAATTTAGCACAACGTAAAAAAAAGGATAAAAACCAGTCAGCACAACGTAAAAAAAAGGAAAAAAATCGGTCAGCGCAACGTAAAAAAAAAGGGGGAACCGGTCAGCACAACGTAAAAATAAAAAAATAGTCAGCACAACGTAAAAAAAAGGGAAAAAAATCGGTCAGCACAACGTAAAAAAAAGGGGGGGGCGGGGGAAACCGGTTAGCACAAAAAAAACTGGTCAGCACAACAAAAAAAACGGTGAGAACAACAAAAAAAAGGAAAAAAATAGGTCAGCACAACGTAAAAAAAAGGTGGGGGAACCGGTTAGCACAACGTAAAAATAAAGGGAAAATACCGGTCAGCACAACGAAAAAAAAGGGGGAACCGGTCAGCACAAAAAAATAAAGGGAAAAAAACCGGTGAGCTAAACGAAAAAAAAGGGGGGAACCCGTCAGCACAAAAAAAAACCGGTAAGCACAACGTAAAAAAAATGAAAAATAAAAAAGTGGGGAATCGGTTAGCACAACGTAAAAAAAACGGTAAGCACAACGTAAAAAAAGGGAAAAAAATCGGTCAGCACAACGTAAAAAAAATTTTGGTCAGCACAACGAGAAAAAAGGGGGAACTGGTCAGCAAAAAATGGTCAGCACAACGTAAAAAAGGGAAAAAATAGGTCAGCAGAATGTAAAAAAAAACCGGTTAGCACAACAAAAAAATGGTCAGCATAACGTAAAAAAAGGGAAAAAAACAGGTCAGCACAACGTAAAAAAAAAGGTGGGGAAACCGGTCAGCACAACGTAAAAAAAACCGGTCAGTACAACGTAAAAATAAAGGGAAAAAAACCGGTCAGCATAACGAAAAAAAGGGGGGGACCGGTCAGCACAACGTAAAAAAAATGGTTAGCACAACGTAAAAAAAGGGAAAAAAACCGGTCAGCACAACGTAAAAAAAAATAAAAAATAATTAAAAAAAGAAATCGGTCAGCACAACGTAAAAAAAATCGATCATCACAATGTAAAAAAAACAGTCAGCACAACGTAAAAAAAAGGGACAAAAATAGGTCAGCACAAAAAAAAATGGCCAACACAACAAAAAAAATGGTGAGCACAACGTAAAAAAAGGGAAAAAAATAGGTCAGCACAACGTAAAAAAAAGGTGGGGAAACCGATTAGCACAACGTAAAAAAAACCGGTCAGCACAACGTAAAAATAAAGGGAAAAACCGGTCAGCACAACGAAAAAAAGGGGGGAACCGGTCAGCACAAAAAAAAACCGGTCAGCACCACGCAAAAAAAACGATCAGCACAACGTAGAAAAAAGGAAAAAAACCAGTCAGCACAACGTAAAAAAAAATGGTCAGCACAACAAAAAAACGGTCAGCACAACGTAAAAAAAGGGAAAAAATAGGTCAGCACAACGTAAAAAAAAGGTGGGGGAACCGGTCAGCACAACGTAAAAAAAATTAAAAAAACGGTCAGCACAACGTAAAAATAAAGGGAAAAAACCGATCAGCTCAACGAAAAAAGGGGGAACCGATCAGCACAATGAAAAAAAACGGTAAGCACAACGTAAAAATAAGGGAAAAAACCGGTCAGCACAACGTAAAAAAAGGGGACGGGGGGGAACAAGTCAGCACAAAAAAAAACCGATCAGCACAACAAAAAAAACGGTCAACACAACGTAAAAAAAGGAAAAAAACAGGCCAGCACAATGATGGTGTTTTTGTGGAAAAACGAATTTCCAAAACACAAATCCAACCGGCAAGTGCACCGGGTCGCATCAAGTAGTAATAACTCACAAGAGTGAGGTCGATCCCACAGGGATTGATGGATCAAGCAACTTTAGTGGGTGATTAGTTTAGTCAAGCTAACATTGAAGTGAATTGTGTGAAATGTAGCCGACAGAAAGTAAATTGCAGAAATCTTAAAGATTGCAGAAAGTAAAATTGCATAAAACTTAAAGTGCAAGAAATTAAAATAACTGAAACTTAAAGAGCAAGAAAAGTAAATTAGCAAAATCTTAATTGACAAGAAAGGTAAATTGCATGAAAAGTAAAGGGGCTGGGGTGTTGGAAATTAAAGAGAGCAATAGATCAAGCAACTGGAAATTTAAATTGCAGGAAGAATAAATTGGGATCAATGTAAACAGAGAAGCGAAATTGCAGTGAATAAGAACTTAGAGCAATTGCAGGAATTGTAAATTGCAGAAAATTTAAATGAGATTTGCAGCAAGCTTAATGTAAACTGAATTAAGGAACCAAACAGAAAGTAAAATGCAGCTCAATTGCAAAATCTAAATGAGAGGTTGAAGATCTCAAGAGCTCAATGAGACTAGAAAACAAGTCTAGATCTCAATCCCTTCCTTGATCCAATAGCAAACAGATTGAAGAAGAAATAGAGATGAAAGCAGTAAAGAGAGCTTTGATTCAAATCACAATTCACTGAAATTATGCAGACAAGCAAACAGAGAGAATTCTCAAGGTGAGATTGAAACAGAATTTCTTCAATTCTCAACCCAAGATTCAAAACGAAATTGAAAACTAAAAGAGAGAGCTCTGTAATCCTAATACTCCCTAGTGGAGCCAGCCTCCTATGCTCTCTATTAGAGCCGACCTCTCAGTGCTCTCTAATGGAGCTCGCCTTCTCTAATAAAATGAAACAGATGCCTATTTATAGGCATTTTTACAAAATGAAAATGAAATTCAAAATAAATTATAATTAAAATGAAATTTTTATTCTAACTATCTCTTGTGCCTTTGAGTGGTGTCAATTGGGCCCTTGCTCTTGATGGAATTGGGTTGACAAAAGCCTCTGTTGATTGCTCTTGGTGTTGGAGAGAAACCCACTTGTGAACCGGGCCAGAACCATTAAAGCTTGAGTCAAAGTTTGAGGCAAACTTTGGCTCAAGCTTTTTCACCAAACTCATCATGCAGATGGCCATTTTGCTGTCATCCACGTTTGAGCCAAAGTTTGAGGTCAAACTTTGAGCCAAACGTGGATCCCTCTTGTTGCATATCAAGCCTTGGGGTGCTACTTTGTCCTCTTGTCAACGTTGCCAATTTTATGCCCACTATAGACTATTAGATATGGTTGGAAAGCTCTGAATGTCAGCTTTCTAACCCAATTGAAATCACCTCAATTGGACATCTACAACTCAAGTTATGCTTCTTTGAAGAGGACAGAGTCGCTGGCTTTGGTGCCTAACGTTTGAGGTGAAGTTTGCCTCAAACGTGGTCGAAAACGCCAGTTCTGGAGGCTCAAACGCATTGTCCACCCCATACTATTATATATTGTTGAAAAGCCCTGAATGTCTACTTTTCAATGCCTTTGGAAGCGCATCATTTGGAGCTCCACAGCTCAAGTTATACTCCGTCGAAGGTGTAGAGGTCAGTTGGCCTCACTGCAGGTTGCCACCATGTTCGTTTATGCACATTTCGGGGCAGTTTTCTCCCTCAATTTTAGTGTCCACTATGCAGTGCCATATATGCTTGGAAAGCTCTCGATTTCTACTTTTCATTGCTTTTTGAATCACCTCATTTGGAGCTCTGTAGCTCAAGTCATTCTTGTTGGAAGTATACCCCTTCAGGCTGCAAGCCAACGTTTGACCTAAAGTTTGAGGCAAACGTTGGCGCAAGCTTTTTGGCCTCCTGGGTGTGTTTGTTGTGGCACCAACGTTTGCCAAAAAGCTTGAGGCAAACGTTGGCGCAAGCTTTTGCCTTATCATTGGTGAATTCAACTCTTCCAAAAGTTTGAGCTAAAGTTTGAGGCAAGCTTTTGCTCAAGCTTTTTGTTCTCTCTTGCTCCTTGCCCTTTCTTCTTTCTCTAACCTTCTTCAAAGCTCCTTTCACCTGTCATCAATCAACCAAACACATCAAAGCTATGCTCAAAATCATGAGTTTGTTATTCTTTCATAATATATGACAATCATAGCACAAAATCTCATGAAATTGCATTAATTCATCCATGGTTGATTGAATCAAAGGAAACATGAAATTCTACCCAATTGGCTTGCTTATAGCTCAAGAAAGTGCATAAAACCTATTAAAAAAACAAAGAAAAAGCATAGAAAAATATGACATGATGACATGTCATCACACAACATAAAAAAAAGGTGGGGGAAACCGGTCATCATAACGTAAAAAAACCGGTCAGCACAACGTAAAAATAAAGGGAAAAAACTGGTCAGCACAATGAAAAAAAAAGGGGGGGAACCGGTCAGCACCACGTAAACAAAAAGGTCAGCATAACATAAAAAAAGGAAAAAACCGGTTAGCACAACGTAAAAAATAAAAATAAAAAAATAAAACGGTCAGCACAACGTAAAAAGAGGAAAAAACCGGTCAGCACAACATAAAAAAACGGTCAGCACAACAAAAAATGGTCACCACAACGTAAAAAAAGGAAAAAAACAGGTCAGCACAACGTAAAAAAAGGTGGGGGAACCGGTCAGCACAACGTAAAAATAAAGGGAAAAAAACCGGTCAGCACAACGAAAAAAATGGGGGGAACCGGTCAGCACAAAAAAAAACCAGTCAGTACAACATAAAAAAATAAAAAATAAAAAAGGGGGGACCGGTCAGCACAACGTAAAAGAAAAACCGGTAAGCACATCGTAAAAAAAAGGGAGGAACCGGTCAGCACAACGAAAAAAATGGTCTGCACAACGTAAAAAAAATGATCAGCACAATGTAAAAAAACACCAGTCAGCGCAACGTAAAAAAAGCGAAAAAACCGGTCAGCACAAAAAAAACCGGTCAGCATAACGTAAAAAAAATGGTCAGCACAAAAAAATAAATAAATAAAAAAGGGGGAATCGGTCAGCACAACGGAAAAAAAAACCGGTCAGCACAACGAAAAAAAGGGAAAAAAATCGGTCAGCACAACACAAAAAAAAGCGGTCAGCAGAACGTAAAAAAAAGGGAAAAAAATCTGTCAGCACAACGTAAAAAAAATAAAAAAATAAAAAAAGGGGGAACCGGTCAGCACAACGTAAAAAAAAGGGGGGCAACCGGTCAGCACAAAAAAACCGGTAAGCACAACGTAAAAAAAGGGAAAAAACCGGTTAGCACAAGATAAAAAAATAAAAAAAATTTAAAAAGGGGGAACCGGTCAGCACAAAAAAAACTAGTCAGCACAACGTAAAAAAAGGATAAAACCAGTCAGCACAACGTAAAAAAAAGGAAAAAAATCGGTCAGCACAACGAAAAAAAAAGGGGAACCGGTCAGCACAACGTAAAAATAAAAAAAAAACCGTCAGCAAAACGTAAAAAAAGGGAAAAAACCAGTCAGCACAACGTAAAAAAAGGGGGGCGGGGGGAAACTGGTCAGCACAACGTAAAAAAAGAAAAAAATAGGTCAGCACAACGTAAAAAAAAGGTGGGGGAACCGGTTAGCACAACGTAAAAAAAACTAGTCAGCACAACATAAAAATAAAGGAAAAATACCGGTCAACACAACGAAAAAAAGGGGGAACCGGTCAGCACAAAAAAAATAAAGGAAAAAAACCGGTCAGCTAAACGAAAAAAAAGGGGGGAACCCGTCAGCACAAAAGAAAACCGGTAAGCACAACGTAAAAAAATGAAAAATAAAAAAGTGGGGAACCGGTTAGCACAACGTAAAAAAATAAGAAAAAAATCGGTAAGCACAACGTAAAAAAAGGGAAAAAAATCGGTCAGCACAACGTAAAAAAATTTTCGGTCAGCAAAACGAGAAAAAAAGGGGAACTGGTCAGCAAAAAATGGCCAGCACAATGTAAAAAAGGGAAAAAACAGGTCAGCAGAATGTAAAAAAAACCAGTCAGCACAACAAAAAAATGGTCAGCATAACGTAAAAAAAGAGAAAAAAAACAGGTCAGCAAAACGTAAAAAAAGGTGGGGGGAACCGGTCAGCACAACGTAAAAAAAACCGGTCAGTACAACGTAAAAATAAAGGGAAAAAAACCGGTCAGCACAACGAAAAAAAGGGGGAACCGGTCAGCACAAAAAAAAAGACCGGTCAGCACAACGTAAAAAAAAATGGTCAACACAACGTAAAAAAAGGGAAAAAACCGGTCAGCACAACGTAAAAAAAATAAAAAATAATTAAAAAAAAGAAATCGGTTAGCACAACGTAAAAAAATCGATCATCACAACGTAAAAAAAACAGTTAGCACAACGTAAAAAAAAGGGACAAAAATAGCTCAGCACAAAAAAAGCGGCCAACACAACAAAAAAAATGGTGAGCACAACGTAAAAAAAGGGAAAAAAAATAGGTCAGCACAACGTAAAAAAAAGGTGGGGAAACTGGTCAGCACAACGTAAAAAAAAACCGGTAAGCACAACGTAAAAATAAAGGGAAAAACCATTCAGCATAACGAGAAAAAGGGGGGAACCGGTCAGCACAAAAAAAACCGGTCAGCACCACGCAAAAAAAAACGATCAGCACAACGTAGGAAAAAGGAAAAAACCAGTCAGCACAACGTAAAAAAATGGTCAGCACAAGAAAAAAACGGTCAGCACAACGTAAAAAAAAGGGAAAAAATAGGTCAGCACAACGTAAAAAAAAGGTGGGGGGAACCGGTCAGCACAACGTAAAAAAAATTAAAAAACCGGTCAGCACAACGTAAAAATAAAGGGAAAAAAACCGATCAGCTCAACGAAAAAAAAGGGGGACCGGTCAGCACAAAAAAATCGGTCAGCACAACGTAAAAAAATAAAAAATAAAAAAAAGACCGGTCAGCACAACGAAAAATAAGGGGGGAACCAGTCAGCACAAGAAAAAAGACCGGTCAGCGCAACGTAAAAAAAAGGTCAGCACAATGTAAAAAATAGGGAAAAAACCGGTCAGCACAACGAAAAAAATGGGGGGGGGGAACCGGTCAGCACAAAAAAAAAACTGGTCAGCACAATGTAAAAAAAATAAAAAATAAAAAAGGAGGGAGACTGATGAGCGGATAATTTGTACGCTTTTTGGCATTGTTTTTAGTATGTTTTTGGTATGATATAGTTAGTTTTTAGTATATTTTTATTAGTTTTTAGTTAAAATTCACTTTTCTGGACTTTACTATGAGTTTGTGTGTTTTTCTGTGATTTCAGGTATTTTCTGGCTGAAATTGAGGGACCTGAGCAAAAATCTGATTCAGAGACCGAAAAGGACTGCAGATGCTGTTGGATTCTGACCTTCCTGCACTCGAAGTGGATTTTCTGGAGCTACAGAAGCCCAATTGGCGCGCTCTCAACGGCGTTGGAAAGTAGACATCCTGGGCTTTCCAGCAATATATGATAGTCCATACTTTGCCCAAGATTTGATGGCCCAAACCGGCGTTCAAAGTCACCCTCAGAAATCCCAGCGTTAAACGCTGGAACTGGCACCCAAATGGGAGTTAAACGCCCAAACTGGCACTAAAGCTGGCGTTTAACTCCAAGAAGAGTCTCTACACGAAAATGCTTCATTGCTCAGCCCAAGCACACACCAAGTGGGCCCGGAAGTGGATTTTTATGTCATTTACTCATTTCTGTAAACCTTAGGCTACTAGTTCTCTATAAGTAGGACCTTTTACTATTGTATTAGGGGACTTTGGTAGCTATATTCATTTTTATGCTATCTTAGATCATTGGGAGGCTGGCCATTCGGCCATGCCTAGACCTTGTTCTTATGTATTTTCAACGGTGGAGTTTCTACACACCATAGATTAAGGTGTGGAGCTCTGCTGTACCTCGAGTATTAATGCAATTACTATTGTTCTTCCATTCAATTCCGCTTGTTCTTGTTCTAAGATATCACTTGTTCTTCAACTTGATGAATGTGATGATCCGTGACACTCATCATCATTCTCACCTATGAACGTGTGACTGACAACCACCTCCGTTCTACCTTCGATTGGGAGAATATCTCTTGGATTCCTGATTGCACGATGCATGGTTGATCGCCTGACAACCGAGTGCTCGTCTGACAAACGAGCCAACCATTCCGTGAGATCAGAGTCTTCGTGGTATAGGCTAGAACTGATGGCGGCATTCAAGAGAATCCGGAAGGTCTGACCTTGTCTGTGGTATTCTGAGTAGGATTCAAGGATTGAATGACTGTGACGTGCTTCAAACTCCTGGCAGGCGGGGCGTTAGTGACAGACGCAAAAGAATCGAAGGATTCTATTCCGGCCTGACCGAGAACCGACAGCTGATTACCCCATGCTGTGACAGAGCATAGGCAAACATTTTCACTGAGAGGATGGGAGGTAGCCATTGACAACGGTGAAACCCTACATAAGCTTGCCATGGAAAGGAGTAAGAAGGATTGGATGAAGACAGTAGGAAAGCAGAGAGACGGAAGGGAAGGCATCTTCATGCGCTTATCTGAAGTTCCTACCAATGAATTACATAAGTACCTCTATCTTTATCTTTATGTTTATTTCGTTCATCACCATATCCATTTGAGTTTGCCTGACTAAGATTTACAAGATGACCATAGCTTGCTTCATACTAACAATCTCCGTGGGATCGACCCTTACTCGCGTAAGGTTTATTACTTGGACGACCCAGTGCACTTGCTGGTTAGTTGTGCGAAGTTGTGTAATGCCATGGTACTGAGCTACCAAGTTTTTGGGGTTCATGACCGGGGATTATGAGAGTTGTGAAAAGTATTGTTCACAATTTCGCGCACCAAGTTTTTGGCGCCGTTGCCGGGGATTGTTTAAGTTTTGAGCAAGCTTTTGGTAACATCAGTGCCAAGATCCGGCAACAGCACCAAGTTTTTGGCGCCGTTGCCGGGGATTGTTCTAGTTTGGACAACTGACGGTTCATCTTGTTGCTTAGATTAGGTATTTATTTTTTTCAAAATTCTTGAAGATGAATTCTAGAGTTTCATGATGATTTGTTGAAGTCTGGCTGGCTGAGAAGCCATGTCTAATCTCATTGGACCGAGGTTTCAACTTATCATCACAAAAGCTTGTTGATTTTTATCAATCTTGCTTTTGGAGCAGTGATCTGCTAAGGCTTGGCTGGCCTTTGGCCATGTCTAGTGTTTTGGACCGAAGCTTTCTTTGAAAGCTTGGCTGGCTGTGAAGCCATGTCTAATTCCTGGACTGGAGTCTTAGACTAGCATTGCACTGATTCCTGGAATTCTCATTAAGAATTTTGATACCTTTATTTTCTTTTTCCACTTAATTTTCGAAAAAAGCACAAAAAAATTTACAAAGTCATAAAATTCAAAAATATTTCTTGTTTGAGTCTAGTGTCTCATGTTAAGTTTGGTGTCAATTGCATGCATTCATTCATGTGTCTTAGTGATCTTCAAGATGTTCTTGATGATTTCTTACTCTAATCTTTAAATTCTCTTGACTTGAGTGTTTTGTGTGTCTCATATGCATTCTCATTAGTGTCAGTAGTATACAAACTGCTAAGTTTGGTGTCTTGCATGCATTGTTATTTGATTCTAGTTGCATTTTAATTATTAAAAATCCAAAAATATTTTTAATTTGTGTCTTCTCAAGTCAATAATACAGAGAATTGAAGATTCAGAACATGCTGCAGAGGAATTATACAGAAAAAGCTGGGCGTTCAAAACGCCCAGTGAAGAAGGACAGACTAGCGTTTAAACGCCAGCCAGGGTACCTGGTTGGGCGTTTAACGCCCAAAAGGGTATAGTTTTGGGCGTTAAACGCCAGAATGTGCACCATTCTGGGCGTTTAACGCCAAGATGGCACAAGGGGGAAGATTCTGTTTTTCAATGCAATTTTTTTCAGGTTTTCAAAGTTTTTCAAAATCAAATCTTTTTCAAATCATATCTTTTCAATCATGAGTTTTCAAAATCAATTTCTTTCCATTTTCAAAGATACTTACTATCAATTAATGATTTGATTCAACACTTCAAGTATGTTGCCTTTTCTGTTGAGGAAGGTTTAATGTTTGAATCATATCTTTTCTTGTTAGTCAAGTTTTTAATTTTCAAAATCAAATCTTTTTAAAATGTTTTTCAAATCATACCTTCTCCATCACATCTTTTTAAAACTAATCATATTTTCTTAACCACATCTTTTTCAAAATAGTTTTCAATCAAATCTTTTTGATTTCTAATTTTAAAATCTTTTTCAAAAATCACTTGATTTCTTTTCCACTTTCATTTTCGAAAATTAAGTAATGTTTTTCAAAAATGTTTTCAAAATTTTCACTTAATTTTCGAAAATCACTTCCCTTCTTCTCACATCCTTCTATTTATGGACTAACACTATTCCTTAATGCAAAATTCGAACTCCATCTCCTTTGACAAGTTCGAATTTTCTACTTCTGTCTTCTGCTCTTCTTTTCCTCTGACACTTCAAGGAATCTCTATACTGTGACATAGAGGATTCCACATTTCTTGTTCCCTTCTCTCTCATATGAGCAGGAGCAAAGACAAAGGCATTCTTGTTGAGGCTGATCCTGAACCTGAAAGGACCTTGAAGAGAAAGCTAAGAGAAGCCAAAGCACAACTCTCTTTAGAGGACCTGACCGAATTCTCCAAAGAAGAAGAACACAAGGCAGCCGAAAACAACAATGCCAACAATGCAAGGAAGGTGCTGGGTGACTTTACTGCACCTACTCCCGATTTCTATGGGAGAAGCATCTCTATCCCTGCCATTGGAGCAAACAACTTTGAGCTTAAGCCTCAATTAGTTTCTCTAATGCAACAGAATTGCAAGTTCCATGGACTTCCATTGGAAGATCCTCATCAGTTCTTAGTTGAGTTCTTGCAAATCTGTGACACTGTCAAGACTAATGGGGTTGACCCTGAGGTCTACAGACTTATGCTATTCCCTTTTGCTGTAAGAGACAGAGCTAGAACATGGTTGGACTCTCAACCTAAAGAAAGCCTGGACTCTTGGGAAAAGCTAGTCAATGCCTTCTTGGCAAAGTTCTTTCCACCTCAAAAATTGAGTAAGCTTAGAGTGGAAGTCCAAACCTTCAGACAGAAGGAAGGAGAATCCCTCTATGAAGCTTGGGAAAGATACAAACAATTAATCAGAAAGTGTCCTTCTGATATGTTTTCTGAATGGAGCATAATAGGTATTTTCTATGATGGTCTCTCTGAACTATCCAAGATGTCTTTGGATAGCTCTGCAGGAGGATCTCTTCATCTGAAGAAGACGCCCACTGAAGCTCAAGAACTAATTGAAATGGTTGCAAATAACCAATTCATGTACACTTCTGAAAGAAATCCTGTGAACAATGGGACTAGTCAGAAGAAAGGAGTTCTTGAGATTGACACTCTGAATGCCATATTGGCTCAGAATAAAATATTGACTCAACAAGTCAATATGATTTCTCAAAGTCTGTCTGGAATGCAAAATGCACCAAGCAGTACTAAGGAAGCTTCATCTGAGGAAGAAGCTTATGATCCTGAGAACCCTTCAATGGAAGAGGTGAATTACATGGGAGAATCCTATGGAAACACCTATAATCCTTCATGGAGAAATCATCCAAATTTTTCATGGAAGGATCAACAGAGACCTCAACAAGGTTTCAATAACAATAATGGTGGAAGAAACAGGTTTAGCAATAGCAAACCTTTTCCATCATCTTCTCAGCAACAGACAGAGAGTTCTAAGAAGAATACCTCTGACTTAGCAACCATGGTCTCTGATCTGATCAAAACCACTCAAAGTTTCATGACTGAAACAAGATCCTCCATTAGAAGTTTGGAGGCACAAGTGGGTCAGCTGAGCAAGAAAATTACTGAACTCCCTCCTAGTACTCTCCCAAGCAATACAGAAGAAAATCCAAAAGGAGAGTGCAAGGCCATCAACATGGCCGAAATTTGGGAGGAAGGAGAGGCAGTGAACGCCACTGAGGAAGGTCTCACTGGGCGTCCACTGGCCTCCAATGAGTTCCCCAATGAGGAACCATGGGAATCTGAGGCTCAAACTGAGACCATAGAGATTCCATTGGACTTACTTCTGCCATTCATGAGCTCTGATGAGTATTCTTCCTCTGAAGAGGATGAGTATGTCACTGAAGAGCAAGTTGCTAAATACCTTGGAACAATCATGAAGCTGAATGACAAGTTATTTGGAAATGAGACTTGGGAGGGTGAATCCCCTTTGCTCACCAAAGAACTGGATGACTTGTCTAGGCAGAAACTGCCTCAAAAGAGACAGGATCCTGGGAAGTTTTCAATACCTTGTACCATAGGCACCATGACCTTCAAGAAGGCCTTGTGTGACTTAGGGTCAAGTGTAAACCTCATGCCTCTCTCTGTAATGGAGAAGTTAGGGATCTTTGAGGTGCAAGCTGCAAAAATCTCACTAGAGATGGCAGACAACTCAAGAAAACAAGCCCATGGACTTGTAGAGGATGTTCTGGTAAAGATTAGAGACCATTACATCCCTACTGATTTCATAGTCCTAGAGACTGGGAAGTGCATGGATGAATCCATCATCCTTGGCAGACCCTTCCTAGCCACAGCAAGAGCTGTGATTGATGTTGATAGAGGAGAGTTGATCATTCAAGTGAATGAAGAATCCTTGGTGTTTAAGGCCCAAGGATACCCCTCTATCATCATGGAGAGGAAGCATGAAGAGCTTCTCTCAAAGCAGAGCCAAACAGAGCCCCCACAGTCAAACTCTAAGTTTGGTGTTGGGAGGCCACAACCAAACTCTAAGTTTGGTGTTGAACCCCCACATTCAAACTCTAAGTTTGGTGTTGGGAGGTTCCAACATAGCTCTAAGCAATTCTGAGGCTCCATGAGAGTACTCTGTCAAGCTAATGACATTAAAGAAGCGCTTGTTGGGAGGCAACCCAATGTTTTATAATTAACTATTTTCTTTTGTTATTTTATATTTTTGTAGGTTGATGATCATGAGAAGTCACAAAATTAATGAAAAAAGCAAAAATAGAATGAAAAACAGGAAGAAAAACAGCACACCCTGGAGGACGCACCCACTGGCGTTTAAACGCCAGTGAGGTTAGCTGTTGGGCGTTTAACGCCCAGTCTGGCACCATTCTGGGCGTTTAACGCCAGAAAGGGGCACCAGACTGGCGTTAAACGCCAGAAAGGGGCAAGAAGCTGGCGTTAAACGCCAGAAATGGCACAAAACGTGATTTTGCTTGCCATTTGGTGCAGGGATGACTTTTCCTTGACACCTCAGGATCTGTGGACCCCACAGGATCCCCACCTACCCTACCACTCTCTCTCTCTTCTTCACCCATTCACCAATCACCTCAACACCTCTTCCCCAAAAACCCCTCACCTATCAAATCCCATCTTTCTCTTCACCACTCACATCCATCCTTCATAAAACCCCACCAACCTCACCATTCAAATTCAAACCACTTTACCACCCAAACCCACCCTCACATGGCCGAACATCCCTCTCCCCCTCTCCTATATAAACCCTCCTTCACTCCTTCATTTTCACACACCTTAAACACCATTTCTCTCCCCTTTGGCCAAATACAAAGCCATTCCCTTTCTCCTCATTTCTTCTTCTTCCACTCTCTTCTTTCTTCTTTTGCTCGAGGACGAGCAAACATTTTAAGTTTGGTGTGGTAAAAGCATTGCTTTTTGTTTTTCCATAACCATTTATGGCATCCAAGGCCGGAGAGACCTCTAGAAAGAGGAAAGGGAAGGCAAAAGCTTTCACCTCCGAGTCATGGGAGATGGAAAGATTCATCTCAAGGGTGCATCAAGACCACTTCTATGAAGTTGTGGCCTTGAAAAAGGTGATCCCCGAGGTCCCTTTTTCACTCAAAAAGGGTGAATATCCGGAGATCCGACATGAGATCCGAAGAAGAGGTTGGGAAGTCCTTACCAACCCCATTCAACAAGTCGGAATCTTGATGGTTCAAGAGTTCTATGCCAATGCATGGATCACCAAGAACCATGACCAAGGTGTGAACCCGGATCCAAAGAATTATCTTACTATGGTTCGGGGGAAATACTTGGATTTTAGTCCGGAAAGTGTAAGGTTGGCATTCAACTTGCCTATGATGCAAGGAGATGAACATCCTTACACTAGAAGGGTCAACTTTGATCAAAGGTTGGACCAAGTTCTCACAGTCATATGTGAAGAGGGCGCCCAATGGAAGAGAGATTCAAGAGGAAAGCCGGTTCAATTGAGAAGGCATGACCTCAAACCCGTGGCTAGAGGATGGTTAGAGTTTATACAACGCTCAATCATTCCTACTAGCAACCGGTCCGAAGTTACCATAGACCGGGCTATCATGATTCATAGCATCATGATTGGAGAAGAAATAGAAGTTCATGAGGTTATAGCCCAAGAACTCTATAAGGTGGTGGACAAGTCCTCTACCTTGGCAAGGTTAGCCTTTCCTCATCTCATTTGTCACCTCTGTTATTCAGTTGGAGTTGACATAGAGGGAGACATCCCTATTGATGAGGACAAGCCCATCACTAAGAAGAGGATGGAGCACACAAGAGACCCCACTCATCATGAGATCCCTGAGATACCTCAAGGGATGCACTTTCCTCCACAGAACTATTGGGAGCAACTAAACACCTCCCTAGGAGAATTGAGTTCCAACATGGGACAACTAAGGGTGGAGCATCAAGAACACTCCATCATCCTTCATGAAATTAGAGAAGATCAAAGAATCATGAGAGAGGAGCAACAAAGACAAGGAAGAGACATTGAGGAGCTCAAGCACTCCATAGGATCTTCAAGAGGAAGAAAGAGCCGCCATCACTAAGGTGGACCCGTTCCTTGATTTCCTTGTTCTTTATTCTTCTGTTTTTCGAATTCTAGTGCTTATGTTTATCTATGTTTGTGTCTTATGATCATTAATGTCTTAGTGTCTATGCCTTAAAGTTATGAATGTCCTATGAATCCATCACCTTTCTTGAATAAAAACGTGCTTAAATTGAAAAAGAAAAAGAATTGCATGAATTTTGAATTTTATAACAGTTTAATTATTTTGATGTGGTGGCAATATTTTTGTTTTCTGAATGTATGCTTAAACAGTGCATATGTATCTTGAATTTGTGGTTCATGAATGTTGGCTCTTGAAAGAATGATGAAAAAGGAGACATGTTACTGAGGATCTGAAAAATCATTAAAATGATTCTTGAGGCAAGAAAAAGCAATGAAAAAAAAAAGAGAGAAAACGAAAAAAAAAGAGAGAGAAAGAAAAAAAGAAAAAAAAAGAGAAAAAGAAAGAGAAAAGAAAGAAAAGAAGGAAATAAAGTTGTGATCCAAGGCAATAAGAGTGTGCTTAAGAACCCTGGACACCTCTAGTTGGGGACTCTAGCAAAGCTGAGTCACAATCTGAAAAGGTTCACCCAATTATGTGTCTGTGGCATGTATGTATCCGGTGGTAATACTGGAAGACAGAGTGCTTTGGGCCACAGCCAAGACTCAATAAATAGCTATGTTCAAGAATCATCATACTCTACTAGGAGAATCAATAACACTATCTGGATTCTGAGTTCCTAAAGAAGCCAATCATTCTGAATTTCAAAGGATAGAGTGAGATGCCAAAACTATTCAGAGGCAAAAAGCTAAAAGCCCCGCTCATCTAATTAATACTGATCTTCATAGATATTTTTGGAATTCATTGCATATTCTCCTCTTTTTATCTTATTTGATTTTCAGTTGCTTGAGGACAAGCAACAATTTAAGTTTGGTGTTGTGATGAGCGGATAATTTGTACGCTTTTTGGCATTGTTTTTAGTATGTTTTTGGTATGATATAGTTAGTTTTTAGTATATTTTTATTAGTTTTTAGTTAAAATTCACTTTTCTGGACTTTACTATGAGTTTGTGTGTTTTTCTGTGATTTCAGGTATTTTCTGGCTGAAATTGAGGGACCTGAGCAAAAATCTGATTCAGAGACCGAAAAGGACTGCAGATGCTGTTGGATTCTGACCTCCCTGCACTCGAAGTGGATTTTCTGGAGCTACAGAAGCCCAATTGGCGCGCTCTCAACGGCGTTGGAAAGTAGACATCCTGGGCTTTCCAGCAATATATGATAGTCCATACTTTGCCCAAGATTTGATGGCCCAAACCGGCGTTCAAAGTCACCCTCAGAAATCCCAGCGTTAAACGCTGGAACTGGCACCCAAATGGGAGTTAAACGCCCAAACTGGCACTAAAGCTGGCGTTTAACTCCAAGAAGAGTCTCTACACGAAAATGCTTCATTGCTCAGCCCAAGCACACACCAAGTGGGCCCGGAAGTGGATTTTTATGTCATTTACTCATTTCTGTAAACCTTAGGCTACTAGTTCTCTATAAGTAGGACCTTTTACTATTGTATTAGGGGACTTTGGTAGCTATATTCATTTTTATGCTATCTTAGATCATTGGGAGGCTGGCCATTCGGCCATGCCTAGACCTTGTTCTTATGTATTTTCAACGGTGGAGTTTCTACACACCATAGATTAAGGTGTGGAGCTCTGCTGTACCTCGAGTATTAATGCAATTACTATTGTTCTTCCATTCAATTCCGCTTGTTCTTGTTCTAAGATATCACTTGTTCTTCAACTTGATGAATGTGATGATCCGTGACACTCATCATCATTCTCACCTATGAACGTGTGACTGACAACCACCTCCGTTCTACCTTCGATTGGGTGAATATCTCTTGGATTCCTGATTGCACGATGCATGGTTGATCGCCTGACAACCGAGTGCTCGTCTGACAAACGAGCCAACCATTCCGTGAGATCAGAGTCTTCGTGGTATAGGCTAGAACTGATGGCGGCATTCAAGAGAATTCGGAAGGTCTGACCTTGTCTGTGGTATTCTGAGTAGGATTCAAGGATTGAATGACTATGACGTGCTTCAAACTCCTAGCAGGCGGGGCGTTAGTGACAGACGCAAAAGAATCGATGGATTCTATTCCGGCCTGACCGAGAACCGACAGCTGATTACCCCATGCTGTGACAGAGCATAGGCAAACGTTTTCACTGAGAGGATGGGAGGTAGCCATTGACAACGGTGAAACCCTACATAAGCTTGCCATGGAAAGGAGTAAGAAGGATTGGATGAAGACAGTAGGAAAGCAGAGAGACGGAAGGGAAGGCATCTTCATGCGCTTATCTGAAGTTCCTACCAATGAATTACATAAGTACCTCTATCTTTATCTTTATGTTTATTTCGTTCATCACCATATCCATTTGAGTTTGCCTGACTAAGATTTACAAGATGACCATAGCTTGCTTCATACTAACAATCTCCGTGGGATCGACCCTTACTCGCGTAAGGTTTATTACTTGGACGACCCAGTGCACTTGCTGGTTAGTTGTGCGAAGTTGTGTAATGCCATGGTACTGAGCTACCAAGTTTTTGGGGTTCATGACCAGGGATTATGAGAGTTGTGAAAAGTATTGTTCACAATTTCGCGCACCAGGGACCGTTTAGCACAACGTAAAAAAAACTGGTAAGCACAACGTAAAAAAGGGGGGAACTGGTTAGCTAAAAAAAAGGTCAGCACAATGTAAAAAAAACGATCACCACAACGTAAAAAAAAAACCGGTCAGTGCAATGTAAAAAAAGGGAAAAAACCGGTTAGCACAAAAAACCGGTGAGCACATCGTTAAAAAAAGGGAAACAAACCGGTCAGCACAACGTAAAAAAAATGGCCAGCACAAAATAAATAAATAAAGGGGGGAACCGGTCAGCACAACAAAAAAAAACAAAAAAAAAAGGAAAAATAAAAAAACCGGTTAGCACAACAAAAAAACGGTCAGCACAACGTAAAAAAAGGGAAAAAAAGGTCAGCACAACGGAAAAAAAAGGAAAAAAAGGTCAGCACAACGGAAAAAAAAAGGAGGGAGAAACTGGTCAGCACAACGTAAAAAAAAACCGGTCAGCACAACAAAAAAAGGGGGTGAACAGGTCAGCACAAAAAAAATCGGTCAGCACAACTTAAAAAAAAGGGGGGACCAGTCAGCACAACGAAAAAAAAGAAAGGGGGAACCGGTCAGCACCGAAAAAAAATCGGAGTAGCCTGCGCAAGATGAGGCCATTACGGCGCCTTTAGGTGTCCTCCTCTAGATAGCGTCATTTAAAGAACAATTGTCAGGACAACGTAAAAAAATGGAAAAAAGGGTAAAAAAACCGGTCAGCACAACGTAAAAAAAATAAAAATAAAAAATGGTCAGCACAACGTAAAAATAAGAGAAAAAAAGGTCATCACAACGTAAAGAAAATAATAAAAAAACAAAAAAACCAAAAAGAACCGGTCAGCACAACGTAAAAAAAGGGGGGAACCGGTCAGCAAAACGAGAAAAAAAACCGGTCACCCCAACAAAAAAAACAGTCAGCACAACGTAAAAAAAAACGATCAGCACAACGTAAAAAAACCGGTCAGCACAATGAAAAAAAGGGAAAAAACCGGTCAACACAACTTAAAAAAAGGGGGGACCGTTCAGCACAACGAAAAAAAAAGAAAATCGGTCAGCACAACGTAAAAAAAGGGAAAAAATCGGTCAGCACAACGTAAAAAAAAAATCCGGTCAGCACAACAAAAAAAAGAGGCGGGGGAACTGGTCAGCACAACGAAAAAAATCGGAGGAGCCTGCCGAAGATGAGGCCATTACGGCGCCTTTAGGTGTCCTCCTCTAGAACGCGCCATTTAAAGAACAAGTGTCAGGACAGCGTAAAAAAAATGGAAAAAAAGGAGAAAAAAACCGATCAGCACAACGTAAAAAAAATGTTTAGCACAACGTTAAAAAAAAGGGAAAAAAATAGGTCAGCACAACGTAAAAGAAAAAAAACCAGTCAGCACAACGTAAAAAAAGGTAAAAAAACCGGTCAACACAACATAAAAAAAGGGGGGAAACCGGTCAGCAGAAAAGAAACCGGTCAGCACAACGAAAAAAATACCGGTCAGCACAACGTAAAAAAAGGTAAAAAATCGGTCAGCACAACGTAAAAAAAAAATCCGGTCAGCACAACTAAAAAAAGAAGGGGGAAACCGGTCAGCACAACGAAAAAAAATCGGAGGAGCCTGCCGTAGAAGAGGCCACTACGGCGCCTTTAGGTGTCCTCCTCTGGATAGCGTCATTTAAAGAACAAGTGTCAGCACAATGGAAAAAAAAGGAAAAAAACCGGTCAGCAAAAAAAAAAAAAAACAGTCAGCACAACATAAAAAAAGGAAAAAAAAGGTCAGCACAACGTAAAAAAAACGATAATCACATTGTAAAAAAAAAACCCGGTCAGCACAACGTAAAAAAAGGGATAAAACCGGTCAGCACGACGAAAAAAAATCCGGTCAGCACAACGAAAAACAGACCGGTCAATACAACGTAAAAAAAGGGAAAAAACCAGTAAGCACAACGTAAAAAAAAACGGTCAGCACAACGTAAAAAAAGGATAAAAACTAGACAGCACAACGTAAAAAAAAAATCTGGTCAGCACAAGGAAAAAAACCGACCAGCACATCGTAAAAAAAATGGTCAGCACAAAAAAAATAAAAAAATAAAAAAGGGGGGAACCGGTAAGCACAACGAAAAAAAATGGTCAGCACAACGAGAAAAAGGGAAAAAATCGGTCATCACAACGTAAAAAAAAACGGTCAGCACAACGTAAAAAAAGGGAAAAAAACCGTTCAGCACAACGTAAAGAAAATAGAAAATAAAAAAGGGGGCAACCGGTCAGCACAACATAAAAAAAGGGGGGAACCGGTCAGCACAAAAAAAAACCGGTCAGCACAACATAAAAAAAGGAAAAAAATTGGTCAGCACAACGTAAAAAAATAAAAATAAAAAATAAAAAAGGGGGTGGAACTGCTCATTGCAACGTAAAAAAAAGGGGGGACCGGTCAGCACAAAAAAAACTGGTCAGCACAACGTTAAAAAAAGGAAAAAAATCGGTCAGCATAACGTAAAAAAACGGTCAGCACAACGTAAAAAAAAGGGAAGAAACCGGTCAGCACAACATAATAAAAAGGGGGGCGGGCGAAACAGGTCAGCACAATGAAAAAAAAGAAAAAAATAAAAAAATCGGTCAGCACAACAAAAAAATGGTCAGCACAACGTAAAAAATGGAAAAAAAAGTAGGTCAGCACAACGTAAAAAAAAAGGTAGGGGGAACCGGTCAGAACAACGTAAAAAAAAACCAATCAGCACAACGAAAAAAGGGGGGAACCAGTCAGCACAAAAATAAAATTAGTCAAAACAACATAAAAAAAACGGTCAGCACAACGTAAAAAAAGAAAAAAACCGGTCAGCACAATGTAAAAAAAATTCGGTCAGCACAACGAAAAAAAAGGGGGGAACTGGTCAGCACAAAAAAAAGCGGTCAGCAGAACGTAAAAAAATAAAAAATAAAAAAGGGGGAACCGATCAGCACAACGTAAAAAAAGAAAAAACCGGTTAGCACAACAAAAAAAACGGGGGGTACCAGTCAGTAAAAAACAGACAGCACAACGTAAAAAAGGAAAAAAAAGGTCAGCACAACGTAAAAAAAGGGAAAAAACCGCTCAGCACAACATAAAGAAAATAAAAAAATAATTAAAAAAGAAACCAGTCAGCACAATGTAAAAAAAATGATCAGCACAACGTAAAAAAAAGGAAAAAATCGGTCAGCACAACGTAAAAAAAATGATCTGCACAACAAGAAAAACGGTCAGCACAACGTAAAAAAAAGGGAAAAAACAGGTCAGCACAACATAAAAATAAAGGGAAAAAAATCGGTCAGCACAACGAAAAAAATGGGGGGGAACCGGTCAGCAAAAAAAACTGGTTGGCACAACGTAAAAAAAATAAAAAATAAAAAAGGAGGGAGACCAGTCAGCACAACGTAAAAAAATCGATAAGCACAACGTAAAAAATGGGGGGAACCGGTCAGCTAAAAAAATGGTCAGCACAACGTACAAAAAATGATCAGCACAATGTAAAAAAAACTGGTCAGTGCAACGTAAAAAAAGGAAAAAATTGGGCAGCACAAAAAAACCGGTCAGCACATCGTTAAAAAAGGGAAACAAACCGGTCGGCACAAGGTAAAAAAAATGGCCAGCACAAAAAAAATAAATAAAAAAGGGGGGAACCGGTCAGCACAACGAAAAAAAACAAAAAAAAGAAAAATAAAAAAAATCGGTTAGCACAACAAAAAAAAACGGTCAGCACAACGTAATAAAAGGGAAAAAAAAGGTCAGCACAATGTAAAAAAAAGGTGGGGGAAACCGGTCAGCACAACGTAAAAAAAAAATCGGTCAGCATAACGTAAAAATAAAGGGAAAATAACCGGTCAGCACAACGAAAAAAAGGGGGTGAACAGGTCAGCACAAAAAAGAATCGATCAGCACAATGTAAAAAAAAAGGGGGGACAAGTCAGCACAACGAAAAAAGAAGGGGAAACCGGTTAGCACAACGAAAAAAAATCGGAGTAGCCTGCCAAAGATGAGGCCATTACGGCGCCTTTAGGTGTCCTCCTCTGGATAGCGTCATTTAAAGAACAAGTGTCAGGACAACGTAAAAAAATGGAAAAAAAGGAAAAAAACCGGTCAGCACAACGTAAAAAAAATAAAAATAAAAAATGGTCAGCATAACGTAAAAATAAGGAAAAAAATAGGTCAACAGAACGTAAAAAAAAAAACAAAAAAACAAAAAAACAAAAAGAACCGGTCAGCACAACGTAAAAAGAACCGGTCAGCACAACGTAAAAAAGGGGGGAACCGGTCAGCACAACGAGAAAAAAACTGGTCAGCCCAACAAAAAAAACGGTCAGCACAACGTAAAAAATAGGGAAAAAGAGGTTAGCACAACGTTTAAAAAAGGGTGGGGGAACCGGTCAGCACAACGTAAAAAAAACCGATCAGCACAACGTAAAAAAACCGGTCAGCACAATGAAAAAAAGGAAAAAAACCGGTAAGCACAATGTAAAAAAAGGGGGGACCGTTCAGCACAACGAAAAAAAAGAAAACCGGTCAGCACAACGTAAAAAAAGGGAAAAAAATCGGTCAGCACAATGTAAAAAAAAATCCGGTCAGCACAACGAAAAAAAAAGGGGCGGGGGACCGGTCAGCACAACGGAAAAAAATCGGAGGAGCCTGCCGAAGATGAGGCCATTACGGCGCCTTTAGGTGTCCTCCTCTGGATAGCGCAATTTAAAGAACAAGTGTCAGGACAACGTAAAAAAATGGAAAAAAAGGAGAAAAAAACCGGTCAGCACAACGTAAAAAAAAAAATGTTTAGCACAACGTAAAAAATAGGGAAAAAACAGGTCAGCACAACCTAAAAGAAAAAAAACCGGTCAGCACAACGTAATAAAAGGAAAAACCGGTCAATACAACATAAAAAAAGGGGGGAAACCAGTCAGCACAAAAAAAACCGTCAGCACAACGAAAAAATACCGGTTAGCACAACGTAAAAAAGAAGGGGAAACCGGTCAGCACAACGAAAAAAAAATCGGAGGAGCCTGCCGTAGATGAGGCCATTACGGCGCCTTTAGGTGTCCTCTTCTAGATAGCGTCATTTAAAGAACAAGTGTCAGCACAATGGAAAAAAAAGGAAAAAAATCGGTCAGCAAAAAAAAAAAAAACAATCAGCACAACGTAAAAAAAAAGGAAAAAACAGGTCAGCACAACGTAAAAAAAACGATAATCACATTGTAAAAAAAAAAAACCCGGTCAGCACAACGTAAAAAAAGTGAAAAATTACCAGTCAGCACAATGTAAAAAAAAACCCGGCCAGCATAACGTAAAAAAAGGGAAAAAACCAGTCAGCACAACGTAGAAAAAATCCGTTCAGCACAACGAAAAAAAACCAGTCAACACAACATAAAAACAGGGGAAAAACCCGGTAAGCACAACGTAAAAAAAACTGGTCAGCACAACGTAAAAAAAAGGATAAAAACTGGTCAGCACAATGTAAAAAAAAATCTGGTCAGCACAAGGGAAAAAAACTGATCAGCACAACGTAAAAAAAACGGTCAGCACAAAAAAGAATAAAAAAAATAAAAAAAGGGGGGAACCGGTCAGCACAATGAAAAAAATGGTCAACACAACGATAAAAAGGGAAAAAAATTTGTCAGCATAATGTAAAAAAAACTGGTCAGCACAACGTAAAAAAAAGGGAAAAAAATCGTTCAGCACAACGTAAAAAAAATAGAAAATAAAAAAGGGGGCAACCGGTCAGCACAACATAAAAAAAGGGGGGAAACTGGTCAGCACAAAAAAAATCGGTCAGCACAACATAAAAATAAGGGAAAAAATAGGTCAGCACAACGTAAAAAAAACAAAAAAAACACAAAAAAACCGTCAGCACAACATAAAAAAAGGGGGGAACCGCTCAGCACAACGTAAAAAAAGGGAAAAAACTGGTCAGCACAACGTAAAAAAAATCGGTCAGCACAACGAAAAAAGGGAAAAAAACTGGTCAGCACAACGTAAAAATAAAAGGGGAGGGGGTACCGTTCAGCCCAACGAAAAAAAAGAAAACCGGTCAGCACAACGTAAAAAAAGCGAAAAAACCGGTCAGCACAACGTAAAAAAATCCGGTCAGCACAACGAAAAAAATCGGAGGAGCCTGCCGAAGATGAGGCCATTACGGCGCCTTTAGGTGTCCTCCTCTAGATAGCGCCATTTAAAGAACAAGTGTCAGGACAACGTAAAAAAAGGAAAAAAAGGAGAAAAAAACCGGTCAGCACAATGTAAAAAAAAAACGTTTAGCACAACGTAAAAAAAAGAGAAAAAAACAGGTCACCACAATGTAAAAAAAAAAACCGGTCAGCACAATGAAAAAAATACCGGTCAGAACAACGTAAAAAAAGGGAAAAAACCGGTCAGCACAACGTAAAAAAAATCTGGTCAGCACAACGAAAAAAAAATCAGAGGAGCCTGCCGTAGATGAGGCTATTACGGCGCTTTTAGGTGTCCTCCTCTGGGTAGCGTCATTTAAGGAACAAGTTTCAGCACAACGTAAAAAAATAGAAAAAAAAGGAAAAAAACCAGGCAGCAAAAAAAAAAAAAAACAGTCAGCACAACATAAAAAAAGGAAAAACACAGGTTAGCAAAACGTAAAAAAAGGGAAAAAACCGGTTAGCACAACGTAAATAAAAAAACCCGGCCAGCACAACGTAAAAAAAAGGAAAAAAACCGGTCAGCACAACGTAAAAAAAAATCCAGTCAGCACAACAAAAAAATCGGTCAACACAATGTAAAAAAAGGGGAAAAAACCGGTAAGCACAACGTAAAAAAACCGGTCAGCACAACGTAAAAAAAGGAAAAAACCAGTCAGCACAATGTAAAAAAAATCTGGTCAGCACAACGAAAAAAACACTCGTCAGCACAATGTAAAAATAACGGTCAGCACAAAAAAAATAAAAAAATAAAAAAGGGTGGAAACCGGTCAGCACAACAAAAAAAACGGTCAGCACAACGAAAAAAGGAAAAAAACCGGTCAGCACAACGTAAAGAAAATAAAAAGTAAAAAAGGGGGGAGGAACCGGTCAGCACAATGTAAAAAAAGGGGGGAAACCGGTCAGCACAAAAAAACCGGTCAACACAACATAAAAAAAGGGAAAAAACCGGTCAGCACAACGTAAAAAAATAAAAAATAAAAAAAAGGGGAACCGGTCAGCACAACGTAAAAAAAAGGGGTACTGGTCAGCACAAAAAAATAAAACAGGTCAGCGCAACGTAAAAAAAGGAAAAAACCAGTCAGCACAACGTAAAAAAAGGGAAAAAATCGGTCAGCACAACGTAAAAAAAAAAAAGGGAGGCGGGGGGAACTGGTCAGCACAACGAAAATAAAATAAAATAAAATAAAATAATCGGTCAGCACAACGTAAAAAAAAGGATAAAAACTGGTCAGCACAACGTAAAAAAAAAATCTGGTCAGCACAAGGGAAAAAAACTGATCAGCACAACGTAAAAAAAATGGTCATCATAACGTAAAAAAAGGAAAAAAAAACCGGTCAGCACAACGTAAAAAAAATCCGGTCAGCACAACGATAAAAAACCGGTCAGTACAACATAAAAAAAGGGAAAAAACTGGTCAGCACAATGTAAAAAAAAAACCTGTCAGCCCAACAAAAAAAACGGTCAGCACAACATAAAAAAGGAAAAAAACAGGTCAGCACAACGTAAAAAAAAATAAAAAAACTGGTCAGCACAATGTAAAAAAAAGGGGAAAAGAATAGGTCAGCACAACGTAAAAAAAACCGTTCAGCACAATGTAAAAAAAGGGGAAAAAACAGCTCAGCACAATGTAAAAAAAACCGGTCATCATAACATAAAAAAAGGGAAAAAACCGGTCAGCACAATGTAAAAAAAATCCGGTCAGCACAACGAAAAAAAACGGTCTGCATATTGTAAAAAAAGGGAAAAGAACCGGTCAGCACAATGTAGAAAAAATGTCAGCCCAATGAAAAAAATGGTCAGCACAACCTAAAAAAAGGAGAAAAAACAGGTCAGCACAGCATAAAAAAAAGGTGGGGGGAACTGGTCAACACAACGTAAAATAAAAGGAAAAAAACCTGTCAGCACAACGTAAAAAAAATCGGTCATCACAACGTAAAAAAAAGGGGGAACCGGTCAGCACAATGTAAAAAAAACGTTCAGCACAACGTAAAAAAAAAGGGAAAAAATCAGTCAGCACAACGTAAAAAAAATTTCGGTCAGCACAACGAAAAAAAGGGGAGAACATGTCAAAAAAAACTAGTCAGCACAACGTAAAAAAAAGTGAAAAAAAACTGGTCAGCACAACGTAAAAAAAACGGTCAACACAACGTAAAAAAAGGGAAAAGAACAAGTCAGCACAACGTAAAAAAAAGAAAAAACTGAAAAAAAAATGGGTCAGCACAACGTAAAAAAAGGGAAAAAAATCGGTCAACACAACGTAAAAAAAATATGGTCAGCACAACGTAAAAAAAATTCGGTCAGCACAACGAAAAAAAGCGGGGGAACCGGTAAAAAAACCGATAAGCACAAAGTAAAAATGGAAAAAAACCGGTCAGAACAACATAAAAAAACAGTCAGCACAATGTAAAAAAAAAGTGAAAAAAATAGGTCAGAAAAAAAAACGGTCAGCACAACTTAAAAAAATGGAAAAAAAGGTCAGCACAACATAAAAAAAAATAAAAAAACTGGTCAGCACAATGTAAAAAAAAACCGTTCTGCACAATGTAAAAAAAAAGGGAAAAAAACAGGTCAGCACAACGTAAAAAAACCGGTCATCCTAACGTAAAAAAAGGAAAAAAACCGGTCAGCACAACATAAAAAAAATCCAGTCAGCACAACGAAAAAAACGGTCTGCACAACGTAAAAAAAGGGAAAAGAACTGGTCAGCACAATGTAAAAAAAATGTCAGCCCAACAAAAAAAACCGGTCAGCACAACCTAAAAAAAGGGGAAAAAAACAGGTCAGCACAACGTAAAAAAAAGGTGGGGGGAACTGGTCAACACAATGTAAAATAAAAGGGAAAAAAACCGGACAGCACAACGTAAAAAAAAGGTGGGGGGAACCGGTCAACACAATGTAAAATAAAAGGGAAAAAACCGGACAGCACAACGTAAAAAAAATCGGTCAGCACAACGTAAAAAAAAGGGGGGGAACCGGTCAGCACAATGTAAAAAACACATTCAGCACAACGTAAAAAAAGGGAAAAAAAATAGGTCAGCACAACATAAAAAAAAGGTGGGGGGAACCGGTCAACACAACGTAAAATAAAAGGGAAAAAAGCAGTCAGCACAACGTAAAAAAAAAGGGGGGAAACCGGTTAGCACAATGTTAAAAAAAACGTTCAGCACAACGTAAAAAAAAGGGAAAAAATCAGTCAGCACAACGTAAAAAAAAATCCGGTCAGCACAACGAAAAAAAAGTAGGGAACATGTCAAAAAAAACTAGTCAGCACAACGTAAAAAAAGGGAAAAAAATCGGTTAGCACAACGTAAAAAAAAAAAGAAAAAACAAAAAAAATTGGTCAGCACAACGTAAAAAAAGGGGAAAAAAATCGGTCAGCACAACGTAAAAAAAATACGGTCAGCACAACGTAAAAAAAAAGGAAAAAACCGGTCAGCACAACGTAAAAAAAATACGGTTAGCACAACGAAAAAAATGGTCAGCTTAACGAAAAAAATGGTCAACACAACGTAAAAAAGTGAAAAAAATAGGTCAGCACAACGTAAAAAAAAGGTGGGGGGACCGATTAACACAATGTAAAATAAAAGGGAAAAAACCGGTCTGCACAATGTAAAAAAAATGTTCAGCACAACGTAAAAAAAAGGGGAAAATCAGTCAGCACAACGTAAAAAAAAATTCGGTCAGCACAACGAAAAAAAGGGGGGAACATGTCAAAAAAAAAACTAGTCAGCACAACGTAAAAAAAGGGAAAAAAACCGGTCAGCAAAACGTAAAAAAAACGGTCAGCACAACATAAAAAAAGGGAAAAAAAAAGCACAGCACAACGTAAAAAAAAGAAAAAACTGAAAAAAACTGGTCAGCACAACGTAAAAAAAAGGGGAAAAAAATCGGTCAGCACAACGTAAAAAAAAATATGGTCAGCACAACGTAAAAAAAAAGGGAAAAAATCGGTCAACACAACGTAAAAAAATAATACGGTCAGCACAACAAAAAAAAAATGGTCAGCCCAACGAAAAAAACGGTCAGCACAACGTAAAAAAAGGAAAAAAAACAGGTCAGCACAACGTAAAAAAAGGTGGGGGAACCGGTCAGCACAACGTAAAAAAACCGGTCAGCACAACGAAAAAAATAGGGGGAACCAGTCAGCACAACGTAAAAAAAAGGGGGAACCGGTCAATACAATGAAAAAAAATCGGAGGAGCCTACCAAAGATGAGGCCATTACGACGCTTTTAGGTGTCCTACTCTGGATAGCATCATTTAAAGAACAAGTGTCAGCACAAAAAAAAAACAAAAAAAATCGGTCAGCACAACGTAAAATAAAGGGGAAAAAAAAGGTCAGCACAACGTAAAAAAAAACGGTCATCATAACGTAAAAAAGGGAAAAAAACCGGTCAGCACAACGTAAAAAAAATTCGGTAAGCACAACAAAAAAAAAACGGTCAGTACATCGTAAAAAAGGGAAAAACCGGTCAGCACAATGTAAAAAAAAAACCTGTCAGCCCAACAAAAAAAACGGTCAGCACAACATAAAAGAAGGGAAAAAACAGGTCAGCACAACGTAAAAAAAAATAAAAAAATTGGTCAGCACAATGTAAAAAAAAGGGGAAAAAAAGATGTCAGCACAACGTAAAAAAAAAACGTTCATCATAATGTAAAAAAAAGGGGAAAAAATAGGTTAGCACAACGTAAAAAAAAACGGTCATCATAACGTAAAAAAAAAAAGGAAAAAACCGGTCAGCACAACGTAAAAAAAATCCGGTCAGCACAACGAAAAAAACGGTCTGCACAATGTAAAAAAAGGGAAAAGAACCAGTCAGCACAATGTAAAAAAAATGTCAGCCCAACGAAAAAAACGATCAACACAACCTAAAAAAGAGGGGAAAAAATAGGTCAGCACAGCGTAAAAAAAAGGTGGGGGGAACCGGTCAACACAACGTAAAATAAAAGGGAAAAAAATCGGTCAGCACAATGTAAAAAAAATCGGTCAGCACAACGTAAAAAAAAGGGGGGAACCGGTCAGCACAATGTAAAAAAAACGTTCAGCACAACGTAAAAAAAAGGAAAAAAATCAGTCAGCACAACGTAAAAAAAATCTGGTCAGCACAACAAAAAAAAGGGGGAACATGTAAAAAAAAACAGTCAGCACAACGTAAAAAAAGGGAAAAAAACAAGTTAGCACAACGTAAAAAAAAGAAAAAACTGAAAAAAAAACTAGTCAGCACAACATAAAAAAAGGGAAAAAACCGGTCAACACAACGTAAAAAAAAATACGGTCAGCACAACGTAAAAAAAAGGAAAAAACCGGTCAGCACAATGTAAAAAAAATACGGTCAGCACAACGAAAACAAAATGGTCAGCCCAACGAAAAAAAACGGTCAGCACAACGTAAAAAAAAAGGGAAAAAAATAGGTCAGCACAACGTAAAAAAAAGGTAGGGGGAACCGGTCAGCACAACATAAAAAAAACGGTCATCACAACGAAAAAAATAGGGGGGACCAGTCAGCACAACGTAAAAAAAATGGGGGAACTGGTCAGCACAACGAAAAAAAATCGGAGGAGCCTACCGAAGATGAGGCCATTACGACGACTTTAGGTGTCCTTCTCTGGATAGCGTCATTTAAAGAACAAGTGTTAGCACAAAAAAAAATCCGGTCATCACAACGTAAAAAAAAGGAAAAAAATTAGTCAGCACAACGTAGAAAAAAATCTGGTAAGCACAACAAAAAAAAAAGGGGGAACATGTAAAAAAAACGGTCAGCACAACGTAAAAAAGGGAAAAAACAAGTTAGCACAACGTAAAAAAAAAGAAAAAACTGAAAAAAAAACTAGTCAGCACAACATAAAAAAGGGAAAAAAACCGGTCAGCACAACGTAAAAAAAGGAAAAAACCGGTCAGCACAACGTAAAAAAAAATACGGTCAGCACAACGAAAACAAAATGGTCAGCCCAACGAAAAAAAAGGGTCAGCACAACGTAAAAAAAGGGAAAAAAAAGGTCAGCACAACGTAAAAAAAAGGTGGGGGTAACCGGTCAGCACAACATAAAAAAAACCGGTCAGCACAACGAAAAAAAATAGGGGGGACCAGTTAGCACAACGTAAAAAAAAAGGGGGAACCGGTCAGCACAACGAAAAAAAATCGGAGGAGCCTACCGAAGATGAGGCCATTACGGCGACTTTAGGTGTCCTTCTCTGGATAGCGTCATTTAAAGAACAAGTGTTAGCACACAAAAAAATCGGTCAGCACAACGTAAAAAAAAGGGGAAAAAAACAAGTGAGCACAACATAAAAAAAAACGGTCATCATAACGTAAAAAAAAGGGAAAAAACCGGTCAGCACAACATAAAAAAAATCTTGTCAGCACAACAAAAAAAACCAGTCATTACAACATAAAAAAAGGGAAAAAACCGGTCAGCACAATTTAAAAAAAACCCGTCAACCCAAGAAAAAAACACGGTTAGCACAACATAAAAAAAAGGGAAAAACAGGTCAGTACAACGTAAAAAAAAGGGTGGGGGAACCGATCAACACAATGTAAAATAAAGGGGAAAAATCGGTCAAAACAACGTAAAAAAAGGGAAAAAAACCGGTCAGCAGAACGTAAAAAAAATCCGGTCAGCAACAAAAAACCGGTCAGCACAACATAAAAAAAGGGGGGAACCGATCAGCACAACGTAAAAAAAGCGTTCAGCCCAACGTAAAAAAAGGGAAAAAATGGTCAGCACAATGAAAAAAAAAAGGGAATCGGTAAAAAAAACCGGTCAGCACAACGTAAAAAATAGAAAAAAACCGGTCAGCACAACATAAAAAAAACGGTCAGCACAACGTAAAAAAAGGGAAAAAATCGGTCAGCACAACGTAAAAAAAATATGGTCAGCGCAACGTAAAAAAAGGGAAAAATCGGTCAGCACAACGAAAAAAATGGTCAGCCCAACGAAAAAAAGGGTCAGCACAACGTAAAAAAGGGAAAAAACAGGTCAGCACAACGTAAAAAAAGGTGGGGGGAACCGGTCAGCACAACGTAAAAAAACCGGTCAGCACAAGGAAAAAAATAGGGGGAACCAGTCAGCACAACGTAAAAAAAAGGGGGAACCGGTCAATACAATGAAAAAAAATCGGAGGAGCCTACCAAAGATGAGGCCATTACGACGATTTTAGGTGTCCTACTCTGGATAGCGTCATTTAAAGAACAAGTGTCAGCACAAAAAAAACAAAAAAACCGGTCAGCACAATGTCAAATAAAGGGGAAAAAAATAGGTCAGCACAACGTAAAAAAAAAACGGTCATGATAACGTAAAAAAGGAAAAAAACCGGTCAGCACAACGTAAAAAAAATTCGGTCATCACAACAAAAAAAAAAAACGGTCAGTACATCATAAAAAGGGAAAAAACCGGTCAGCACAATGTAAAAAAAAACCTGTCAGCCCAACAAAAAAAATGGTTAGCACAACATAAAAGAAGGGAAAAAACAGGTCAGCACAACGTAAAAAAAAAATAAAAAAATTGGTCAGCACAATGTAAAAAAAGGGGAAAAAAAGATCTCAGCACAACGTAAAAAAAAACCGTTCATCATAATGTAAAAAAAAGGGAAAAAAATAGGTAAGCACAACGTAAAAAAAAGGTCATCATAACGTAAAAAAAGGGAAAAAACCGGTCAGCACAACGTAAAAAAAATTCGGTTAGCACAACGAAAAAAACGGTCTGCACAACGTAAAAAAGGGAAAAGAACCGGTCAGCACAATGTAAAAAAAATGTCAGCCCAACGAAAAAAACGATCAACACAACCTAAAAAAAGGGGAAAAAATAGGTCAGCCCAGCGTAAAAAAAAGGTGGGGGGAACCGGTCAACACAACGTAAAATAAAAGGGAAAAAAATCGGTCAGCACAACGTAAAAAAACCGGTCAGCACAACGTAAAAAAAAAGGGGGAACCGGTCAGCACAATGTAAAAAAAATGTTCAGCACAACGTAAAAAAAAATCTGGTCAGCACAACAAAAAAAAGGGGGAACATGTAAAAAAAAAACGGTCAGCACAACGTAAAAAAAGGGAAAAAAACAAGTTAGCACAACGTAAAAAAAAAGAAAAATATTGAAAAAAAAACTAGTTAGCACAACATAAAAAAAGGGGAAAAAACCGGTCAGCACAACGTAAAAAAAATACGGTCAGCACAACGTAAAAAAAAAGGAAAAAACCGGTCAGCACAACGTAAAAAAAATACGGTCAGCACAACGAAAACAAAATGGTCAGCCCAACAAAAAAAAACGGTCAGCACAACGTAAAAAAAAGGAAAAAAATAGGTCAGCACAACGTAAAAAAAAGGTGGGGGAACCGGTCAGCATAACATAAAAAAACCGGTCAGCACAACGAAAAAAATAGGGGGAACCAGTCAGCACAACGTAAAAAAAAGGGGGGAACCGGTCAACACAACGAAAAAAATCGGAGGAGCCTACCGAAGATGAGGCCATTACGGCGACTTTAGGTGTCCTTCTCTGGATAGCGTCATTTAAAGAACAAGTGTTAGCACAAAAAAAAAATCGGTCAGCACAACGTAAAAAAAAGGAAAAAAATCAGTCAGCACAAAGTAAAAAAAAATCTGGTCAGCACAAAAAAAAAGGGGGAACATGTAAAAAAAAACGGTCAGCTCAACGTAAAAAAAGGGAAAAAAATTGGTCAGCACAACGTAAAAAAAATATGGTCAGCACAACGTAAAAAAAAGGGAAAAAATCGGTCAGCACAACGTAAAAGAAGGGAAAAAATCGGCAGCACAACGTAAAAAAAAATATGGTCAGCAGAACGTAAAAAAAGGGAAAAAATCGGTCAGCACAACGTAAAAAAATAATACGGTCAGCACAACGAAAAAAATGGTCAGCCCAACGAAAAAAACGGTCAGCACAACGTAAAAAAAGGGGAAAAAAAGGTCAGCACAACGTAAAAAAAGGTAGGGGGAACCGGTCAGCACAACGTAAAAAAACCATTCAGCACAACGAAAAAAAATAGGGGGAACCAGTCGGCACAACGTAAAAAAAAAGGGGGAACCGGTCAATACAATGAAAAAAAAATCGGAGGAGCCTACCAAAGATGAGGCCATTACGACGCTTTTAGGTGTCCTACTCTGGATAGCGTCATTTAAAGAACAAGTGTCAGCACAAAAAAAACAAAAAAACCGGTCAGCACAATGTCAAATAAAGGGGAAAAAAATAGGTTAGCACAACGTAAAAAAAAACGGTCATGATAACGTAAAAAAGGAAAAAACCGGTCAGCACAACGTAAAAAAAATTCGGTCATCACAACAAAAAAAAACGGTCAGTACATCATAAAAAGGGAAAAAACCGGTCAGCACAATGTAAAAAAAAAACCTGTCAGCCCAACAAAAAAAACGGTTAGCACAACATAAAAGAAGGGAAAAAACAGGTCAGCACAACGTAAAAAAAAATAAAAAAATTGGTCAGCACAATGTAAAAAAAGGGGAAAAAAAGATGTCAGCACAACGTAAAAAAAAACCGTTCATCATAATGTAAAAAAAAAGGGGAAAAAAATAGGTCAGCACAACGTAAAAAAAGGTCATCATAACGTAAAAAAAGGGAAAAAACCGGTCAGCACAACGTAAAAAAAATCCGGTTAGCACAACGAAAAAACGGTCTGCACAACGTAAAAAAAGGGAAAAGAACCGGTCAGCACAACGTAAAAAAAATGTCAGCCCAACGAAAAAAAATGATCAACACAACCTAAAAAAAGGGGAAAAAACAGGTCAGCACAGCGTAAAAAAAAGGTGGGGGGAACCGGTCAACACAACGTAAAATAAAAGGGAAAAAAATCGGTCAGCACAACGTAAAAAAAACCGGTCAGCACAACGTAAAAAAAAGGGGGGAACCGGTCAGCACAATGTAAATAAAATGTTCAGCACAACGTAAAAAAAAGGAAAAAAATCAGTCAGCACAACGTAAAAAAAAATCTGGTCAGCACAACAACAAAAAAGGGGGAACATGTAAAAAAAAACGGTCAGCACAACGTAAAAAAAGGGAAAAAAACAAGTTAGCACAACGTAAAAAAAAGAAAAATACTGAAAAAAACTAGTCAGCACAACATAAAAAAAGGGGAAAAAACCGGTCAGCACAACGTAAAAAAAATACGGTCAGCACAACGTAAAAAAAAAAGGAAAAAACCGGTCAGCACAACGTAAAAAAAATACGGTCAGCACAACGAAACAAAATGGTCAGCCCAACGAAAAAAAACGGTCAGCACAACGTAAAAAAAAGGAAAAAAATAGGTCAGCACAATGTAAAAAAAAGGTGGGGGGAACCGGTCAGCATAACATAAAAAAAACCGGTCAGCACAACGAAAAAAAATAGGGGGAACCAGTCAGCACAACGTAAAAAAAAAGGGGGGAACCGGTCAACACAACGAAAAAAAATCGGAGGAGCCTACCGAAGATGAGGCCATTACGGCGACTTTAGGTGTCCTTCTCTGGATAGCGTCATTTAAAGAACAAGTGTTAGCACAAAAAAAAATCGGTCAGCACAACGTAAAAAAAAAAGAAAAAAATCAGTCAGCAAAAAGTAAAAAAAAAATCTGGTCAGCACAACAAAAAAAAAGGGGGAACATGTAAAAAAAAAACGGTCAGCACAACGTAAAAAAAGGGAAAAAAATTGGTCAGCACAACGTAAAAAAAAATATGGTCAGCACAACGTAAAAAAAAAGGGAAAAAATCGGTCAGCACAACGTAAAAAAAGGGAAAAAAATCGGCAGCACAACGTAAAAAAAATATGGTCAGCAGAACATAAAAAAAGGGAAAAAATCGGTCAGCACAACGTAAAAAAATAATACGGTCAGCACAACGAAAAAAATGGTCAGCCCAACGAAAAAACGGTCACCACAACGTAAAAAAAGGGGAAAAAAAGGTCAGCACAACGTAAAAAAAGGTGGGGGGAACCGGTCAGCACAACGTAAAAAAACCATTCAGCACAACGAAAAAAATAGGGGGAACCAGTCATCACAACGTAAAAAAAAAGGGGGGAACCGGTCAATACAATGAAAAAAAAATCGGAGGAGCCTACCAAAGATGAGGCCATTACGACGATTTTAGGTGTCCTACTCTGGATAGCGTCATTTAAAGAACAAGTGTCAGCACAAAAAAAACAAAAAAATCGGTCAGCACAATGTCAAATAAAGGGGAAATAAATAGGTCAGCACAACGTAAAAAAAAACGGTCATGATAACGTAAAAAAGGAAAAAAACCGGTCAGCACAACGTAAAAAAAATTCGGTCATCACAACAAAAAAAAACGGTCAGTACATCATAAAAAGGGAAAAAACCGGTCAGCACAATGTAAAAAAAAACCTGTCAGCCCAACAAAAAAATGGTTAGCACAACATAAAAGAAGGGAAAAAACAGGTCAGCACAACGTAAAAAAAATAAAAAAATTGGTCAGCACAATGTAAAAAAAGGGGAAAAAAGATGTCAGCACAACGTAAAAAAAAACCGTTCATCATAATGTAAAAAAAGGTGAAAAAAATAGGTCAGCACAACGTAAAAAAAAGGTCATCATAACGTAAAAAAAGGGAAAAAACCGGTCAGCACAACGTAAAAAAAATTCGGTTAGCACAACGAAAAAAACGGTCTGCACAACGTAAAAAAAGGGAAAAGAACCGGTCAGCACAATGTAAAAAAATGTCAGCCCAACGAAAAAAACGATCAACACAACCTAAAAAAAAGGGGAAAAAACAGGTCAGCACAGCGTAAAAAAAAGGTGGGGGGAACCGGTCAACACAACGTAAAATAAAAGGGAAAAAAATCGGTCAGCACAACGTAAAAAAACCGGTCAGCACAACGTAAAAAAAAGCGGGAACCGGTCAGCCCAATGTAAAAAAAATGTTCGGCACAACGTAAAAAAAAGGAAAAAAATCAGTCAGCACAACGTAAAAAAAATCTGGTCAGCACAACAAAAAAAGGGGGAACATGTAAAAAAAAAAACGGTCAGCACAACGTAAAAAAAGGGAAAAAAACAAGTTAGCACAACGTAAAAAAAAAAAAGAAAAATACTGAAAAAAAAACTAGTCAGCACAACATAAAAAAGGGGAAAAAACCGGTCAGCACAACGTAAAAAAAAATACGGTCAGCACAACGTAAAAAAAAGGAAAAAACCGGTCAGCACAACGTAAAAAAAAAATACGGTCAGCACAACGAAAACAAAATGGTCAGCACAACGAAAACAAACGGTCAGCACAACGTAAAAAAAGGAAAAAATAGGTCAGCACAACGTAAAAAAAAGGTGGGGGGAACCGGTTAGCATAACATAAAAAAAACCGGTCAGCAGAACGAAAAAAAATAGGGGAAACCAGTTAGCACAACGTAAAAAAAAGGGGGAACCGGTCAACACAACGAAAAAAAATCGGAGGAGCCTACCGAAGATGAGGCCATTACGGCGACTTTAGGTGTCCTTCTCTGGATAGCGTCATTTAAAGAACAAGTGTTAGCACAAAAAAAAAATCGGTCAGCACAACGTAAAAAAAAGGAAAAAAATCAGTCAGCACAAAGTAAAAAAAAATCTGGTCAGCACAACAAAAAAAAGGGGGAACATGTAAAAAAAAACGGTCAGCACAACGTAAAAAAAGGGAAAAAATTGGTCAGCACAACGTAAAAAAAAATATGGTCAGCACAACGTAAAAAAAAGGGAAAAAATCGGTCAGCACAACGTATAAAAGGGGAAAAAAATCGGCAGCACAACGTAAAAAAAAATATGGTCAGCAGAACGTAAAAAAAGGGAAAAAATCGGTCAGCACAACGTTAAAAAATAATACGGTCAGCACAACAAAAAAAATGGTCAGCCCAACGAAAAAAACGGTCAGCACAACGTAAAAAAAGGGGAAAAAAGGTCAGCACAACGTAAAAAAAGGTGGGGGGAACCGGTCAGCACAACGTAAAAAAACCATTCAGCACAACGAAAAAAAATAGGGGGAACCAGTCAGCATAACGTAAAAAAAAAGGGGGGAACCGGTCAATACAATGAAAAAAAAATCGGAGGAGCCTACCAAAGATGAGGCCATTACGACGCTTTTAGGTGTCCTACTCTGGATAGCGTCATTTAAAGAACAAGTGTCAGCACAAAAAAAACAAAAAAAACGGTCAGCACAACGTAAAATAAAGGGGAAAAAATAGGTCAGCACAACGTAAAAAAAAGGTCATGATAACGTAAAAAAGGGAAAAAAACCGGTCAGCCCAACATAAAAAAAATTTGGTCAGCACAATAAAAAAAAACGGTCAGTACATCGTAAAAAAGGGAAAAAATCGGTCAGCACAATGTAAAAAAAACCTGTCAGCCCAACAAAAAAAACGGTCAGCACAACATAAAAGAAGTGAAAAAACAGGTCAGCACAACGTAAAAAAAAATAAAAAAATTGGTCAGCACAATGTAAAAAAAAGGAGAAAAAAGATGTCAGCACAACATAAAAAAAAACCGTTCATCATAATGTAAAAAAAGGGGAAAAAAATAGGTTAGCACAACGTAAAAAAAAAACGATCATCATAACGTAAAAAAAAAAGGGAAAAAACCGGTCAGTACAACGTAAAAAAAATCTGGTCAGCACAAAGAAAAAAACGGTCTGCACAACGTAAAAAAAAAGGGAAAAGAACCGGTCAGCACAATGTAAAAAAAATGTCAGCCCAACGAAAAAAAATGATCAACACAACCTAAAAAAAAGGGGAAAAAATAGGTCAGCACAGCGTAAAAAAAAGGTGGGGGGAACCGGTCAACACAACGTAAAATAAAAGAGAAAAAAATCGGTCAGCACAACGTAAAAAAAACCGGTAAGCACAACGTAAAAAAAGGGGGAATCAGTCAGCACAATGTAAAAAAAATGTTCAGCACAACGTAAAAAAAAGAAAAAAATCAGTTAGCACAACGTAAAAAAAAATCTGGTCAGCACAACAAAAAAACAGGGGGAACATGTAAAAAAAAAACAGTCAGCACAACGTAAAAAAAGGGAAAAAAACAAGTTAGCACAACGTAAAAAAAAGAAAAAACTGAAAAAAAACTAGTCAGCACAACATAAAAAAAGGGGAAAAAACCGGTCAGCACAACGTAAAAAAAATACGGTCAGCACAACGTAAAAAAAAAGAAAAAACCGGTCAGCACAACGTAAAAAAAATACGGTCAGCACAACGAAAACAAAATGGTCAGCCCAACGAAAAAAACGGTCAGCACAACGTAAAAAAAGGGAAAAAATAGGTCAGCACAACGTAAAAAAAAGGTGGGGGGAACCGGTCAGCACAACATAAAAAAAACCGGTTAGCACAACGAAAAAAATAGGGGGGACCAGTCAGCACAACGTAAAAAAAAGGGGGAACCGGTCAGCACAACAAAAAAAAATCGGAGGAGCCTACCGAAGATGAGGCCATTACGGCGACTTTAGGTGTCCTTCTCTGGATAGCGTCATTTAAAGAACAAGTGTTAGCACAAAAAAAAATCGGTCAGCACAACGTAAAAAAAAGGAAAAAAATCAGTCAGCACAACGTAAAAAAAAATCTGGTCAGCACAAAAAAAAGGGGGGAACATGTAAAAAAAATGGTCAGCACAACGTAAAAAAAGGGAAAAAAAATTGGTCAGCACAACTTAAAAAAAAATATGGTCAGCACAACGTAAAAAAAGGGAAAAAATCGGTCAGCACAACGTAAAAAAAGGGAAAAAAATCGGCAGCACAACGTAAAAAAAAATATGGTCAGCACAACGTAAAAAAAGGGAAAAATCGGTCAGCACAACGTAAAAAAAATACGGTCAGCACAACGAAAAAAATGGTCAGCCCAACGAAAAAAAACAGCCCGCACAACGTAAAAAAAGGGAAAAAAACAGGTCAGCACAACGTAAAAAAAGGTGGGGGGAACCGGTCAGCACAACGTAAAAAAACCATTCAGCACAACGAAAAAAATAAGGGGAACCAGTCAGCGCAACGTAAAAAAAAGGGGGGAACCGGTCAATACAATGAAAAAAAATCGGAGGAGCCTACCAAAGATGAGGCCATTACGACACTTTTAGGTGTCCTACTCTGGATAGCGTCATTTAAAGAACAAGTGTCAGCACAAAAAAAACAAAAAAACCGGTCAGCACAACGTAAAATAAAGGGGAAAAAATAGGTCAGCACAACGTAAAAAAAATGGTCATCATAACGTATAAAAGGGAAAAAAACCGGTCAGCACAACGTAAAAAAAATTCGGTCAGCACAACAAAAAAAAACGGTCAGTACATCGTAAAAAAGGGAAAAAACCGGTCAGCACAATGTAAAAAAAAACCTGTCAGCCCAACAAAAAAATAGGTCAGCACAACATAAAAGAAGGGAAAAAACAGGTCAGCACAACGTAAAAAAAAAAATAAAAAAATTGGTCAGCACAATGTAAAAAAAAGGGGAAAAAAGATGTCAGCACAACGTAAAAAAAAACCGTTCATCATAATGTAAAAAAAAGGTGAAAAAAATAGGTCAGCACAACGTAAAAAAAAACGATCATCATAACGTAAAAAAAAAGGGAAAAAACCGGTCAGCACAACGTAAAAAAAATCCGGTCAGCACAACGTAAAAAAAAGGGAAAAGAACCGGTCAGCACAATGTAAAAAAATGTCAGCCCAACGAAAAAAACGATCAACACAACCTAAAAAAAGGGGAAAAAATAGGTCAGCACAGCGTAAATAAAAGGTGGGGGGAATCGGTCAACACAACGTAAAATAAAAGGGAAAAAAATCGGTCAGCACAACGTAAAAAAAGGGGGGAACCAGTCAGCACAATGTAAAAAAAACGTTCAGCACAACGTAAAAAAAAAGGAAAAAAATCAGTCAGCACAACGTAAAACAAAATCTGGTCAGCACAACAAAAAAAATGGGGAACATGTAAAAAAAACGGTCAGCACAACGTAAAAAAAGGGAAAAAAACAAGTTAGCACAATGTAAAAAAAAGAAAAAACTGAAAAAAAACTAGTCAGCACAACATAAAAAAAGAAGGAAAAAACCGGTTAGCACAACGTAAAAAAATACGGTCAGCACAACGAAAACAAAATGGTCAGCCCAACGAAAAAAAACGGTCATCACAACGTAAAAAAAAGGGAAAAAAATAGGTCAGCACAACGTAAAAAAAAGGTGGGGAGAACCGGTCAGCACAACATAAAAAAAACCGGTCAGCACAACGAAAAAAATAGGGGGGACCAGTCAGCACAACGTAAAAAAAGGGGGGGAACTGGTCAGCACAACGAAAAAAAATCGGAGGAGCCTACCGAAGATGAGGCCATTACGGCGACTTTAGGTGTCCTTCTCTGGATAGCGTCATTTAAAGAACAAGTGTTAGCACAAGAAAAAACAACCGGTCAGCACAACGTAAAAAAAAGGGGAAAAAAACAAGTCAGCACAACGTAAAAAAGAGGTCATCATAACGTAAAAAAAAAGGGAAAAAAACCGGTCAGCACAACGTAAAAAAAAATCTTGTCAGCAAAACAAAAAAAACCGGTCATTACAACATAAAAAACGGAAAAAACCGGTCAGCACAATTTAAAAAAACCTGTTAGCCCAACAAAAAAACACGGTCAGCACAAAATAAAAAAAGGGAAAAACAGGTCAGCACAACGTAAAAAAAGGGTGGGGGAACCGATCAACACAATGTAAAATAAAGGGGAAAAAACCGGTCAGTACAACGTAAAAAGAGGGAAAAAAACCGGTCAGCACAACGTAAAAAAAATCCGGTCAGCAACAAAAAACTGGTCAGCACAACATAAAAAAGGGGGGAACTGATCAGCACAACATAAAAAAAAATGTTCAGCACAACGTAAAAAAAGGGAAAAAATGGTCAGCACAATGAAAAAAAGGGGGGAATCGGTAAAAAAACCGGTCAGCACAACGTAAAAAATGGAAAAAAACCGGTTAGCACAACATAAAAAAAACGGTCAGCACAACGTAAAAAAAGTGAAAAAAACAGGTAAGCAAAATAAAAAGAAAAAAAACTGTCAGCACAACGTAAAAAAAGGGAAAAAACCGGTCCGCACAACGTAAAAAAAACGGTCAGCTCAACGAAAAAAAGGTCAACACAACGTAAAAAAAAGGGAAAAAACAGGTCAGCACAACGTAAAAAAAAGGTGGGGGGAACCGGTCAGCACAACGTAAAAAAAAAACCGGTCAACACAACAAAAAAAAAGGGGGGACCAGTTAGCACAATGTAAAATAAACGGGGAGGGGGGGAACCAGTCAGCATAACGAAAAAAGAATCGGAGGAGCCTGCCGAAGATGAGGCCATTTCGGCGCCTTTAGGTGTCCTCCTCTGGATAGCGTCATTTAAAGAACAAGTGTCAGCACAACGTAAAAAAATTGGAAAAAGAGGGGAAAAAACCGATCAGCATAACGTAAAAAAGAATCGGTCAATACAATGTAAAAAAAAGGGGAAAAAAATAGGTCAGCAAAACGTAAAAAAAAAACGGTCAGCACAACGTAAAAAAAGGGAAAAAAACCGGTCAGCACAATGTAAAAAAACTGTCAGCCCAACGAAAAAAAAGGGTCTCCACAACCTAAAAAAAGGGAAAAAAAACAGGTCAGCACAACGTAAAAAAAGGTGGGGGAATCGGTCAACACAACGTAAAAAAAATCGATCAGTACAACGAAGAAAATAGGAAGGGACCAGTCAGCACAACGTAAAAAAAGGGGGAGAACCGGTCAGCACATCGAAAAAAAAATCGGCGGAGTCTACCGATGATGAGGCCATTACGGCGCCTTTAGGTGTCTTCCTCTGGATAGTGTCATTTAAAGAACAAGTGTCAGCACAACGTAAAAAAAATGGAAAAAAAAGGGAAAAAATGGGTCAGAACAAAAAAAAAAGGTCAGCACAACGTTAAAAAAAAGGAAAAAGAATAGGTCAGCACAATGTAAAAAAAATGGTCAGCATAACGTAAAAAAAAGGGAAAAAAATCGTTCAGCACAACGTAAAAAAAAATCCAGTCAGCACAACGAAAAAAACCGGTCAGCACAACGTAAAAAAGGGATAAAACCGGTCAGCACAATTTAAAAAAAACTGTCAGCCAAACGAAAAAAACGGTCACAACAACCTAAAAAAAGGGGAAAAAACAGGTCAGCACAACGTAAAAAAAAGTGGGGGAACCGGTCAACACAACGTAAAATAAAATAGAAAAAACCGGTCAGCACAACGTAAAAAAAAGGGGGAAAAAATCGGTCAGCACAATGTAAAAAGAATCCGGTCAGCACAAAAAAAACCGGTCAGCACAATGTTAAAAAAACGTTAAGCAAAACGTAAAAAAAGGGAAAAAAACCAGTCAGCACAACGTAAAAAAAAATTTGGTCAGCACAACGAAAAAAAGGGGGGAACCGGTAAAAAAACCGGTCAGCACAACGTAAAAAATGGAAAAAAACCGATCAGCACAACATAAAAAAACGGTCAGCACAACGTAAAAAAAGTGAAAAAAATAGGTCAGCAAAAAAAAAGGTCAGCACAACGTAAAAAAACGGCCAGCACAACGTAAAAAAATGGAAAAAAAGGTCAGCACAACATAAAAAAATAAAAAAAAATTGGTCAGCAAAATGTATGAAAAAGGGGGAAAAAATATGTCAGCAAAACGTAAAAAAAAAATCGTTCAGCACAATGTAAAAAAAAGGGGAAAAAATAGGTCAGCACAACGTAAAAAAAACCGGTCATCATAACGTAAAAAAGAGAGAAAAAACCGGTCAGCACAACGTAAAAAAATCCGGTCAGCACAACGAAAAAAACAGTCTGCACAACGTAAAAAAAGGAAAAGAACCGGTCAGCACAATGTAAAAAATAAATGTCAGCCCAACGAAAAAAAACGGTCAGCACAGCCTAAAAAAAGGGGAAAAAAGCAGGTCAGCACAACGTAAAAAAAGGTGGGGGAACCGGTCAACATAATGTAAAATAAAAGGGAAAAAATCGGTCAGCACAACGTAAAAAAAACCGATCAGCAAAACGTTAAAAAAAGGGGAGAACCGGTCAGCACAATGTAAAAAAAACGTTTAGCACAACGTAAAAAAAGGAAAAAAATTAGTCAGCACAACGTAAAAAAAAATCCGGTCAGCACAACGAAAAAAAGGGGGGAACCGGTAAAAAAAACTAGTCAGCACAACGTAAAAAAAGGGAAAAAAATAGGTTAGCACAATGCAAAAAAAAGAAAAAAATGAAAAAAAACTGGTCAGCACAACGTAAAAAAAGGAAAAAAACTGGTCAGCACAACGTAAAAAAAAATAGGTCAGCACAACGTAAAAAAAGCAAAAAAACCGGTCAGCCCAACGTAAAAAAAAATTCGGTTAGCACAACAAAAAAGGGAAAGAGACCAGTCAGCACAACGTAAAAAAATCCGGTTAGCACAACGAAAAAAAGGGAAAAAACCGGTCAGCACAACGTAAAAAAAGGGAAAAAACTGGTCAACACAACGTAAAAAAAATCCGGTTAGCACAACGAAAAAAAGTGGGGGGGAACCGGTCAGCACAACAAAAAAAATCAGAGGAGCCTGCCGTAGATGAGGCCATTACGGCGCCTTTAGGTGTCCTCCTCTGGATAGCGCCATTTAAGGAACAAGTGTCAAGACAACGTAAAAAAAAGGAAAAAAGGGGAAAGTAATCGGTCAGCACAACGTAAAAAAAAAAACGTTCAGCACAACGTAAAAAAAAGGAAAAAAATAGGTCAGCACAACGTAAAAAAAAGGGAAAAAACAGCTCAGCTCAACGTAAAAAAAAAGGTGGGGGAACCGGTCAGCCCAACGTAAAAAAAAACGGTCAGCACAACGAAAAAATAGGAAAGGACCAGTCAGCACAACATAAAAAAAAGGGGGAACCGGTCAGCACAACGAAAAAAATATCGGAGGAGCCTGCCGAAGATGAGGCCATTACGGCGCCTTTAGGTGTCCTCCTCTGGATACCGTCATTTAAAGAACAAGTGTCAGCACAACGTAAAAAAATGGAAAAAAGGGGAAAAAATTGGTTAGCACAAAAAAGAAAACCGGTCAGCACAACATAAAAAAAGGGAAAAAAGTAGGTCAGCACAACGTAAAAAAAAAAGGTCAGCATAACGTAAAAAAAAGGGAAAAAAACCGTTCAGCACAACGTAAAAAAAATCCGGTTAGCACAACGAAAAAAAACCGTGTCACAACGTAAAAAAAATGAAAAAAACCGGTCAGCACAATGTTAAAAAAACATGTCAGCCCAACAAAAAAAACGGTCAGCACAACGTAAAAAAAGGGTAAAAATAGGTCAGCACAACATAAAAAAAAGGTTGGGGGAACCGGTCAACACGACGTAAAATAAAAGGGAAAAAAACTAGTCAGTACAATGTAAAAAAAGGTGAAAAAACCGGTCAGCACATCGTAAAAAAAAATCCGGTCAGCACAACGAAAAAAACCGGTCAGCACAACGTAAAAAAAGGGGGGACTGGTGAGCACAACATAAAAAAAAGTTCAACACAATGTAAAAAAAGGGAAAAAAATCGGTCAGCACAACATATAAAAAAATCCGGTCAGCACAATGAAAAAAAGGGGGGAACCGGTCAAAAAAACCAGTCAGCACAACGTAAAAAATGGGAAAAAACCGGTCAGCACAACGTAAAAAAAGTGAAAAAAGCTTAGCAAAAAAAAAAGAAAAAAACCAGTCAGCACAACGTAAAAAAAAGGGAAAAAAACCGGTCAGCACAACGTAAAAAAAAGGGGAAGAAAACAGGTAAGCACAACGTAAAAAAAAGGTGGGGAAACCGGTCTGCACAATGTAAAAAAAGCCGATCAGCACAACGAAAAAAATAAGGGGGACCAGTCAGCACAACGTAAAAAAAAGGGGGGAACCAGTTAGCACAACGAAAAAAAATCGGACGAGCCTGTCGAAGATGAGGCCATTACGGTGCCTTTAGGTCTTCTCCTCTGGATAGCGTCATTTAAAGAACAAGTGTTAGCACAACGTAAAAAAGTGGAAAAAAATGGTGAAAAAACCGGTCAGCACAACGTAAAAAAATAACCGGTCAGCACAATGTAAAAGAGGAAAAAAAACAGGTCAGCACAACGTAAAAAAAAATCAGTCAGCATAACATAAAAAAAAGGGAAAAAACCGGTCTGCACAACGTAAAAAAAACGGTCAGCACAACCTAAAAAAAGGGAAAAGAACAGGTCAGCACAACGTAAAAAAAAGGTGGGGGAACCGGTCAACACAATGTAAAATAAAACGGAAAAAAACCGGTCAGCCCAACGTAAAAAATGGGGTAAAAACCGGTCAGCACAACGTTAAAAGAATCCGGTCAGCACAAAAAAAACTGGTCAGCACAACTTAAAAAAACGTTCAGCAAAACGTAAAAAAAAGGAAAAAACCAGTCAGCACAACGTAAAAAAAAATTCGGTCAGCACAACGAAAAAAAGGGGGAACCGGTCAAAAAAACCGATCAGCACAACGTAAAAAATGAAAAAAAACCGGTCAGCACAACATAAAAAAACAGTCAGCACAACGTAAAAAAAAGTAAAAAAATAGGTCAGCAAAAAAAATGGTTAGCACAACATAAAAAAACAGTCAGCACAACGTAAAAAAATGGAAAAAAAGGTCAGCAGAACGTAAAAAAAATAAAAAAACTGGTCAGCACAATGTAAAAAAAAGGGGAAAAAAATAGGTCAGCACAACGTATAAAAAATCGTTCAGCACAATGTAAAAAAAAGGGAAAAAAACAGGTCAGCACAACGTAAAAAAAAACCGGTCATCATAACGTAAAAAAAAGGGAAAAAACCGGTCAGGACAACGTAAAAAAAATCCGGTCAGCACAATGAAAAAAAATGGTCTGCACAACGTAAAAAAAGGGAAAAGAACCGGTCAACACAATGTAAAAAAAATGTCAGCCCAATGAAAAAAAATGGTCAGCACAACCTAAAAAAAGGGAAAAAATAGGTCAGCACAACGTAAAAAAAAGGTGGGGTGAACCGGTCAACACAACGTAAAATAAAAGGGAAAAAACCTGTCAGGACAACGTAAAAAAACCGGTCAGCACAACATAAAAAAAGGGGGGAACCGGTCAGCACAATGTAGAAAAAACGTTCAGCACAACGTAAAAAAAGGGAAATAAATCAGTCAGCACAACGTAAAAAAAATCCGATCAGCACAACGAAAAAAACGGGGGGAATCGGTAAAAAAAAACTAGTCAGCACATCGTAAAAAAAGGGAAAAAACCAGTCAGTACAACGTAAAAAAAATCGTCAGCATAACGTAAAAAAGGGAAAAAAACAGGTCAGCACAACATAAATAAAAAAAGAAAAATCTGAAAAAAACTGGTCAGCACAACGTAAAAAAAAGAGAAAAAAACCGGTCAGCACAACGTAAAAAAAAACAAGTCAGCACAACGTACAAAAGGAAAAAACCAGTCAGCACAACGTAAAAAAAATCCGGTTAGCACAACGAAAAAAGGGAAAAAAATCGGTCAGCACAACGTAAAAAAAGGGAAAAAAACTGGTCAACACAACGTAAAAAAAATCCGGTCAGCACAATGAAAAAAAATGGGCGGGGGGGAACCGGTCAGCACAACAAAAAAAATCAGAGGAGCCTGCCGTAGATGAGGCCATTACGGCGCCTTTAGGTGTCCTCCTCTAGATAGCGCCATTTAAGGAACAAGTCTCAGGACAACATAAAAAAATGGAAAAAAAAGGAGAAAAAAATCGGTCAGTACAACGTAAAAAAAAACGTTCAGCACATCGTAAAAAAAGTGAAAAAAATAGGTTAGCACAACGTAAAAAAAAAAAAGGTCAGCCCAATGAAAAAAAATGGTCAGCACAACGTAAAAAAAAGGGAAAAACACCGTTCAGCACAACATAAAAAGAAATCCGGTCCGCACCACGAAAAAAACCGGTCAGCACAACGTAAAAGAAGGGAAAAAAACCGGCCAGCATAATGTAAAAAAAAACCTGTCAACCCAACGAAAAAAAAGGTTAGCACAACGTAAAAAAAGGGAAAAAACAGGTCAGCACAACATAAAAGGGTGGGGGAACTGGTCAACACAACGTAAAATAAAAGGGAAAAAACTGGTCAGTACAACGTAAAAAAAGGGGAAAAAATCGGTCAGCACAACGTAAATAAAATCCGGTCAGCACAACAAAAAAAACCAGTCAGCACAACGTAAAAAAAGCGTTCAGCACAATGTAAAAAAAAGGGAAAAAACCGGTCAGCACAACATATAAAAAAAATCCAGTCAGCACATTGAAAAAAAGGGGGCAACCAGTAAAAAACACAGGTCAGCACAACGTAAAAAATGGGAAAAAAACCGATCAGCACAACATAATAAAACGGTCAGCACAACGTAAAAAAAGTTAAAAAATAGGTTAGGAAAAAAAAGAAAAAAACCGGTCAGCACAACGTAAAAAAAAGGTCAGCACAACGTAAAAAAATGGAAAAAAAGGTCAGCACAACGTAAAAAAAGGGGAAAAAATAGGTCAGCACAACATATAAAAAACCGTTCCGCACAATGTAAAAAAAAGGGAAAAAACAGGTCAGCACAACGTAAAAAAACCGGTCATCATAACATAAAAAAAAAGGAAAAAAACTGGTCAGTACAACGTAAAAAAAATCCGGTTAGCACAATGAAAAAAAATAGTCTGCACAACGTAAAAAAAGGGAAAAACCGGTCAGCACAACGTAAAAAAATCCGGTCAGCACAAAGAAAAAAATGGTCAGCACGACGTAAAAAAAGGAAAAAAATTAGGTCAGCATACCGTAAAAAAAACCGGTCAGCATAACGTAAAAAAAGGGAAAAAACCAGTCAGCACAACGTAAAAAAAATCCGGTTAGCACAATGAAAAAAACGGTCAGCCCAACAAAAAAACGGTCAGCACAACGTAAAAAAAGGGAAAAAACAGGTCAGCACAACGTAAAAAAAAAAGGTGGGGGAACCGGTCAGCACAACGTAAAAAAACCGGTCAGCACAACGTAAAAAAGGGAAAAATCCGGTCAGCACAACGAAAAAAAAAAGGGGAGACTAGTCAGCACAACATAAAAAAAAGGGGGCACCGGTCAGCACAACGAAAAAATAATTCGGAGCAGCCTGCCGAAGATGAGGCCATTACGGCACCTTTAGGTATCCTCCTCTGGATAGCGCCATTTAAAGAACAAGTGTCAACACAACGAAAAAAAATGGAAAAAAGGTGAAAAAACCGGTCAGCACAACGTAAAAAAAAAAAGGGTCAGCATAACATAAAAAAAGGGAAAAATAGGTCAGCAAAATGTTAAAAAAACGGTCAGCATAACGTAAAAAAAGGGAAAAACCGGTCAGCACAAAGTAAAAAAAATCCGGCCAGCACAACGAACAAAAAAAACTGGTCAGCACAATGTAAAAAAAACTGTCAGCCCAACGAAAAAAACAGCCAGCAAAACGTAAAAAAAAGGGAAAAAAATAGGTCAGCACAACGTAAAAAAAAAGGGTGGGGGGAACCGGTCAACACAACGTAAAAAAAAGGAAAAATACCGGTCAGCACAACGTAAAAAAAAGGGAAAAAATCGGTCAGCACAACGTAAAAAAAGGGGGGAACCGGTCGGCACAACGTAAAAAAACGTTCAGCACAACGTATAAAAGGGAAAAAACCGGTCAGGACAACGTAAAAAACAGGAAAAAAACCGGTCAGCACAACGTAAAAAAATGGTCAGCACAACGTAAAAAAGTGAAAAAAAACAAGTCAGCACAACGTAAAAAAAATCGGTCAGCACAATGTAAAAAAAATTGGTCAGCACAAAAAAAACTGGTCAGCACAACGAAAAACGGTCAGCACAACGTAGAAAAGGGAAAAAAACCGGTCAGCACAACGAAAAGAAATCCGGTCAGCACAACGAAAAAAAACCGGTAAGCACAATGTCAAAAAAAACCTGTTAGCCCAACGAAAAAAAACGGTCAGCACAACGTAAAAAAAAGGGGAAAAAACAGGTCAGTAAAATGTAAAAAAAAGGGTGGTGGGAACCGGTCAACACAACGTAAAATCGGTGAGCACAACGTAAAAAAAGGGGAAAAAAATCGGTCAGCACAATGTAAAAAAAATCCGATCAGCACAAAAAAATAACCGGTCAGCACAACGTAAAAAAAACGTTCAGCACAACGTAAAAAAAAGCAGGAAAACCGGTCAGCACAACGTCAAAAAAATCCGGTCTGCACAATGAAAAAAAGGGGGATCCGGTCAAAAAAATCGGTCAGCATAACGTAAAAGACAGGAAAAAAACCGGTCAACACAACGTAAAAAAAATGTTCGGCGCAACGTAGAAGAAAAAACCTGGTCAGCACAACGTAAAAAAAAGGAAAAAACCGGTCAGCACAACGTAAAAAAAATCTCGTCAACACAACGGAAAAAAACTGTCAGCACATCGTAAAAAAAGGAAAAAAACCGATCAGCACAACGTAAAAAAAATTGGTCTGCATAACATAAAAAAAAGGGAAAAATCGGTCAGCACAACGTAAAAAAATCCGGTCAGCACAACGAAAAAAACGGTCAGCACGACGTAAAAAAAGGAAAAAAATAGGTCAGCATACCGTAAAAAAAACCGGTCAGCACAACGTAAAAAAAGGGAAAAGATCGGTCAGCACAACGTAAAAAAAATCCGGTCAGCACAACGAAAAAAATGGTCAGCCCAACAAAAAAACGGTCAGCACAACGTAAAAAAAAGGAAAAAACAGGTCATCACAACGTAAAAAAAAGGTGGGGGAACCAGTCAGCACAACGTAAAAAAAAACGGTCAGCACAACGTAAAAAAGGGAAAAAACCGGTCAGCACAACGAAAAAAAGTAGGAGAGACTAGTCAGCACAACGTAAAAAAAAGGGGGGACTGGTCAGCACAACGAAGAAAAAATTCGGAGGAGCCTGCTGAAGATGAGGCCATTACGGCACCTTTAGGTGTCCTCCTCTGGATAGCGCCATTTAAAGAACAAGTGTCAGCACAACGTAAAAAAATGGGAAAAAAAGGGGAAAAAAACCGGTCAAAAGAACGTAAAAAAAATGGTCAGCATAACATAAAAAAAAGGGAAAAATAGGTCAGCAAAACGTTAAAAAAACGGTCAGCATAACGTAAAAAAAGGGAAAAACCGGTCAGCACAAAGTAAAAAAAATCCGGTCAGCACAACGAACAAAAAAACCGGTCAGCACAATGTAAAAAAAGGGAAAAACCGGTCAACACAATGTAAAAAAAAAACTGTCAGCCCAACGAAAAAAACAGTCAGCACAACGTAAAAAAAAGGAAAAAAAATAGGTCAGCACAACGTAAAAAATAGGGTGGGGGAACCAGTCAACACAACGTAAAAGAAAAGGGAAAAATACCGGTCTGCACAACGGAAAAAAAAAAGGGGAAAAATCGGTCAGCACAACAAAAAAAAATCCGGTCAGCACAACGAAAAAAATAACCGGTCAGCACAATGTAAAAAAAGGGGGGAACCGGTCGGCACAACGTAAAAAAACGTTCAGCACAACGTAAAAAAGGGAAAAAACCGGTCAACACAACGTAAAAAAAAGGAAAAAAATCGGTCAGCACAACGTTAAAAAAATGGTCAGCACAACGTAAAAAAAGTGAAAAAAATAGGTCAGCACAACGTAAAAAAAATCGGTCAGCACAACGTAAAAAAAAATTGGTCAGCACAAAAAAAACTGGTCAGCACAAAAAAAACTGGTCAGCACAACGAAAAACAGTCAGCACAACGTAAAAAAGGGAAAAAAACGGTCAGCACAACGAAAAAAAATCCAGTCAGCACAACAAAAAAAACCGGTCAGCACAATGTAAAAAAAACCTGTCAGCCCAACGAAAAAAACCGTCAGCACAACGTAAAAAAAAGAGAAAAAACAGGTCAGCACAATGTAAAAAAAAAGGGTGGTGGGAACCGGTCAACACAACGTAAAATAAAATGGAAAAAAACCGGTCAGCACAACGTAAAAAAAGGGGAAAAAAATCGGTCAGCACAACATAAAAAAAAATCCGATCAGCACAAAAAAAAAAACAACCGGTCAGCACAACGTAAAAAAAAATGTTCAGCACAACGTAAAAAAAGGAAAAAAACCGGTCAGCACAACATAAAAAAATTCGGTCAGCACAATGAAAAAAAAGGGGGAACCGGTCAAAAAAATTGGTCAGCACAACGTAAAAAATGGGAAAAAATTGGTCAGCACAATGTAAAAAAAATAGTCAGCACAACGTAAAAATGGTGAAAAAAACAGGTCAGCACAACGTAAAAAAAAACCGGTCAGCACAACGTAAAAAAAAGGGAAAAAACCGGTCAGCAGAACGTAAAAAAATCGGTCAGCACAAAAAAAACCGGTAAGCACAACGAAAAAACGGTCAGCACAACGTAAAAAAAGAAAAAAATAGGTCAGCACAACGTAAAAAAAAAGGTGGGGTGAACCGGTCAACACAGCGTAAAAATAAACCGGTCAGCACAACGAAAAAAAATAAGGGGACCAGTCAGCACAACGTAAAAAAAGGGGGGAATCAGTCAGCACAACGAAAAAAATCGGAGGAGCCTGTCGAAGATGAGGCCATTACGGCGCCTTTAGGTGTCCTCCTCTGGATAGCGTCATTTAAAGAACAAGTGTCAGCACAACGTAAAAAAATGGAAAAAAGGGAAAAAAAACTGGTTAGCACAACGTAAAAAAAAACGGTCAGCACAATGTAAAAAAAAGGGAAAAAAACAGGTCAGCACAACGTAAAAAAAAATCGGTCAGCATAACATAAAAAAAAGGGAAAAAATCGGTCAGCACAACGTAAAAAAAATCCGGTCAGCACAACGAAAAAAATCGGTCAGCACAACGTAAAAAAAAGGGAAAAAACCGGTCAGCACAATGTAAAAAAAACCTGTAAGCCCAACGAAAAAAACGGTCAGCACAACGTAAACAAAAGGGAAAAAAACAGGTCAGCGCAACGTAAAAAAAGGTGGGGGGAACGGGTCAACACAACGTAAAATAAAAGGGAAAAAAATCGGTCAGCATAACGTAAAAAAAAGGAAAAAAATTTGTCAGCACAACGTAAAAAAAATTCCGTCAGCACAAAAAAAATCGGTCAGCACAACGTAAAAATAGGGGGGAACCGGTCAGCACAACATAAAAAAAACGTTCAGGAAAACGTAAAAAAAGGGAAAAAAAAGGGGGAAACTGGTCAGCACAACGAAAAAAAATTGGAGGAGCCTGCCGAAGATGAGTCCATTACGGCTCCTTTAGGTGTCCTCCTCTGGCTAGCGTCATTTAAAGAACAAGTGTCAGTACAACGTAAAAAAATGGAAATAAGGGGAAAAAAATCGGTCAGCACAACATAAAAAAAATGGCCAGCACAACGTCACAACATAAAAAAAGGGAAAAAACCGGTCAGCACAACGTAAAAAAAAGGGGGGAACCGGTCAGCACAACGTAAAAAAAACGTTCAGCAAAACGTAAAAAAAAGGGGGAAAAAAGAAGGGGGAAACCGTTCAGCACAAAAAAAAAATCGGAGGAGCCTGCCGAAGATGAGGCCATTACGGCGCCTTTAGGTGTCCTACTCTGGCTAGCGTCATTTAAAGAACAAATGTCAGTACAACGTAAAAAAATGGAAAAAAGGGGAAAAAATAGGTCAACACAACGTAAAAAAAAAACGGTCAGCACAACGTCACAACGTAAAAAAAAGGGGAAAATAACAGGTCAGCACAACGTAAAATAAAAACGGTTAGCATAATGTAAAGAAAGGGAAAAAACCGATCAACACAACAAAAAAAAAGTCCGGTCAGCACAACGAAAAAAATGGTCAGCACAACATAAAAAAAAGGAAAAAAACCGGTCAGCACAACGTAAAAAAAACTGGCCAGCACAACGTAAAAAAGGGAAAAAACCGGTCAGCACAAAGTAAAAAAAAATCCGGTCAGCACAATGAAAAATAAAAATGGTCAGCCCAACGAAAAAAACGGTCAGCACAACGTAAAAAAAGGGAAAAAAATAGGTCAGCACAACGTAAAAAAAAGGCGGGAGAACCGGTTAGCACAACGTAAAAAAAATTGGTCAACACAACGAAAAAAATACGGCGGGACCAGTCAGCACAACGTAAAAAAAAGGGGGGAAACTGGTCAGCACAAAAAAACAAATCAGAGGAGCCTACCGAAGATGAGGCCATTATGGCGCCTTTAGGTGTCCTCCTCTGGATCCCGTCATTTAAGGAACAAGTGTCAGCACAACGTAAAAAAAATGGAAAAAAAGGAAAAAAAACTGGTCAGCGCAACGTAAAAAAAAATCCGATCAACAGAACGAAAAATCGGTTAGCACAACGTAAAAAAAGGAAAAAAATAGGTCAGCACAACCTAAAAAAAACGACCAACACATTGTAAAAAAAAATCCGGTGAGAACAACATAAAAAAAGGAAAAAAAACCGGTCAGCACAACGTAAGAAAAACAACATGGTCAGCACAACGTAAAAAAAGGGGAAAAAACTGGTCAGCACAACGTAAAAAAAAATCCCGTCAGCATAACGAAAAAAACGAACAGCACAACGTAAAAAAAGAGAAAAAAACCGTTCAGCCCAACGTAAAAAAAATCGGTCAGCAGAATGTAAAAAAAGGAAAAAAATTGGGCAGCACAACGTAAAAAAAATCCGGTCAGCACAACAAAAAAAACAAAAAACAAAAAAATGGTCAGCCCAACGAAAAAATGGTCAGCACAACGTAAAAAAAGGGAAAAAACAGGTCAGCACAACGTAAAAAAAACCGGTCAGCACAACTTAAAAAATGGGAAAAAACAGGTGAGCACAACGTAAAAAAAACCGGTCAGCACAACGAAAAAAAAAGGGGGACAAGTCAGCACAATGTAAAAAAAAGGAGGGAATCGGTCAGCACAACGAAAAAAAAATCGGAGGAGCCTGCCGAAGATGAGGCCATTACGGCGCCTTTAGGTGTCCTCCTCTGGATAGCGTCATCTAAAGAACAAGTGTCAGCACAACGTAAAAAAATAGAAAAAAGGGGAAAAAAACTGGTTAGCACAACGTAAAAAAAAAATTGGTCAGCACAACGTAAAAAAAGGGAAAAAAAGCAGGTCAGCACAACGTAAAAAAAATGGTCAGCGTAACATAAAAAAAAATCCGGTCAGCACAACGAAAAAAAATGGTTAGCACAACGTAAAAAAAATCTGGTCAGCACAACGAGAAAAAAACGGTCAGCCCAACGATAAAAACGGTAAGCACAACGTAAAAAAATAAAAAAAACAGGTCAGCACAACGTAAAAAAAAGGTGGGAGAACCAGTCAACACAACGTAAAAAAATTGGTCAGCACAACGTAAAAAAAGGGAAAAAAAATCAGTCAGCACAACGTAAAAAAACCGGCCAGCACAACAAAAAAAATAGGGGAGACCAGTCAGCACAACGTAAAAAAAGAGGGAAAACCGGTCAGCACAACGAAAAAAAAAATCGGAGGAGCCTGCCGAAGATGAGGCCATTACGGCGCCTTTAGGTGTCCTCCTCTGGATAGCGTCATTTAAAGAACAAGTGTCAGCACAACGTAAAAAAATAGAAAAAAGGGGAAAAAAACTGGTTAGCACAACGTAAAAAAAAAAAAAACCGGTCAGCACAACGTAAAAAAAGGGAAAAAAAGCAGGTCAGCACAACGTAAAAAAAATGGTCAGCATAACATAAAAGAAAATTCGGTCAGCACAACAAAAAAAAACGGTTAGCACAACGTAAAAAAATCTGGTCAGCACAACGAGAAAAAAAATGGTCAGCCCAACGAAAAAAACGGTAAGCACAATGTAAAAAAAATAAAAAATAGGTCAGCACAACGTAAAAAAAAGGTGGGGAAACCGGTCAACACAACCAAAAAAAACCGATCAGCACAACGTAAAAAAAGGGAAAAAATCGGTCAGCACAACGTAAAAAAAACCGGCCAGCACAACAAAAAAAATAGGGGGACCAGTCAGCACAACGTAAAAAAAAGAGGGGAAACCGGTCAGCACAACGAAAAAAAAAATCGGAAGAGCCTGCCGAAGATGAGGCCATTACGGTGCCTTTAGGTGTCCTCCTTTGGATAACGTCATTTAAAGAACAAGCGTCAGCACAACGTAAAAAAATAGAAAAAAGGGGAAAAAAACTGGTTAGCACAACGTAAAAAAAAAAAAAACCGGTCAGCACAACGTAAAAAAAGGGGAAAAAAAGCAGGTCAGCACAACGTAAAAAAAAATGGTCAGCATAACGTAAAAAAAAATCTGGTTAGCACAACGTAAAAAAAATCTGGTCAGCACAACGAGAAAAAAAAACGGTCAGCCCAACGATAAAAACGGTAAGCACAACGTAAAAAAAGGGGAAAAAACAGGTCAGCACAACACAAAAAAAAACGGTCAGCATAACGTACAAAAAGGGAAAAAACCGGTCAGCACAACGTAAAAAAAATCCGGTCAGCACAACGTAAAAAAAACAGAAAAAAACCGGATAGCACAATGTAAAAAAAATCCTGTCAGCCCAACAAAAAACAACGGTCATCACAGCGTAAAAAAAAGTGAAAAAAAACAGGTCAGCACAATGTAAAAAAAAGGGTGGGGGGAACCAATAAACACAACGTAAAATAAAAGGGAAAAAAACCGGTCAGCACAACGTAAAAAAAAGGGGAAAAAATCGGTCAGCAAAACGTAAAAAGAATCTGGTCAGCACAACGAAAAAAAACAACCGGTCAGTACAACGTAAAAAAAAGGGGGGAACCGGTCAGCACAACTTAAAAAAAAGGTTCAGCATAACGTAAAAAAAAAATCCGGTCAGCACAATGAAAAAAAGGGGAGAACCGGTCAAAAAAACCGGTCAGCACAACGTAAAAAATGGGAAAAACCCGGTCAGCACAACGTAAAAAAAAACGGTAAGCACAACGTAAAAAAAAGTGAAAAAAACAAGTCTGCACAACGTAAAAAAAACCGGTTAGCACAAGGTAAAAAAGGAAAAAACCGGTCAGCATAACGTAAAAAAACGGTCAGCACAACGTAAAAAAAGGGAAAAAACAGGTCAGCACAATGTAAAATAAAAGGGAAAAAAATCGGTCAGCACAACGTAAAAAAAATGGAAAAAAAATCGGTCAGCACAACGTAAAAAAAATTCGGTTAGCACAACGAAAAAAACAACCGGTCAACACAACGTAAAAAAAAAGGGAGAACCGATCAGCCCAACATAAAAAAACATTTAGCATAACGTAAAAAAAAGGGAGAACCGGTCAAAAAAACCAGTCAGCACAACATAAAAAATGAGAAAAAAACCGGTCAGCACAACGTAAAAAAATGGTCAGCATAACGTAAAAAAAGTGAAAAAAACAGGTTAGCACAACGTAAAAAACCCGGTCAGCACAACGTAAAAAAAGGGTAAAAAACCAATCAGCACAACGTAAAAAAAATGGTCAGCCCAACAAAAAAATGGTCAGCACAATGCAAAAAAAGGGGGAAAAAACAGGTCAGCACAACGTAGAAAAAAGGTGGGGAAACCGGTCAGCACAACCTAAAAAAAACCGGTCAACACAACGTAAAAAAATCGGTCAGCACAACGAAAAAATTAGGGGGGACCAGTCAGCATAACATAAAAAAAGGGGGGAACCAGTCAGCACAAAGAAAAAAAAATTGGAGGAACCTGCCGTAGATGAGGCCATTACGGCGCCTTTAGGTGTCCTCCTCTAGATAGCTTCATTTAAAGAACAAGTGTCAGCACAGCGTAAAAAAATGGAAAAAAAAGGGAAAAAAACCGGTCAGCACAAGATAAAAAAATCGGTCAGCACAATGTAAAAAAAAGGGAAAAAAACAGGTCAGGACAACGTAAAAAAAAATCGGTCAGCATAATGTAAAAAAAGGGAAAAAAGTCGGTCAGCACAACGTAAAAAAAATCTGGTCAGCACAACAAAAAAATAAAAAAAATAAAAAACCGGTCAGCACAACGTAAAAAAAAGGAAAAGAACCGATCAGCACAATGTAAAAAAAAAACTTGTCAACCCAACGAAAAAATGGTCAGCACAACGTAAAAAAAAAGGGAAAAAAACAAGTCAGCACAACGTAAAAAAAGGTGGGAGGAACCGGTCAACACAACGTAAAATAAAAGGGAAAAAACCGGTCAGCACAACGTAAAAAAAAGGGGAAAAAAACCGGTCAGCACAACGTAATAAAAATCCGGTCAGCACGAAAAAAATCGGTCAGCACAACGTAAAAAAAAGGTGGAACCGGTCAGCACAACATAAAAAAAATATTCAGCAAAACGTAAAAAAAAGGGAAAAAAAAGAAGGGGAGAAACTGGTCAGCACAACGAAAAAAAAAATCGGAGGAGCCTGCCGAAGATGAGGCCATTACGGCACCTTTAGGTGTCCTCCTCTGGATAACGTCATTTAAAGAACAAGTGTCAGCACAACGTAAAAAAAATGGAAAAAAAGAGGAAAAAACCGGTCATCACAATGAAAAAAAAATGGTCCGCACAACGTAAAAAAAAAATAGGTCAACATAACGTAAAAAAAGGGGAAAAAATAGGTCAGCACAACGTAAAAAAAAGGGGTCAGCATAACGTACAAAAAGCGAAAAAATCGGTCAGCACAACGTAAATAAAATCCAGTCAGCACAACGTAAAAAAAAGAGAAAAAAACCGGACAGCACAATGTAGAAAAAATCCTGTCAGCCCAACAAAAAACAATGGTCATCATAACGTAAAAAAAAGGAAAAAAAACAGGTCAGCACAACGTAAAAAAAAAGGGTGGGGGAACCAGTAAACACAACGTAAAATAAAAGGGAAAAAAACCGGTCAGCATAACATAAAAAAAGGGGAAAAAATCGGTCAGCAAAACGTAAAAAAAATCTGGTCAGCACAACGAAAAAAAACAACCGGTCAGCACAACTTAAAAAAAAGGTTCAGCACAACGTAAAAAAAGGGAAAAAACCGGTCAGCACAACGTAAAAAAAAAATCCGGTCAACACAACGAAAAAAAAGGGGGAACCGGTCAAAAAACCGGTCAGCACAACGTAAAAAACGGGAAAAAACCCGGTCAGCACAACGTAAAAAAACGGTAAGCACAACGTAAAAAAAATTGAAAAACAACAAGTCTGCACAACGTAAAAAAAAACCGGCCAGCACAAGGTAAAAAAAGGAAAAAACCGGTCAGCATAACGTAAAAAAAAACGGTCAGCCCAACGAAAAAACGGTCAGCACAACGTAAAAAAAGGGAAAAAAACAAGTCAGCACAATGTAAAATAAAAGGGAAAAAAATCGGTCAGCACAACGTAAAAAAAATGGAAAAAAATCCGGTCAACACAACGAAAAAAAAGGGGGAACCGGTCAAAAAACCGGTCAGCACAACGTAAAAAACGGGAAAAAACCCGGTCAGCACAACGTAAAAAAACGGTAAGCACAACGTAAAAAAAAAGTGAAAAACAACAAGTCTGCACAACGTAAAAAAAACCGGCCAGCACAAGGTAAAAAAAGGAAAAAACCGGTCAGCATAACGTAAAAAAAAACGGTCAGCCCAACGAAAAAACGGTCAGCACAACGTAAAAAAAGGGAAAAAAACAGGTCAGCACAATGTAAAATAAAAGGGAAAAAAATCGGTCAGCACAACGTAAAAAAAATGGAAAAAAATTTGGTCAGCACAACGTAAAAAAAAATTCGGTTAGCATAACGAAAAAAACAACCGGTCAGCACAACGTAAAAAAAGGGGGGAACCGGTCAGCCCATCATAAACAAAACATTTAGCATAACGTAAAAAAAGGGAGAACCGGTCAAAAAAATCGGTCAGTACAACATAAAAAAAGGGAAAAAACCGGTCAGCACAACGTAAAAAAAACGGTCAGCACAACGTAAAAAAAGTGAAAAAAACAGGTTAGCACAACGTAAAAAATACCGGTCAGCACAACGTAAAAAAAGGGTAAAAAAATAGTCAGCACAATGTAAAAAAAATGGTCAGCCCAACAAAAAAACGGTCAGCACAATGCAAAAAAGGGGGAAAAAACAGGTCAGCACAACGTAAAAAAAAAAGGTGGGAGAACCGGTCAGCACAACCTAAAAAAAACCGGTCAACACAACGTAAAAAAAATCGGTCAGCACAACGAAAAAAATAGGGGGGACCAGTCAGCATAACATAAAAAAAGGGGGGGAACCAATCAGCACAAAGAAAAAAAAATTGGAGGAACCTGCCGTAGATGAGGCCATTACGGCGCCTTTAGGTGTCCTCCTCTAGATAGCTTCATTTAAAGAACAAGTGTCAGCATAGCGTAAAAAAATGGAAAAAAGGGAAAAAACCGGTCAGCACAACATAAAAAAAAAATCGGTCAGCACAATGTAAAAAAAAGGGAAAAAAACAGGTCAGTACAACGTAAAAAAAAATCGGTCAGCATAATGTAAAAAAAGGGAAAAAAGTCGGTCAGCACAACGTAAAAAAAATCTGGTCAGCACAACAAAAAAATAAAAAAATAAAAAACCGGTCAGCGCAACGTAAAAAAAAGGAAAAAAACTGATCAGCACAATGTAAAAAAAACTTGTCAGCCCAACGAAAAAATGGTAACCACAACGTAAAAAAAAAGGGGAAAAAAACAAGTAAGCACAACGTAAAAAAAAGGTGGGATGAACCGGTCAACACAACGTAAAATAAAAGGGAAAAAACCGGTCAGCACAACGTAAAAAAAAGGGGGGAAAAACCAGTCAGCACAACGTAAAAAAAACCGGTCACCACAACGTAAAAAAAATCCGGTTAGCACAACGAGAAAAATAAAATAAAATAAAATAAAAATTAAAAACGATTAGCACAACGTAAAAAAAGGGAAAAAAACCAGTGAGCATAACGTAAAAAAAAAATCTGGTCAGCACAACGAAAAAAATGGTCAGCCGAACGAAAAAAACGGTCAGCACAACGTATAAAAAGGGAAAAAATCGGTCAGCACAACGCAAAAAAAATCGATTAGCACAACGAAAAAAAATAGGGGGGACCAGTTAGCACAACGTAAAAAAAGGGGGGAACCGGTCAGCACAACGAAAAAAAAATCTGGTCAGCACAACGAAAAAAATAGTCAGCCCAACGAAAAAAAATGGTCAGCAAAACATAAAAAAGGGGAAAAAACTAGGTCAACACAACGTAAAAAAAATCCGGTCAGTACAACGTAAAAAAAGGGAAAAAATCGGTCAGCACAACGTAAAAAAAAAATCGGTCAGCACAACGAAAAAAAATAGGGGGGACCAGTCAGCACAACGTAAAAAAAAGGGGGGAACCGGTCAGCACAACGAAAAAAATCGGAGGAGCCTGCCGAAGATGAGGCCATTACGGCCTCTTTAGGTGTCCTCCTTTGGATAGCGTCATTTAAAGAACAAGAGTAAGCACAACGTAAAAAAATGGAGAAAAAGGGGAAAAAAACAGGTCAGCACAACATTAAAAAAAAACCCGGTCAGCACAATGTAAAAAAGGAAAAAAACCGGTCAGCACAACGTAAAAAAAAATGGTCAACATAACGTAAAAAAAAGGGGAAAAAAACTAGTCAGCACAAGGTAAAAAGAATTCGGTCAGCACAACGAAAAAAACCGGTCAGCACAACGTAAAAAAAGGGAAAAAATTGGCCAGCACAATGTAAAAAAAACCTGTCAGCCCAACGAAAAAAACGGTCAGCACAACGTAAAAAAAAAGGGAAAAAACAGGTCAGCACAACATAAAAAAAAAGGGGGACCGGTCAACACAACGTAAAAAAAGGGGAAAAAAAACCAGTCAGCACAATGGTGCACGAAATTGCAATCACGCTTTTGCAATTCCGCACAACTAACCAGCAAGTGCACTGGGTCGTCCAAGTAATACCTTACGTGAGTAAGGGTCGATCCCACGGAGATTGTCGGCTTGAAGCAAGCTATGGTTATCTTGTAACTCTTAGTCAGGATATCAATAATTATCAGGGTTGATTGTGAAAAGTAAAAGAACATGAAATAATTACTTGATTTGCAGTAATGGAGAACAGGTTGAGGTTTTGGAGATGCTCTATCTTCTGAATCTCTGCTTTCCTACTGTCTTCTTCTTCAAGCACGCAAGGCTCCTTCCATGGCAAGCTGTATGCAAGGGTTTCACCATTGTCAGTGGCTACCTCCCATCCTCTCAGTGGAAATGTTCAACGCACCCTGTCACGGCACGGCTATCCATCTGTCGGTTCTCAATCAGGTTGGAATAGAATCCAGTGATTCTTTTGCGTCTGTCACTAACGCCGAGCCCTCAGGAGTTTGAAGCTCGTCACAGTCATTCAATCATTGAATCCTACTCAGAATACCACAGACAAGGTTTAGACCTTCCGGATTCTCTTGAATGGCGCCATCAGTTCTAGCTTATACCACGAAGATTCTGATTAAAGAATCCAAGAGATATCTACTTAATCTAAGGTAGAACGGAGGTGGTTGTCAGGCACACGTTCATAGTTGAGAATGATGATGAGTGTCACGGATCATCACATTCATCCGGTTTAAGAACAAGTGATATCTTAGAATGGAAGCAAGCATGATTGAATGAAAAACAGTAGTAATTGCATTAATCCATCAAGACACAGCAGAGCTCCTCACCCCCAACCATGGGGTTTAGAGACTCATGCCGTAGAAGGTACACAAAGAAACGTGTAAAGTGTCATGAGGTACAGATACAATGTCAAAAGATCCTATTAATAGTGAACTAGTAACCTAGGGTATACAGAAATGAGTAAATGACGTAAAAATCCACTTCTGGGTCCACTTAGTGTGTGCTTGGACTGAGCATTGAAGCTTTCATGTGTAGAGACTTTTTCTGGAGTTAAACGCCAGCTTTTATGCCAGTTTGGGCGTTTAACTCCAATTTTTATGCCAGTTCCAGCGTTAAACGCTGGGAATTCTGAAGCTGATTTGCAACGCCGGTTTGGGCCATCAAATCTCGGGCAAAGTATGGACTACTATATATTGCTGGAAAGCCCAGGATGTCTACTTTCCAAAACCGTTGAGAGCGCGCCAATTGGGCTTTTGTAGCTCCAGAAAATCCACTTCGAGTGTAGGGAGGTCAGAATCCAATAGCATCTGCAGTCCTTTTTAGCCTCTGAATCAGATTTTTGCTCAGGACCCTCAATTTCAGCCAGAAAATACCTGAAATCATAGAAAAACACACAAACTCATAGTAAAGTCCAGAAAAGTGAATTTTAACTAAAAACTACTAAAAGTATACTAAAAACTAATTAAAATATACTAAAAACATACTAAAAATAATGCCAAAAAGCGTATAAATTATCTGCTCATCACAACACCAAACTTAAATTGTTGGTTGTCCCCAAGCAACTAAAAATCAAAGTAGGATAAAAAGAAGAGAATATACTATAGACTCCAAAATATCAAGGAAACTCAGCTCCAATTAGATGAGCGGGACTAGTAGCTTTTTGCTTCCGAACAGTTCTGGCATCTCACTTTATCCTTTGAAGTTCAGAATGATTGGCATCTATAGGAACTCAGAACTCAGATAGTGTTATTGATTCTCCTAGTTAAGTATAATGATTCTTGAACATAGCTATGTCATGAGTCTTGGCTGTGGCCCAAAGCACTCTGTCATCCAGTATTACCACCGGATACATACATGCCACATACACATACTTGGGTGAACCTTTTCAGATTATGACCCAGCTTTGCTAGAGTCCCCAATTAGAGGTGTCCAAGGTTCTTAAGCACACTCTTTTTGCCTTGGATCACAACTTTATTTCTTTCTTTTTCTTCTATTTCTTCTCTTTTTTTTCGTTTTTTTTTAATCACTGCTTTTTCTTGCTTCAAGAATCAATTTGATGATTTTTCAGATCCTCAATAACAGTTCTCTTTTTCCCTCATTCTTTCAAGAGCCAACAATTTTAACATTCTCAAAACAACAAATTCAAAAGACATATGCACTATTCAAGCATTCATTCGGAAAACAAAAAGTATTGTCACCACATCAAACTAATTCAACTAGTTTCAAGGATAAATTCGAAATCATGTACTTCTTGTTCTTTTGTGATTAAAGCATTTTTCATTTAAGAGAGGTGATGGATTCATAGGACATTCATAGCTTTAAGACATGAATTTTAAATTTTATTAATTATGAATTAAGAACAAGACTCAAAAATAGATATAAGATGAGACTAAAAAATAGAAAACAAAAATTTAAATAGGCTCCTAATGATAGAGGTTTTCACAGAGTTAGGACTCAACAACCTTGATTTTGAGAAGTGGATGCTCCCTCAAATTGAGGGGAGAATTTTTGGCGTTTCAGTTCTTGAAGTTCACGCCCCTGCTTCTCTTGTTCCTTCAGCAATTTGCAGAGCATGCAGTTCTGATTCTGCTGTTCTTCCTTAAGTTGCTCCATAGTTTCTTGCAACTTGGTGATAGATGCTTCTAGGCTGGCCCAGTAGCCAATTTCAGGAAATTTAGGGAGGAACTCCTGCGCCCTCCTTTTGATAGAGTTGTCTTGCATTTGTCCTTCCATTGACTTCTTGGTGATTGGATGTTCAATGGGTATGAATTCATCTACTCCCATCTTTACCCCAGCCTCTTTACAGAGCAAGGAGATCAAGCTTGGGTAAGCCAGTTTGGCTTCAGTGGAATTCTTATTTGCAATTGTGTAGATCTCACAAGCAATCAGATGATGAACCTCCACTTCTTTTCCAAGCATAATGCAATGAATCATCACTGCTCTCTTGATAGTGACCTCAGAACGGTTGCTAGTGGGCAATATGGAATGCCCAATAAAGTCTAGCCAACCTCTTGCAATTGGTTTGAGGTCTCCCCTCTTGAGTTGGTTTGGGACACCCTTTGAATTGGTTATCCACTTAGTTCCAGGGAGGCATATGTCCTCTAGAACTTGATCCAACCCTTTATCTGCTCTCACCATTCTCCTATTAAAGGATTCAGGATCATCTTGCAGTTGAGGCAATTTGAAGATTTCTCTTATTTTGTCCAGATGGAAGTAGATAACTTTCCCTCTGACCATGGTTCTGTAAGTATGGAAAGCAGTTCTAGTCATTCTCTGCTTATCTGTCAGCCACAGATTTGAGTAGAATTCCTGAACCATATTTCTTCCAACCTTTATCTCAGGATTGGTTAGAACTTCCCATCCTCTGTTTCGAATTTGCTCTTGGATCCCCGAATATTCATCTTCTTTCAGATCAAATTTAACTTCCAGGATCACTGACCTCAGACCCATTATTTTGTGATAATGGTCTTCATGTTCTTTGGTTAAGAACTTCTCTTGATTCCAAAGATTCTTTGGATTATTCTCTTTCTTTCCTCTTAAATTGGTTTGTTTTCCCTTAGGAGCCATGATCTTGATGAATCTTGGATTAGTGATCACGGAAAAGCACACCAAACTTAGAGGTTTGCTTGTCCTCAAGCAAAAGAAAGGAAAGAAGAGAGAGAGAAGAGAAGAGCAAATTTGAATGGTGTGGGGGAATAAGGAGGCCGAACGTGTTTTTATAAGGGGGGAGAGATTTCGAAAAATTGGAAGGAGATTTGAGAAGATATGGAGAGAATTTGAGAGAAGGGTGGGTTTTTTGAACAAGATTTGGGATTGATTTGAGAGAGATTTGAAGAATGATTTTGATTTTTGAAGATTTGAAGGTGAATGATGAAAGGTTGAAATGTGTTTATGTAGAAAAGAATGGGTCAAAAAAGGAAAGTTTGAAAAAAAATTTGATCAGAAAGCAAAATCTCAGTCCCCCACATTTCTGGCGTTAAACGCCCAGAATGGCATCCATTCTGGCGTTTAATGCCCATTTGTTAGCCATTGTGGGCGTTTAACGCCCAGCCAGGTGCCCTGGCTGGCGTTAAACGCCAGAATTCCCTTTGTCACTGGGCGTTTTGCTAAACGCCCAGGATGCTGCACACCTGGCGTTAAACGCCCAGAATGGTGCCCATTCTGGCGTTTAACGCCCAAAATGGCACCTTTACTGGCGTTAAACGCCCAAAGTACCCCTTACTGGCATTTTTTCGCCAGTAAGCTCTTTTTCTATGCTTTTTGCACTGAATCCTTCTGTAACTCTGTGAATTCCTTCATTTTTGATACTTGCCCTTGTAGAAACAAAACATATAACCTGCTAATGACTGGGTTGCCTCCCAGCAAGCGCTTCTTTACTGTCTTTAGCTGGACCTTCACTGAGAATCACTCAAGTCTCAGTTTTGAGCATTCTTGCTCAAAATTGTTTTCAAGATAATGATTGATCCTCTGTCCATTAACAATGAACTTTTTGTTAGACTCAGCATCTTGGAGCTCAACATATCCATATGGTGATACTCCTGTAATCACATACGGACCCCTCTAACGAGATTTAAGCTTTCCTGGGAACAATCTGAGCCTAGAGTTGAATAGCAGAACTTTTTGTCCTGGCTCAAAGACTCTGGATGACAACTTCTTGTCATGCCACTTCTTTGCCTTTTCCTTATAAATTTTTGCATTTTCAAAGGCATTGAGTCTGAACTCCTCTAGCTCATTTAGTTGGAGCAATCTTTTTTCACCAGCTAACTGAGCATCCATGTTTAGGAACCTGGTTGCCCAGTAGGCTTTATGTTCCAGTTCCACGGGCAGATGACAGGCTTTCCCATACACCAGTTGGTATGGAGAGGTTCCTATAGGAGTCTTGAATGCTGTTCTGTATGCCCACAGAGCATCATCCAAACTCTTTGCCCAATCCTTTCTTCGGGCTATCACAGTCCGTTCTAGGATTCCTTTTAGCTCTCTGTTAGAGTCTTCAGCTTGCCCATTTGTCTGTGGATGATACGGAGTTGCCACTTTGTGGCTAATTCCATATCTGACCATAGCAGAGTATAGCTGTTTATTACAGAAATGAGTGCCCCCGTCACTGATTAGCACTCTGGGAACACCAAACCTGCTGAAGATGTGTTTCTGGAGGAATTTCAGCACGGTCTTGGTATCATTAGTGGGTGTAGCAATTGCTTCTACCCACTTAGATACATAGTCCACTGCCACCAGAATGTAAGTGTTTGAGTATGATGGTGGGAATGGACCCATGAAGTCAATCCCCCATACATCAAACAATTCAATCTCTAATATCCCTTGTTGAGGCATGGCATATCTGTGAGGCAAGTTACCAGCTCTTTGGCAACTGTCACAGTTACGCACAAACTCTTGGGCATCTCTATAGAGAGTAGGCCAGTAGAAGCCACATTGGAGGACTTTAGTGGCTGTTCGCTCACTTCCAAAATGTCCTCCATACTGTGATCCATGGCAGTGCCATAGGATCCTTTGTGCTTCTTCTCTGGGTACACATCTGCGGATCATTCCGTCTGCACATCTCTTAAAGAGATACGGCTCATCCCATAGGTAGTACTTGGCATCTAAAATTTAATTTCTTTCTTTGCACTCTGCTGTACTCCTGGGGTATGAACCTCACAGCTTTATAATTTGCAATATCTGCAAACCATGGAGCTTCCTGAATGGCAAAGAGTTGCTCATCTGGGAAAGTCTCAGAGATCTCAGTAGAAGGGAGGGACGCCCCAGCTACTGGTTCTATTCGGGACAGATGATCAGCTACTTGGTTCTCTGTCCCTTTTCTGTCTCTTATTTCTATATCAAACTCTTGCAGAAGCAACACCCATCTTATAAGCCTGGGTTTTGAATCCTGTTTTGTGAGTAAGTATTTAAGAGCAGCATGGTCAGTGTACACAATCACTTTGGATCCCACTAGATAGGATCTAAACTTGTCAATGGCATAGACCACTGCAAGTAACTCTTTTTCTGTGGTTGTGTAATTCTTCTGTGCATCATTTAGAACACGGCTGGCATAATAAATGACATGCAGAAGCTTGTTATGCCTCTGTCCCAACACTGCACCAATGGCATGGTCACTGGCATCACACATTAGTTCAAATGGTAATGTCCAGTCTGGTGCAGAGATGACTAGTGCTGTGACGAGCTTGGCTTTCAGGGTTTCAAATGCCTGTAGACACTGTGTGTCAAACACAAATGGTGTGTCAGCAGCTAGCAGGTTGCTCAAAGGTTTTGCAATTTTCGAAAAATCCTTTATAAACCTTCTATAGAATCCTGCATGTGCCAGAAAGCTTCTGATTGCCTTAACATTGGCAGGTGGTGGTAATTTTTCAATTACCTCTACCTTTGCCTTATCCACCTCTATTCCCCTGCTTGAAATTTTGTGCCCAAGGACAATTCCCTCAGTCACCATAAAGTGACATTTCTCCCAGTTTAAAACCAGGTTAGTCTCTTGGCACCTTTTCAGGACAAGTGCTAGGTGGTCAAGACAGGAGCTGAATGAGTCTCCATATACTGAGAAGTCATCCATGAAGACTTCTAGGAATTTCTCCACCATATCAGAGAAGATGGATAACATGCATCTCTGAAAGGTTGCAGGAGCATTACACAGACCAAAAGGCATCCTCCTGTAGGCAAACACGCCAGAAGGGCAAGTAAATGCTGTTTTTTCTTGGTCCTGAGGATCTATTGCAATTTGGTTGTAACCTGAATAGCCATCCAAAAAGCAGTAATAATCATGACCAGCTAGTCTTTCTAGCATTTGGTCTATGAATGGTAAAGGAAAATGATCCTTTCTGGTGGCTGTATTGAGCCTTCTGTAGTCAATACACATACGCCACCCTGTGACTGTTCTTGTAGGAACCAGTTCATTTTTTTCATTATGAACCACTGTCATGCCTCCCTTTTTGGGGACAACTTGGACAGGGCTCACCCAGGGGCTATCAGAAATAGGATAAATAATCCCAGCCTCTAGTAATTTAGTGACCTCTTTCTGCACCACCTCCTTCATGGCTGGATTTAGCCTCCTCTGTGGTTGGACCACTGGTTTGGCATTATCCTCCAACAGGATCTTGTGCATGCATCTAGCTGGGCTAATGCCCTTAAGATCACTTATGGACCACCCAAGAGCTGTCTTGTGTGTCCTTAGCACTTGAATCAGTGCTTCCTCTTCCTGTGGATTTAAAGCAGAGCTTATAATCACTGGAAAAGTGTCACCCTCTCCCAGAAATGCATACTTCAGGGATGGTGGTAGTGGTTTGAGTTCAGGTTTGGGAGGCTTATCCTCCTCCTGAGGAATTTTCGAAAATTCTTTTGTTTCCTCTGGTTCTTCTTGATCAGGCTGAGCATCCTTGAAGATGTCCTCAAGCTCTGATTCTAGACTTTTAGTCATATTGATCTCTTCCACCAAAGAGTCAATAATGTCAGCGCCCATGCAGTCATTTGGTGTGTCTGGATGCTGCATAGCTTTTACAGCATTCAACTTGAACTCATCCTCATTGACTCTCAGGGTTACTTCCCCTTTTTGTACATCAATGAGGGTTCGTCCAGTTGCTAGGAAAGGTCTTTCTAGAATGAGAGTTGCACTCTTGTGCTCCTCCATTTCCAGCACCACAAAGTCAGTTGGAAAGGTGAATGGCCCAACCTTGACAATCATGTCCTCTATTATGCCTGATGGATATTTAATGGAGCCATCAGCAAGTTGGAGGCATATCCGGGTTGGTTTGACTTCTTCAGTCAACCCAAGCTTTCTGATAGTGGATGCAGGTATTAGATTGATACTTGCTCCAAGATCACACAAGGCTGTCTTGGTGCAAGCTCCTTCTAATGTGCATGGTATCATAAAGCTTCCTGGATCTTGAAGCTTTTCTGGTAAGCTTTTTAGAATGACTGCACTGCATTCTTCAGTGAGAAATACTTTTTCAGTTTCTCTCCAATCTTTCTTATGACTTAAGATCTCTTTCATGAACTTAGCATAAGAAGGTATTTGCTCAAGTGCCTCTGCAAACGGAATCTTTATTTCAAGAGTCCTTAGATAGTCTGCAAAGCGGGCAAATTGCTTATCCTGTTCTGCTTGGCGGAGTTTCTGAGGATAAGGCATCTTGGCTTTATATTCTTCAACCTTAGTTGCTGCAGGTTTATTCCTTACAGAAGTGGTTGAAGAAGCCTTTTTAGAGGGATTACTGTCAGCACTCTCAGGTGTCTGATCCTTCCTTAGCGTCTGAACGCCAGGATTGGGTGAAGATTGGGCGTTTAACGCCAACTTCTCTCCCTTCTCTGGCATTTGAACGCCAGAATTGGGCAGGGAATGGGCGTTTAACGCCAGCTCTCCTCCCTTTTCTGGTGTTTGAACGCCAAAAGTGCTCCTCTCTGGGCTTTTACTGTCCTCAGAAGGATTTTGAACAGTGGTTTGGTTATCCTCTGTCAATTGTTCCTTGTTTGGCTTTTTGCTACTTTGAGCAGTGTTATTCAATGTCTTCCCACTCCTCAGTTGAACTGCTTGGCATTCCTCTGTTATCTGTTTAGATATCTGCTGTTTTGCCTGATTCAATTGCAGTTCTATGTTCTTGTTAGTAATTTTAGTTTCTTGGAGCATCTCTTTAAATTCTGCTAATTGTTTTGTCATCAGGTGCAATTGTTGATTAAGCTCAATCATCTGTTCTTGAGGATTAGGATCAGTGGCTACTGCCATGACTTCCTCTTTTGTAGAGAACTCATTGCTAGAGTATAAATGTTGATTTCTAGCAACAGTGTCTATAAGCTCTTGAGCCTCTTCAATTGTCTTCCTCATGTGTATAGATCCACCAGCTGAGTGGTCTAAAGACATCTGAGCTTTTTCTGTAAGCCCATAGTAGAAGATGTCTAACTGCACCCACTCTGAAAACATTTCAGAGGGGCATTTTCTTAGCATACCTCTATACCTCTCCCAGGCATTATAAAGGGATTCATTATCCTCTTGTTTAAAGCCTTGGATGTCCAGCCTTAGCTGTGTCATCCTCTTTGGAGGGTAAAAGTGATTCAGGAATTTGTCTGATAACTGTTTCCATGTCTTTATGCTTGCTGTAGGTTGGTTATTCAACCACCTCTTAGCTTGATCTTTTACAGCAAATGGAAATAGTAATAGTCTGTAGACATCCTGATCCACCTCTTTATCACGTACTGTGTCAGCAATTTGTAAGAACTGTGCCAGAAACTCAGTAGGTTCTTCCTGTGGAAGACCGGAATACTGGCAATTTTGCTGCACTATGATAATGAGTTGAGGATTTAGCTCAAAGCTGCTTGCTTTGATGGGAGGTGTACAGATGCTACTCCCATATGCAACTGTAATGGGGTTAGCATATGACCCCAGAGTCCTTCTGGACTGCTCAATTCCACTTAGGTCCATGATGGAGAAAGGGAATATGATATGAATTCACAAGCAAAGTATATATATATATATATATATATATATATATATATATATATATATATATATATATATATATATATATATATATATATATATATTTAAGGTGACCGAAAAAAATAAAATAAAATAATTGGAAAATAAAATAAAATTTCGAAAATTAAAAGAAAATAAGATCAAAGCAAATTGAAAACTAGATCAATTAGTTAATTAAAAAGATTTTGAAATTAGCAATTAAAAAGATATGATTGAAAATTATTTTGAAAGAGATTTAATTTTTTTTTTGAAAAGAGGAAAGAGAAAAACAACAAAATGACACCAAACTTAAAATTTTTAGAAAATCAAACACTAATTTTCGAAAATTTTTAAGGGAAAAACACAAACATGACACAAGATTTTTTAAGGATCAAAAAGGGACTAAGGACATGCAAATTCGAAAATTAGAAGAAAAATAAAAGCATGCAATTGACACCAAACTTAAAATATGAAACTAGACTCAACTAAAAGACTCTAAACCAACAAAAATAAAACAGTCCTAATCTAAGCAACAAGATAAGCCATCAGTTGTCCAAACTCGAACAATCCCCGGCAACGGCGCCAAAAACTTGGTGCACGAAATTGCAATCACGCTTTTGCAATTCCGCACAACTAACCAGCAAGTGCACTGGGTCGTCCAAGTAATACCTTACGTGAGTAAGGGTCGATCCCACGGAGATTGTCGGCTTGAAGCAAGCTATGGTTATCTTGTAACTCTTAGTCAGGATATCAATAATTATCAGGGTTGATTGTGAAAAGTAAAAGAACATGAAATAATTACTTGATTTGCAGTAATGGAGAACAGGTTGAGGTTTTGGAGATGCTCTATCTTCTGAATCTCTGCTTTCCTACTGTCTTCTTCTTCAAACACGCAAGGCTCCTTCCATGGCAAGCTGTATGCAAGGGTTTTACCGTTGTCAGTGGCTACCTCCCATCCTCTCAGTGGAAATTTTCAACGCACCCTGTCACGGCACGGCTATCCATCTGTCGGTTCTCAATCAGGTTGGAATAGAATCTAGTGATTCTTTTGCGTCTGTCACTAACGCCCAGCCCTCAGGAGTTTGAAGCTCGTCACAGTCATTCAATCATTGAATCCTACTCAGAATACCACAGACAAGGTTTAGACCTTCCGGATTCTCTTGAATGGCGCCATCAGTTCTAGCTTATACCACGAAGATTCTGATTAAAGAATCCAAGAGATATCTACTTAATCTAAGGTAGAACGGAGATGGTTGTCAGGCACACGTTCATAGTTGAGAATGATGATGAGTGTCACGGATCATCACATTCATCCGGTTTAAGAACAAGTGATATCTTAGAATGGAAGCAAGCATGATTGAATGAAAAACAGTAGTAATTGCATTAATCTATCAAGACACAGCAGAGCTCCTCACCCCCAACCATGGGCTTTAGAGACTCATGCCGTAGAAGGTACACAAAGAAACGTGTAAAGTGTCATGAGGTACAGATACAATGTCAAAAGATCCTATTAATAATGAACTAGTAACCTAGGGTATACAGAAATGAGTAAATGACGTAAAAATCCACTTCTGGGTCCACTTAGTGTGTGCTTGGGCTGAGCATTGAAGCTTTCATGTGTAGAGACTTTTTCTGGAGTTAAACGCCAGCTTTTATGCCAGTTTGGGCGTTTAACTCCAATTTTTATGCCAGTTCCAGCGTTAAACGCTGGGAATTCTGAAGCTGATTTGCAACGCCAGTTTGGGCCATCAAATCTCGGGCAAAGTATGGACTAGTAAACATTGCTGGAAAGCCCAGGATGTCTACTTTCCAACGCCGTTGAGAGCGCGCCAATTGGGCTTTTGTAGCTCCATAAAATCCACTTCGAGTGCAGGGAGGTCAGAATCCAACAGCATCTGCAGTCCTTTTTAGCCTCTGAATCAGATTTTTGCTCAGGACCCTCAATTTCAGCCAGAAAATACCTGAAATCACAGAAAAACACACAAACTCATAGTAAAGTCCAGAAAAGTGAATTTTAACTAAAAACTACTAAAAGTATACTAAAAACTAATTAAAATATACTAAAAACATACTAAAAACAATGCCAAAAAGCGTATAAATTATCTGCTCATCACAACACCAAACTTAAATTGTTGCTTGTCCCCAAGCAACTGAAAATCAAAGTAGGATAAAAAGAAGAGAATATACTATAGACTCCAAAATATCAAGGAAACTCAGCTCCAATTAGATGAGCGGGACTAGTAGCTTTTTGCTTCCGAACAGTTTTGGCATCTCACTTTATCCTTTGAAGTTCAGAATGATTGGCATCTATAGGAACTCAGAACTCAGATAGTGTTATTGATTCTCCTAGTTAAGTATAATGATTCTTGAACATAGCTATGTCATGAGTCTTGGCTGTGGCCCAAAGCACTCTGTCATCCAGTATTACCACCGGATACATACATGCCACAGACACATACTTGGGTGAACCTTTTCAGATTATGACCCAGCTTTGCTAGAGTCCCCAATTAGAGGTGTCCAGGGTTCTTAAGCACACTCTTTTTACCTTGGATCACAACTTTATTTCTTTCTTATTCTTCTATTTCTTCTCTTTTTTTTCATTTTTTTTGAATCACTGCTTTTTCTTGCTTCAAGAATCAATTTGATGATTTTTCAGATCCTCAATAATAGTTCTCTTTTTCCCTCATTCTTTCAAGAGCCAACAATTTTAACATTCTCAAAACAACAAATTCAAAAGACATATGCAATGTTCAAGCATTCATTCGAAAAACAAAAAGTATTGTCACCACATCAAACTAATTCAACTAGTTTCAAGGATAAATTCGAAATCCTGTACTTCTTGTTCTTTTGTGATTAAAGCATTTTTCATTTAAGAGAGGTGATGGATTCATAGGACATTCATAGCTTTAAGACATGAATTTTAAATTTTATTAATTATGAATTAAGAACAAGACTCAAAAATAGATATAAGATGAGACTAAAAAATAGAAAACAAAAATTTAAATAGGCTCCTAATGATAGAGGTTTTCACAGAGTTAGGACTCAACAACCTTGATTTTGAGAAGTGGATGCTCCCTCAAATTGAGGGGAGAATTTTTGGCGTTTCAGTTCTTGAAGTTCACGCCCCTGCTTCTCTTGTTCCTTCAGCAATTTGCAGAGCATGCAGTTCTGATTCTGCTGTTCTTCCTTAAGTTGCTCCATAGTTTCTTGCAACTTGGTGATAGATGCTTCTAGGCTGGCCCAGTAGCCAATTTCAGGAAATTTAGGGAGGAACTCCTGCGCCCTCCTTTTGATAGAGTTGTCTTGCATTTGTCCTTCCATTGACTTCTTGGTGATTGGATGTTCAATGGGTATGAATTCATCTACTCCCATCTTTACCCCAGCCTCTTTACAGAGCAAGGAGATCAAGCTTGGGTAAGCCAGTTTGGCTTCAGTGGAATTCTTATTTGCAATTGTGTAGATCTCACAAGCAATCAGATGATGAACTTCCACTTCTTTTCCAAGCATAATGCAATGAATCATCACTGCTCTCTTGATAGTGACCTCAGAACGGTTGCTAGTGGGCAATATGGAACGCCCAATAAAGTCTAGCCAACCTCTTGCAATTGGTTTGAGGTCTCCCCTCTTGAGTTGGTTTGGGACACCCTTTGAATTGGTTATCCACTTAGTTCCAGGGAGGCATATGTCCTCTAGAACTTGATCCAACCCTTTATCTGCTCTTACCATTCTCCTATTAAAGGATTCAGGATCATCTTGCAGTTGAGACAATTTGAAGATTTCTCTTATTTTGTCCAAATGGAAGTAGATAACTTTCCCTCTGACCATGGTTCTGTAAGTATGGAAAGCAGTTCCAGTCATTCTCTGCTTATCTGTCAGCCACAGATTTGAGTAGAATTCCTGAACCATATTTCTTCCAACCTTTATCTCAGGATTGGTTAGAACTTCCCATCCTCTGTTTCGAATTTGCTCTTGGATCCCCGGATATTCATCTTCTTTCAGATCAAATTTAACTTCCGGGATCACTGACCTCAGACCCATTATTTTGTGATAATGGTCTTCTTTGGTTAAGAACTTCTCTTGATTCCAAAGATTCTTTGGATTATTCTCTTTCTTTCCTCTTAAATTGGTTTGTTTTCCCTTAGGAGCCATGATCTTGATGAATCTTGGCTTAGTGATCACGGAAAAGCACACCAAACTTAGAGGTTTGCTTGTCCTCAAGCAAAAGAAAGGAAAGAAGAGAGAGAGAAGAGAAGAGCAAATTCGAATGGTGTGGGGGAAAAAAACCGGTCAGCACAACGTAAAAAAAAAACCGGTCACCGCAACGAAAAAAATGAAAAAAAATCGGAGGAGCCTGCCGAAGATGAGGCCATTACGGCTCCCTTTTAGGTGTCCTCCTCGGGATAGCGTCATTTAAAGAACAAGGATCAACACAACGTTAAAAAATATCGGAGGAGCCTGCCAAAGATGAGGCCATTATGGCTCCCCTTTAGGTGTCCTCCTCGGGATAGCGTCATTTAAAGAACAAGGGTTAGCACAACGTTAAAAAAAAAAGAAAAAAAACTGGGAAAAAACTGGAAAAAAAATCGGAGGAGCCTGCCGAAGATGAGGCCATTACGGCTCCCGTTTAGGTGTCCTAAAAAAAATTGGAAAAGAACCGGACAGCATAACGTAAAAAAAATAAAAAAATAAAAAAGGAAAAAAGGAAAAAAAATCGATCAGCACAACGTAAAAAAAATCGGAGGAGCCTGCCGAAGATGAGGCCATTACGACGCCTTTAGGTGTCCTCCTCTGGGTAGCGTCATTTAAAGAACAAGGGTCAGCACAACGTATAAAAAAAATAGAAAAAATCGGAGGAGCCTGCCGAAGATGAAGCCATTACGGCTCCCCTTTAGGTGTCCTCCTCGGGATAGCATCATTTAAAGAACAAGGGTCAGCACACCCTAAAAGAACTGAAAGAAACCGGAAAAAAACAAATCGGAGGAGCCTGCCGAAGATGAATCCATTACGGCGCATTTAGGTGTCCTCCTCTAGATACCGTCATTTAAAGAACAAGGGTCAGCACAACGTAAAAAAATGGAAAAAAATGGAAAAAAAACTAGTCAGCACAATGTAAAAAAAAAAGATCAGCACAACGTAAAAGAAATGATCAGCACAACGTAAAAAAAAATGGTTAGCACAACGTAAAAAAAGGGGGGAAACTGGTCAGCACAACGGAAAAAAACACTAGAAAAAAAACACTAGAAAAAAACCGGTCAGCACAACGAAAAAAAATCGGAGGAGCCTGCCAAAGATGAGGCCATTACGGCTCCCCTTTAGGTGTCCTCCTCGGGATAGCGTCATTTAAAGAACAAGGGTCAGCACAACGTAAAAAAAAAAAGGGAAAAAAACTGGTCAACACAACGTAAAAAAAATGGAAAAAAACCGGTAAGCACAACGTAAAAAAAATAAAAAAATAAAAAATAAAAAGGAAGAAAAATCGGTCAGCACAACGTAAAAAAATGGAAAAAAAATCGGAGGAGCTTGCAGAAGATGAGGCCATTACGGCTCCCCTTTAGGTGTCCTCCTTGGGATAGCATCATTTAAAGAACAAGAGTCAGCACAACGTTAAAAAAATCTAAAAAAAAATAGGAAAAAAAAATCGGAGGAGCCTGTCGATGATGAGGCCATTACGGCTCCCTTTTAGGTGTCCTCCAAAAAAAAAACTAGAAAAAAACCGGTCAGCACAATGTAAAAAAAAATAAAAAAATAAAAAATAAAAAAAGGAAAAAAACCGGTCAGCACAACGTAAAAAAAATATCGAAGGAGCCTGCCGAAGATGAGGCCATTACGGCGCCTTTAGGTGTCCTCCTCTGCATAGCGTCATTTAAATAACAAGGGTCAGCACAACCTAAAAAAATCTGGAAAAAAACCGGTCAGTGCAACGAAAAAAAAAAGAGTCAGCAGATAAAAAAGGGAAAAAAAGGGGAAAAAACCGGTCAGCACAACGTAAAAAAAAAACGGCCAGCACAACGAAAAAAATGAAAAAAAATCGGAGGAGCCTGCCGATGATGAAGCCATTACGGCTCCCCTTTAGGTGTCCTCCTCGAGATAGCGTCATTTAAAGAACAAGGGTCAGCATACCCTAAAAATACTGAAAAAAATCGGAAAAAAAAATCGGAGGAGCCTGCCAAAGATGAGGCCATTACGGCACCTTTAGGTGTCCTCCTCTGGATAACGTCATTTAAAGAACAAGGGTCAGCACAACGTAAAAAAATGGAAAAAAATGGAAAAAAAAAACCAGTCAGCACAACGTAAAAAAAAGATCAGCACAACGTAAAAAAATGAACAGCACAACGTAAAAAAATGGTTAGCACAACGTAAAAAAAAGGGGGGAAACCGGTCAACACAACGAAAAAAAAACTAGAAAAAAACTAGAAAAAAACCGGTCAGCACAACGAAAAAAATCAGAGGAGCCTGCCAAAGATGAGGCCATTACGACTCCCCTTTAGGTGTCCTCCTCGGGATAGCGTCATTTAAAGAACAATGGTCAACACAACGTAAAAAAAAGGGGCGAAAAACCGGTCAGCACAACGAAAAAAAAAACAAAAAAACAAAAAAAAACGGTCAGCACAACGTAAAAAAAGGGGAAAAATCAGGTCAGCACAATGCAAAAAAAACCGGTCAGCACAACGAAAAAAGGGAAATTAAACCGGTCATCCCAACGTAAAAAAACCGGTCTGCACAACGTTAAAAAAGGGAAAAACCGGTCAACACAATGTAAAAAAAGGGAAAAAACCGGTCAGCACAACGTAAAAAAATAAAAAATATAAAATAAAAAAGGGAGAATCAGTCAGCACAACGTAAAAAAAGGGGGGGAACCGGTCAGTACAAAAAAATCGGTCAGCACAACCTAAAAAAAACAAAGGGAAAAAACTGGTCAGCACAACGTAAAAAAAAGGGGGGACAGGTTAGCACAACGTAAAAAAAAAACGGTCAGTACAACGTAGAAAAGTGAAAAAAACCGGTCAGCACAACGTAAAAAAAAGGAGAAACCGGTCAGGAAAATGTAAAAAAAAAGGGGGCAAACCGGTCAGCACGACTAAAAAAAAATTGGAGGAGCCTGCCGAAGATGAGGCTATTACGGCGCCTTTAGGTGTCCTCCTCTAGATAGCGTCATTTAAAGAACAAGGGTCAGCACAACGTAAAAAAAATGGAAAAAATGGAAAACAACCGGTCAGCACAACGTAAAAAAACGATCAGCACAACGTAAAAACGAAACGATCAGAACAACGTATAAAAAAAACCCGGTCAGCACAACGTAAAAAAAAGAGGGGAACCGGTCAGCACAACGAAAGAAAAAAGAAAAAACTAGAAAAAAAACTAGAAAAAAACCGGTCAGCACAACGAAAAAAAAACTGAGCAGCTTGCCGAAGATGAGGACATTACGGCCCCCTTTAGGTGTCCTCCTCGAAATAGCGTCATTTAAAGAACAAGGGTCAGCACATCATAAAAAAAAGAGGGAAACCGGTCAGCACAACGAAAAAAAAAAGGTCAGCACAACGTAAAAAAAAAGGGAAAAAAAACAGGTCAGCACAACATAAAAAAAACTGGAAAAAAAAATCGGAGGAGCCTGCCGAAGATGAGGCCATTACGGCTCCCCTTTAGGTGTCCTCCTCGGGATAGCGTCATTTAAAGAATAAGGGTTGGCACAACGTTAAAAAAAAAAGAAAAAAACTGGAAAAAAACTGGAAAAAAAAATCGGAGGAGCCTGCCGAAGATGAGGCCATTACGGCTTCCCTTTAGGTGTCCTAAAAAAAATTGGAAAAAAATCGGACAGCACAACATAAAAAAAATAAAAAAAATAAAAAATAAAAAAAGGAAAAAAAACCGGTCAGCACAACGTAAAAAAAATCGGAGGAGCCTGCCAAAGATGACGCCATTACAGCGCATTTAGGTGTCCTCCTCTGGGTAGCGTCATTTAAAGAACAAGGGTCAGTACAACGCATAAAAAAATAGAAAAAAATCGGAGGAGCCTGCCGATGATGAAGCCATTACGGCTCCCCTTTAGGTGTCCTCCTCGAGATAGCGTCATTTAAAGAACAAGGGTCAGCATACCCTAAAAAAACTGAAAAAAATCGGAAAAAAAATCGGAGGAGCCTGCCAAAGATGAGGCCATTACGGCACCTTTAGGTGTCCTCCTCTGGATAACGTCATTTAAAGAACAAGGGTCAGCACAACGTAAAAAAATGGAAAAAAATGGAAAAAAAACCAGTCAGCACAACGTAAAAAAAAGATCAGCACAACGTAAAAAAATGAACAGCACAACGTAAAAAAATGGTTAGCACAACGTAAAAAAAAAAGGGGGGAAACCGGTCAACACAACGAAAAAAAAACTAGAAAAAAACCGGTCAGCACAACGAAAAAAATCAGAGGAGCCTGCCAAAGATGAGGCCATTACGACTCCCCTTTAGGTGTCCTCCTCGGGATAGCGTCATTTAAAGAACAAGGGTCAACACAACGTAAAAAAAAGGGGCGAAAAACCGGTCAGCACAACGAAAAAAAAAACAAAAAAACAAAAAAAAAACGGTCAGCACAACGTAAAAAAAGGGGAAAAATCAGGTCAGCACAATGCAAAAAAAACCAGTCAGCACAACGAAAAAAGGGAAATTAAACCGGTCAGCCCAACGTAAAAAAACCGGTCTGCACAACGTTAAAAAAGGGAAAAACCGGTCAACACAATGTAAAAAAAGGGAAAAAACCGGTCAGCACAACGTAAAAAAATAAAAAATATAAAATAAAAAAGGGAGAATCAGTCAGCACAACGTAAAAAAAGGGGGGGAACCGGTCAGTACAAAAAAATCGGTCAGCACAACCTAAAAAAAACAAAGGGAAAAAACTGGTCAGCACAACATAAAAAAAAAGGGGGGACAGGTTAGCACAACGTAAAAAAAAACGGTCAGTACAACGTAGAAAAGTGAAAAAAACCGGTCAGCACAACGTAAAAAAAAGGAGAAACCGGTCAGAAAAATGTAAAAAAAAAGGGGGCAAACCGGTCAGCACGACTAAAAAAAAATTGGAGGAGCCTGCCGAAGATGAGGCTATTACGGCGCCTTTAGGTGTCCTCCTCTAGATAGCGTCATTTAAAGAACAAGGGTCAGCACAACGTAAAAAAAATGGAAAAAATGGAAAACAACCGGTCAGCACAACGTAAAAAAACGATCAGCACAACGTAAAAACGAAACGATCAGAACAACGTATAAAAAAAACCCGGTCAGCACAACGTAAAAAAAAGAGGGGAACCGGTCAGCACAACGAAAGAAAAAAGAAAAAACTAGAAAAAAAACTAGAAAAAAACCGGTCAGCACAACGAAAAAAAAACTGAGCAGCTTGCCGAAGATGAGGACATTACGGCCCCCTTTAGGTGTCCTCCTCGAAATAGCGTCATTTAAAGAACAAGGGTCAGCACATCATAAAAAAAAGAGGGAAACCGGTCAGCACAACGAAAAAAAAAAGGTCAGCACAACGTAAAAAAAAAGGGAAAAAAAACAGGTCAGCACAACATAAAAAAAAACTGGAAAAAAAAATCGGAGGAGCCTGCCGAAGATGAGGCCATTACGGCTCCCCTTTAGGTGTCCTCCTCGGGATAGCGTCATTTAAAGAATAAGGGTTGGCACAACGTTAAAAAAAAAAGAAAAAAACTGGAAAAAAACTGGAAAAAAAAATCGGAGGAGCCTGCCGAAGATGAGGCCATTACGGCTTCCCTTTAGGTGTCCTAAAAAAAATTGGAAAAAAATCGGACAGCACAACATAAAAAAAATAAAAAAAATAAAAAATAAAAAAAGGAAAAAAAACCGGTCAGCACAACGTAAAAAAAATCGGAGGAGCCTGCCAAAGATGACGCCATTACAGCGCATTTAGGTGTCCTCCTCTGGGTAGCGTCATTTAAAGAACAAGGGTCAGTACAACGCATAAAAAAATAGAAAAAAATCGGAGGAGCCTGCCGATGATGAAGCCATTACGGCTCCCCTTTAGGTGTCCTCCTCGAGATAGCGTCATTTAAAGAACAAGGGTCAGCATACCCTAAAAAAACTGAAAAAAATCGGAAAAAAAATCGGAGGAGCCTGCCAAAGATGAGGCCATTACGGCACCTTTAGGTGTCCTCCTCTGGATAACGTCATTTAAAGAACAAGGGTCAGCACAACGTAAAAAAATGGAAAAAAATGGAAAAAAAACCAGTCAGCACAACGTAAAAAAAAGATCAGCACAACGTAAAAAAATGAACAGCACAACGTAAAAAAATGGTTAGCACAACGTAAAAAAAAAAGGGGGGAAACCGGTCAACACAACGAAAAAAAAACTAGAAAAAAACCGGTCAGCACAACGAAAAAAATCAGAGGAGCCTGCCAAAGATGAGGCCATTACGACTCCCCTTTAGGTGTCCTCCTCGGGATAGCGTCATTTAAAGAACAAGGGTCAACACAACGTAAAAAAAAGGGGCGAAAAACCGGTCAGCACAACGAAAAAAAAACAAAAAAACAAAAAAAAAACGGTCAGCACAACGTAAAAAAAGGGGAAAAATCAGGTCAGCACAATGCAAAAAAAACCAGTCAGCACAACGAAAAAAGGGAAATTAAACCGGTCAGCCCAACGTAAAAAAACCGGTCTGCACAACGTTAAAAAAGGGAAAAACCGGTCAACACAATGTAAAAAAAGGGAAAAAACCGGTCAGCACAACGTAAAAAAATAAAAAATATAAAATAAAAAAGGGAGAATCAGTCAGCACAACGTAAAAAAAGGGGGGGAACCGGTCAGTACAAAAAAATCGGTCAGCACAACCTAAAAAAAACAAAGGGAAAAAACTGGTCAGCACAACATAAAAAAAAAGGGGGGACAGGTTAGCACAACGTAAAAAAAAACGGTCAGTACAACGTAGAAAAGTGAAAAAAACCGGTCAGCACAACGTAAAAAAAAGGAGAAACCGGTCAGAAAAATGTAAAAAAAAAGGGGGCAAACCGGTCAGCACGACTAAAAAAAAATTGGAGGAGCCTGCCGAAGATGAGGCTATTACGGCGCCTTTAGGTGTCCTCCTCTAGATAGCGTCATTTAAAGAACAAGGGTCAGCACAACGTAAAAAAAATGGAAAAAATGGAAAACAACCGGTCAGCACAACGTAAAAAAACGATCAGCACAACGTAAAAACGAAACGATCAGAACAACGTATAAAAAAAACCCGGTCAGCACAACGTAAAAAAAAGAGGGGAACCGGTCAGCACAACGAAAGAAAAAAGAAAAAACTAGAAAAAAAACCGGTCAGCACAACGAAAAAAAAACTGAGCAGCTTGCCGAAGATGAGGACATTACGGCCCCCTTTAGGTGTCCTCCTCGAAATAGCGTCATTTAAAGAACAAGGGTCAGCACATCATAAAAAAAAGAGGGAAACCGGTCAGCACAACGAAAAAAAAAAGGTCAGCACAACGTAAAAAAAAAGGGAAAAAAAACAGGTCAGCACAACATAAAAAAAAAAACTGGAAAAAAAAAATCGAAGGAGCCTGCCGAAGATGAGGCCATTACGGCTCCCCTTTTGGTGTCCTCCAAAAAAAATGAAAAAAAACCGGTCAGCACAACGTAAAAAAAATAAAAAATAAATAAAAAAAGGAAAAAAAAGGAAAAAAAACCGGTCAACTCAACATAACAAAATGGAAAAAAATCGGAGGAGCCTGCCGAAGATGAGGCCATTACGGCTCCCCTTTAGGTGTCCTCCTTGGGATAGCTGATAAACTCCATTTGTAGGGTTTATCTTGTGCTTAATTTAGGGGATTTTATAACCTTTTACCCACATTTATTCAATGAAATAGCATGGTTTTATAACTTCTCCCTTAATTGTGCTTAAGAGTGAAAACATGCTTTTTAGGACTTAAAATAGCTAGATCTAATTCTCCTTGATTCCATTAGATGCCTTGATATGTTTGTTAAGTGATTTAAGGTTTAGGAGGCAAAGATTGGATCAAGGGAATGAAGAAAGAAAGCATGAAAAGTTGGAGAACTCATGAAGAAATGAAAGAACCGGAAAGCTGTCAAGCCGACCTCTTCGCACTTAAACGAACATAACTTGAGCTACAGAGGTCCAAATGATGCGGTTCTAGTTGGGTTAGAAAGCTAACATCCGGGGCTTCAAAATGATATAAGATTTGCCATAGTTGCTACACGTATGGTGGCATGCACGCGCATAGTACGCGCACGCGCCGTTGCTGCCACCTGGTTCACTTAAAGCAAAACGTGGCCAGCGAATTCTAAAGCGTTGTGGGCCTAATCCAATTCATTTATGATGCTATTTAAGCCAAGAATTGAAGGGGGAATGAAGATACTTCACATACTTTTGACCATTAGTCATAGTTTAGTTTTAGAAGTAGTTTCTAGAGAGAGAAGCTCTCACTTCTCTCTAGGATTAGGATTAGGATTAGGTTTAGTTATTAGATCTAGATTTTAATTCATCTTCTTCTACTTCTATCTTCTCAATTCCTTGTTGTTACATTCATTCTTCTTCCATTCTTTTATTGTAATTTCCTTTATGTTGTTCTTGCATTTTGTTGTAGATCTACTATTGTTCCTTCCATTTTCTTTCAATTCAATAAGAGGTAATTCATAATAATTGTTCTTCTTTGCTTTTCTATTGATCTCTTGCCTTTGTAGTTAGATCTCTCTTTAATTCTTGCAAATTCATGTGTTTACTTGTATTGCACTCTATGTGTTTGATGAAATGTCTCTTATAGCTATTAGTTAGATTTTGTTCCTCTTGGCCTAGGTAGAGTAATTAGTGACACTTGAGTTGTCTAATTCCTTTGTTGATTGATAATTGGAGAGATTGCTAATTAGTTTGGAGTGCACTAAAGCTAGTCTTTCCTTGGGAGTTGGCTAGGACTTGTGGCTCAAGTCAATTCATCCACTTGACTTTCCTTTATTTAGTAAGGGTTAACTAAGTGGTAGCAATGAACAATTCTCATCACAATTGAGAAGGATAACTAGGATAGGGCTTCTAGTTTTCATACCTTGCCAAGAGCCTCTTATAGTTGTTAGTTTATTTTCATTGTCATTTACTTTTCATGCTTCTTATCCAAAACCCCAAAATAACTCATAACCAATAACAAGACACTTTATTGTAATTCCTAGGGAGAATGACCCGAGGTTTGAATACTTCGGTTTATAAAATTAGGGGTTTGTTACTTGTGACAAACAATCTTTTGTATGAAAGGATTATTGTTGGTTTAAAAACTATACATGCAACGAGAATTCATTTGTAAAATTCTATACCATCAAAAATCCAATCATCAATAGCGTCATTTAAAGGACAAGGGTCAACACAACGTTAAAAAAAATCTTAAGAAAAACTGGAAAAAAAATCGGAGAAGCCTGTCGAAGATGAGGCCATTACGGCTCTCCTTTAGGTGTCCTAAAAAAAAACTAGAAAAAAACCGGTCAGCACAATGTAAAAAAAATAAAAAAAATAAAAAATAAAAACAGGAATAAAAACCAGTCAGCACAACCTAAAAAAAATCAGAGGAGCCTGCCGAAGATGAGGCCATTACGGCGCCTTTAGGTGTCCTCCTCTGCATAGGGTCATTTAAATAACAAGGGTCAGCACAACCTAAAAAAAACTGGAAAAAAAACCGGTCAACCCAACGAAAAAAACGGTCAGCACATAAAAAAGGAAAAAAAGGGAAAAAAACGGTCAGCACAACGTAAAAAAAAAACCGGTCAGCACAATGAAAAAAAATAAAAAAAATCGGAGGAGCCTGCCGAAGATGATGCCATTACGGCTCCCCTTTAGGTGTCCTCCTCGGGATAGCGTCATTTAAAGAACAAGGGTCAACACAACGTTAAAAAAATGGAAAAAAAAAGCACAGGAGCCTGTCGAAGATGAGGCCATTACGGCTCCCCTTTAGGTGTCCTCATCGGGATAGCGTCATTTAAAGAACAAGGGTTAGCACAACGTTAAAAAAAGAAAAAAAACTGGAAAAAAATCGGAGGAGCCTGCCGAAGATGAGGCCATTACGACTCCCCTTTAGGTGTCCTAAAAAAAACTGGAAAAAAACTGGTCAGCACAACGTAAAAAAAATAAAAAAATAAAAAATAAAAAAAGGAAAAAAAACCGATCAGTAAAACATAAAAAAAAATTGGAGGAGCCTCCCGAAGATGAGGCCATTACGGCGCCTTTAGGTGTCCTTCTCTAGATAGCATCATTTAAAGAACAAGGGTTAGCACAACGTATAAAAAAATAGAAAAAAAATCGGAGGAGCCTGCCGAAGATGAGGCCATTACGGCTTCCCTTTAGGTGTCCTCCTCGTGATAGCATCATTTAAAGAACAAGGGTCAGCACACCCTAAAAAAACTGAAAAAAAAAACCAAAAAAAATCAGAGGAACCTGCCGAAGATGAGGCCATTATGGCGCCTTTAGGTGTCCTCCTCTAGATAGCGTCTTTTAAAGAACAAGAGTCAGCACAACGTAAAAAAAAGGAAAAAACCGGAGGAGCCTGCCGAAGATGAGGCCGTTACGGCTCAGCTTTAGGTGTCCTCCTCCGGATAGCGTCATTTAAAGAACAAGGGTCAGCACCACGTGAAAAAAAATCGGAGGAGCTTGCCAAAGATGAGGCCATTACGGCGCCTTTAGGTGTCCTCCTCTGGATAGCGTCATTAAAAGAACAAGGGTCAGCACATCGCCAAAAAAAAAATCGGTCAGCACAACGTAAAAAAAAAGAGGAAAAAACCGGCAGCACAAAAAAAACTGGAAAAAAAATCGGAGGAGCCTGCCGAAGATGAGGCCATTACGGCGCCTTTAGGTGTCCTCCTCTGCATAGGGTCATTTAAATAACAAGGGTGAACACAATCTAAAAAAAACTGGAAAAAAAACCGGTCAGCCCAACGAAAAAAAACGGTCAGCACATAAAAAAGGAAAAAAAGGGAAAAAAACCGGTCAGCACAACGTAAAAAAAAACCGGTCAGCACAATGAAAAAAAAATAAAAAAAATCGGAGGAGCCTGCGGAAGATGAGGCCATTACGGCTCCCCTTTAGGTGTCCTCCTCGGGATAGCGTCATTTAAAGAACAAGGGTCAACACAACGTTAAAAAAAATGGAAAAAAAATCGGAGGAGCCTGCCGAAGATGAGGCCATTACGGCTCCCCTTTAGGTGTCGTCCTCGGGATAGCGTCATTTAAAGAACAAGGATTAGCACAACGTTAAAAAAAGAAAAAAAACTGGAAAAAAAAATCGGAGGAGCCTGCCGAAGATGAGGACGTTACGGCTCCCCTTTAGGTATCCTAAAAAAAACTGGAAAAAAAACCGGTCAGCACAACGTAAAAAAAATAAAAAAATAAAAAATAAAAAAAGGAAAAAAACCGGTCAGCAAAACGTAAAAAAAAAATTGGAGGAGCCTGCCGAAGATGAGGCCATTACGGTGGCTTTAGGTGTCCTCCTCTAGATAGCGTCATTTAAAGAACAAGGGTCAGCACAATGTATAAAAAAAATAGAAAAAAATCGGAGGAGCCTGCCGATAATGAGGCCATTACGGCTTCCCTTTAGGTGTCCTCCTCGTGATAGCGTCATTTAATGAACAAGGGTCAGCACAACCTAAAAAAACTGAAAAAAACCGAAAAAAAATCGGAGGAACCTGCCGAAGATGAGGCCATTACGGTGCCTTTAGGTGTCCTCCTCTGGATAGCGTCATTTAAAGAACAAGGTTTAGCACAACGTAAAAAAAGGGAAAAAACTGGAGGAGCCTGCCGAAGATGAGGCCGTTACGGCTCGCCTTTAGGTGTCCTCCTCTGGATAGCGTCATTTAAAGAACAAGGGTCAGCACCACGTGAAAAAAAAAATTGGAGGAGCCTGCCAAAGATGAGGCCATTACGGCGCCTTTAGGTGTCCTCCTCTGGATAGCATCATTAAAAAACAAGGGTCAGCACATCACAAAAAAAATAAAAAATCGGTCAGCACAACGTAAAAAAAAAGAGGAAAAAAACAGGCAGCACAAAAAAAAAACTGGAAAAAAAATCGAAGGAGCCTGCCGAAGATGAGGCCATTACGGCTCTCGTTTAGGTGTCCTCCTCTGGATAACGTCATTTAAAGAACAAGGGTTAGCACAACGTAAGAAAAAATAAGAAAATAACTCATCAGCACAACGTAAAAAAAAATAAAAAAGTAATAAAAAAAACCAGTCAGCACAACGTAAAAAAAACCAGTTAGCACAAGGTAAAAAAAAGGAAAAAAAATCGGAGGAGCCTGCCGAAGATGAGACCATTATGGCTCCCCTTTAGGTGTCCTCCTCGGGATAGCGTCTTATAAAGAACAAGGGTCAGCATAAAAAAAAAAACTGGTCAGCACAACGTAAAAAAAAAGAAAAAAAACTGAAAAAAAATCGGAGGAGCCTGCCGCAGATGAGGCCATTACGGCTCCCCTTTAGGTGTCCTCCTTGTGATAGCGTCATTTAAAGAACAAGGGTTGGCACAACATTAAAAAAAAAAAGAAAAAAACTGGAAAAAAAATCGGAGGAGCCTGCCGAAGATGAGGCCATTACGGCTCCCCTTTAGGTGTCCCAAAAAAAATTGGAAAAAAACTGGACAGCACAACGTAAAAAAATTAAAAAAATAAAAAAGGAAAAAAGGAAAAAAAACCGGTCAGCACAACGTAAAAAAAATCGGAGGAGCCTGCCGAAGATGAGGCCATTACAGCGCATTTAGGTGTCCTCCTCTGGGTAGCGTCATTTAAAGAACAAGGGTCAGCACAACGTATAAAAAAATAGAAAAAAATTGGAGGAGCCTGCCGAAGATGAAGCCATTACGGCTCCCCTTTAGGTGTCCTCCTCGGGATAGTGTTATTTAGAGAACAAGGGTCAGCACACCCTAAAAAAACTGAAAAAACTGGAAAAAAAATCGGAGGAGCCTGCCGAAGATGAGGCCATTACGGCTCGCGTTTAGGTGTCCTCCTCTGGATAACGTCATTTAAAGAACAAGGGTTAGCACAACGTAAAAAAAATTAGAAAAAAACTGATCAGCACAACGTAAAAAAAAAATAAAAAAGTAATCAAAAAACCAGTCAGCACAACGTAAAAAAACCAGTTAGCACAACGTAAAATAAAGGAAAAAAAGTCGGAGGAGCCTGCCGAAGATGAGGCCATTACGGCTCCCCTTTAGGTGTCCTCCTCGGGATAGCATCTTATAAAGAACAAGGGTCAGCACAAAAAAAAAAAAAAAAAAACTGGTCAGCACAACGTAAAAAAAAAAAAGAAAAAAAATTGAAAAAAAATCGGAGGAGCCTGCAGAAGATGAGGCCATTACGGCTCCCCTTTAGGTGTCCTCCTTGGGATAGCGTCATTTAAAGAACAAGGGTTGGCACAACATTAAAAAAAAAAAGAAAAAACTGGAGAAAAACTGGAAAAAAAAATCAGAGGAGCCTGCCGAAGATGAGGCCATTACGGCTCCCCTTTAGGTGTCCCAAAAAAAATTGGAAAAAAACTGGACAGCACAACGTAAAAAAATTAAAAAAATAAAAAATAAAAAATGGAAAAAAAACCGGTCAGCACAAGGTAAAAAAAAATCGGAGGAGCCTGCCGAAGATGAGGCCATTACAGCGCATTTAGGTGTCCTCCTCTGGGTAGCGTCATTTAAAGAACAAGGGTCAGCACAACGTATAAAAAAGTAGAAAAAAATCGGAGGAGCCTGCCGAAGATGAAGCCATTACGGCTCCCCTTTAGGTGTCCTCCTCGGGATAGCGTCATTTAGAGAACAAGGGTCAGCACACCCTAAAAAAACTGAAAAAACTGGAAAAAAAATCGGAGGAGCCTGCCGAAGATGAGGCCATTACGGCGCCTTTAGGTGTCATCCTCTGGATAGCGTCATTTAAAGAACAAGGGTCAGCACAACGTAAAAAATTGGAAAAAAAATGGAAAAAAACCAGTCAGCACAACGTAAAAAAAGATCAGCACAACGTAAAAAAAAAACGATCAGCACAACGTAAAAAAAATGGTTAGCACAACGTAAAAAAAAAGGGGGGAAACTGGTCAGCACAACGAAAAAAAACTAGAAAAAAAATTGGTCAGCACAACGAAAAAAATTCGGAGGAGCCTGCCAAAGATGAGGCCATTACGGCTCCCCTTTAGGTATCCTCCTCGGGATAGCGTCATTTAAAGAACAAGGGTCAACACAACGTAAAAAAACGGGGGGAAACCGGTCAGCACAACGAAAAAAAAAACAAAAAACAAAAAAAAAACAAAAAAACGGTCAGCACAACATAAAAAAAGGGGGAAAAATCAGGTCAGCACAATGTAAAAAAAAAACCGGTCAGCACAACGAAAAAAAGCGAAAATAAGCCGGTCAGCCCAACGTAAAAAAAAACCGATCTGCACAATGTTAAAAAAGGGAAAAAACCGGTCAACACAACGTAAAAAAAATCGGTCAATACAACGTAAAAAAGGGGGGAAAAACCGGTCAGCACAACGTAAAAAAATAAAAAATATAAAATAAAAAAGGGGGAATCGGTCAGCACGTCGTAAAAAAAGGGGGAACCGGTCAGTACAAAAAAAACCGGTCAGTACAATCTAAAAAAACAAAGGGAAAAAACTGGTCAGCACAACGTAAAAAAAGGGGGAACCGGTTAGCACAACGTAAAAAAAAATGGTCAGCACAACGTAGAAAAGTGAAAAAACCGGTCAGCACAACGTAAAAAAAAGGGGAAAACCGGTCAGCAAAACGTAAAAAAAAAAGGGGGAAACCGGTCAGCACAACTAAAAAAAAATCGGAGGAGCCTACCGAAGATGAGGCCATTACGGCACCTTTAGGTGTCCTCCTCTGGATAGATTTAAAGAACAAAGGTCAGCACAACGTAAAAAAAATGGGAAAAATGGAAAACAACCAACCACAAACGATCAGCACAACGTATAAAAAAAAAACCCGGTCAGCACAACGTAAAAAAAGGGGGGAACCGGTCGGCACAATGAAAGAAAAAAGAAAAAACTAGAAAAAAAAACTAGAAAAAAACCGGTCAGCACAACGAAAAAAAATCGGAGCAGCCTGTCGAAGATGAGGCCATTACGGCTCCCCTTTAGGTGTCCTCCTCGAAATAGCGTCATTTAAAGAACAAGGGTCAGCACATCATAAAAAAGGGGGGAAACCGGTCAGCACAACAAAAAAAAAAGTCAGCACAACGTAAAAAAAAAGGGAAAAAAACAGATCAGCACAACATAAAAAAAACTGGAAAAAAAATCGGAGGAGCCTGCCGAAGATGAGGCCATTACGGCTCCCCTTTTGGTGTCCTCCAAAAAAAATGGAAAAAAACCGGTCAGCACAACGTAAAAAAATAAAAAATAAAAAAGGAAAAAAACCGGTCAGCACAACATAAAAAAGGGGAAAAAATTGCAGGAGCCTGCCGAAGATGAGGCCATTACGGCTCCCCTTTAGGTGTCCTCCTCGGGATAGCGTCATTTAAAGGACAAGGGTCAGCACAACGTTAAAAAAAATCTTAAAAAAAACTGGAAAAAAAATCGGAGAAGCCTGTCGAAGATAAGGCCATTACGGCTCTTCTTTAGGTGTCCTCCAAAAAAAAAACAAGAAAAAAACCGGTCAGCACAACGTAAAAAAATAAAAAAATAAAAAATAAAAAAGGAAAAAAACCAGTCAGCACAACGTAAAAAAAATCGGAGGAGCCTGCCGAAGATGAGGCCATTACGGCGCCTTTAGGTGTCCTCCTCTGCATAGCGTCATTTAAATAACAAGGGTCAGCACAACCTAAAAGAAAACTGGAAAAAAAACAGGTAAACCCAACGAAAAAAAACGGTCAGCACATAAAAAAGGGAAAAAAGGAAAAAAATCGGTCAGCACAACGTAAAAAAAAACCGGTCAGCACAATGAAAAAAAGAAGTCAGCACAACGTAAAAAAAAGGGAAAAAAACAGGTCAGCACAACATAAAAAAAATGGAAAAAAAATCGGAGGAGCCTGCTGAAGATGAGGCCATTACGGCGCCTTTAGGTGTCCTCCTCTGCATAGCGTCATTTAAATAACAAGGGTCAGCACAACCTAAAACAAACTGGAAAAAAAAACCAGTCAGCCCAACGAAAAAAAAACGGTCAGCACATAAAAAAGGGAAAAAAGGAAAAAAACCGGTCAGCACAACGTAAAAAAAAAATCGGTCAGCACAATGAAAAAAAAAATCGGAGGAGCCTGCCGAAGATGAGGCCATTACAGCTCCCCTTTAGGTGTCCTCCTTGGGATACCGTCATTTAAAGAACAAGGGTCAACACAACGTTAAAAAAAATGGAAAAAATCGGAGGAGCCTGCCGAAGATGAGGCCATTACGGCTCCCCTTTAGGTGTCCTCCTCGGGATAGCGTCATTTAAAGAACAAGGGTTAGCACAACGTTAAAAAAAGAAAAAAAACTGGAAAAAAAATCGGAGGAGCCTACCGAAGATGAGGCCATTACGGATCCCCTTAAGTGTCCTAAAAAAAATTGGAAAAAAACCGGTCAGCACAACGTAAAAAAAATAAATAAATAAAAAATTAAAAAAGGAAAAAAACCGGTCAGCAAAACGTAAAAAATAAATTGGAGGAGCCTGCCAAAGATGAGGCCATTATGGCGCCTTTAGGTGTCCTCCTCTAGATAGCGTCATTTAAAGAACAAGGGTCAGCAGAACGTATAAAAAAAACAGAAAAAAAATCGGAGGAGCCTGCCGAAGATGAGGCCATTACGGCTTCCCTTTAGATGTCCTCCTCGTGATAGCGTCATTTAAAGAACAAGGATCAGCACACCCTAAAAAAACGAAAAAAAATCGAAAAAAAATCGGAGGAACCTGCCGAAGATGTGGCCATTACGGCGCCTTTAGGTGTCCTCCTCTGGACAGCGTCATTTAAAGAACAAGGGTCAGCACAACGTAAAAAAAAAAAGGAAAAAAAACCGGAGGAGCCTGCCGAAGATGAGGCCGTTACGGCTCGCCTTTAGGTGTCCTCCTCTGGATAGCGTCATTTAAAGAACAAGTGTCAGCACAACGTGAAAAAAAAATCGGAGGAGCCTGCCAAAGATGAGGCCATTACGGCTCCTTTAGGTGTTCTCCTCTGCATTGCGTTATTAAAAGAACAAGGGTCAGCACATCGCAAAAAAAAAAAAAAAAAACCGGTCAGCACAACATAAAAAAAAGAGGAAAAAAACCGGCAGCACAAAAAAAAAACTGGAAAAAAAATTGGAGGAGCCTACCGAAGATGAGGCCATTACGGCTCGCCTTTAGGTGTCCTCCTCTGGATAACGTCATTTAAAGAACAAGGGTTAGCATAACGTAAAAAAAAAAGAAAAAAACTGGTCAGCACAACGTAAAAAAATAAAAAAAATAAAAAAACCAGTCAGCACAACGTAAAAAAAACCAGTTAGCACAACGTAAAAAATCGGAGGAGCCTGCCGAAGATGAGGCCATTACGGCTCCCCTTTAGGTGTCCTCCTCGGGATAGCGTCATTTAAAGAACAAGGGTCAGCATAAAAAAATGGAAAAAAACTGGTCAGCACAACGTAAAAAAAAAAATGAAAAAAACTGAATAAAAATTGAAAGAGCCTGCCGAAGTTGAGGCCATTACGGCTCGCCTTTAGGTGTCCTCTTCTGGATAGCATCTTTTAAAGAACAAGGGTCAGCACAACGTAAAAAAAAAACAGAAAAAAAATCGGAGGAGCCTGCCGAGGATGAGGCCATTACGGCTCCCCTTTAGGTGTCCTCCTCGGGATAGCGTCATTTAAATAACAAGGGTCAGCACAATGTAAAAAAAAACTGGAAAAAAAATTAGAGGAGCCTACTGAAGATGAGGCCATTACGGCTCCCTTTTAGGTGTCCTCCTCGGGATAGCGTCATTTAAAAAACAAGGGTCAGCACACCCTAAAAAAAAAGGAAAAAAATTCGGTGGAGCCTGCCGAAGATGAGGCCATTGCGGCGCCTTTAGGTGTCCTCCTCTGGATAGCGTCATTTAAAGAACAAAGGTCAGCACAACGTAAAAGAAAAAAAAGAAAAAAAAAGAAAAACCGGAGGAGGCTACCGAAGATGAGGCCATTACGGCTCGCCTTTAGGTGTCCTCCTCTGGATAGCGTCATTTAAAGAACAAGGGTCAGCACAACGTAAAAAAAAATCGGAGGAGCCTGCCGAAGATGAGGCCATTACGGCACCTTTAGGTGTCCTCCTCTGGATAGCATCATTTAAAGAACAAGGGTCAGCACAACGTAAAAAAAATGGAAAATAACCGGTCAGCACAACGTAAAAAAACGATCAGCACAACGTATAAAAAAAACCCGGTCAGCACAACGTAAAAAAAAGGGGGGACCGGTCGGCACAACGAAAGAAAAAAGAAAAAACTAGAAAAAAAAAACCGGTCAGCACAATGAAAAAAAATCGGAGCAGCCTGCCGAAGATAAGGCCATTACGGATCCCCTTTAGGTGTTCTCCTCGAAATAGCGTCATTTAAAGAACAAGGGTCAGCACATCATAAAAAAGGGGGGAAACCAGTCAGCACAACGAAAAAAAAAGTCAGCACAACGTAAAAAAAAGGGAAAAAACAGGTCAGCACAACATAAAAAAAAAACTGGAAAAAAAATCGGAAGAGCCTACCGAAGATGAGGCCATTACAGCTCCCCTTTTGGTGTCCTCCAAAAAAAATGGAAAAAAACCGGTCAGCACAACGTAAAAAAATAAAAAATAAAAAAAGGAAAAAATCGGTCAGCACAACATAAAAAAATGGAAAAAAATCGCAGGAGCCTGCCGAAGATGAGGCCATTACGGCTCCCTTTTAGGTGTCCTCCTCGGGATAGCGTCATTTAAAGGACAAGGGTCAGCACAACGTAAAAAAAAAACCAGAAAAAAACCGGTCAGCACAATGTAAAAAAAATAAAAAAATAAAAAATAAAAAAGGAAAAAAACCAGTCAGCACAACGTAAAAAAAATCGGAGGAGCCTGCCGAAGATGAGGCCATTACGGCGCCTTTAGGTGTCCTCCTCTGCATAGCGTCATTTAAATAACAAGGGTCAGCACAACCTAAAAAAAACTGGAAAAAAAACCCGGTCAGCCCAACGAAAAAAAATCGGTCAGCACAATGAAAAAAAATAAAAAATTCGGAGGAGCCTGCCGAAGATGAGGCCATTACAGCTCCCCTTTAGGTGTCCTACTCGGGATAGCGTCATTTAAAGAACAAGGGTCAACACAACGTTAAAAAATGGAAAAAAATCGGAGGAGCCTGCCGAAGATGAGGCCATTACGGCTCCCCTTTAGGTGTCCTCCTCGGGATAGCGTCATTTAAAGAACAAGGGTTAGCACAACGTTAAAAAAAAAAGAAAAAAACCTGGAAAAAAAATCGGATGAGCCTGCCGAAGATGAGGCCATTACGGCTCCCCTTTAGGTGTCCTAAAAAAAATTGGAAAAAAACCGGTCAGTACAACGTAAAAAAAATAAATAAATAAAAAATTAAAAAAGAAAAAAAACCGGTCAGCAAAACGTAAAAAAAAATTGGAGGAGCCTGCCGAAGATGAGGCCATTACGGCGCCTCTAGGTGTCCTCCTCTAGATAGCGTCATTTAAAGAACAAGGGTCAGCAGAACGTATAAAAAAAACAGAAAAAATAGGAGTAGCCTGCCAAAGATGAGGCCATTACGGCTTCCCTTTAGGTGTCCTCCTCGTGATAGGGTCATTTAAAGAACAAGGGTCAGCACACCCTAAAAAAACTGAAAAAAAAACCGAAAAAAAATCGGAGGAACCTGCCGAAGATGTGGCCATTACGGAGCCTTTAGGTGTCCTCCTCTGGCTAGCGTCATTTAAAGAACAAGGGTCAGCACAACGTAAAAAAAAAGGAAAAAAATCGGAGGAGCCTGCCGAAGATGAGGCCGTTACGGCTCGCCTTTAGGTGTCCTCCTCTGGATAGCGTCATTTAAAGAACAAGTGTCAGCACAACGTGAAAAAAAAATCGGAGGAGCCTGCCAAAGATGAGGCCATTACGGCTCCTTTAGGTGTTCTCCTCTGGATAGCGTCCTTAAAAGAACAAGGGTCAGCACATCGCAAAAAAAAAAACCGGTCAGCAGAACGTAAAAAAAAAAGGAAAAAAACCGGCAGCACAAAAAAAACTGGAAAAAAAATCGGAGGAGCCTGCCGAAGATGAGGCCATTACAGCTCGCCTTTAGGTGTCCTCCTCTGGATAACGTCATTTAAAGAACAAGGGTTAGCATAACGTAAAATAAAAATAAGAAAAAAACTGGTCAGCACAACGTAAAAAAAATAAAAAAATAATAAAAAAACCAGTCAGCACAACGTAAAAAAAACCAGCTAGCACAACGTAAAAAAAAAGGGAAAAAAATCGGAGGAGCCTGCCAAAGATGAGGCCATTACGGCTTCCCTTTAGGTGTCCTCCTCGGGATAGCGTCATTTAAAGAACAAGGGTCAGCATAAAAAAATGGAAAAAAACTGGTCAGCACAACGTAAAAAAAAAAAGAAAAAAACTGAAAAAAAATTGAAAGAGCCTGCCGAAGATGAGGCCATTACGGCTCGCCTTTAGGTGTCCTCCTCTGGATAGCGTCTTTTAAAGAACAAGGGTCAGCACAACGTAAAAAAAAAAAGGGAAAAAAATCGGAGGAGCCTGACGAAGATGAGGCCATTACGGCTCCCCTTTAGGTGTCCTCCTCGGGATAGCGTCATTTAAAGAACAATGGTCAGCACAATGTAAAAAAAAACCGGAAAAAAATCAGAGGAGCCTACCGAAGATGAGGCCATTACGGCTCCCCTTTAGGTGTCCTCCTCGCGATAGCGTCATTTAAAGAACAAGGGTCAGCACACCCTAAAAAAAAGAAAAAAAAGGAAAAAAAATCGGTGGAGCCTGCCGAAGATGAGGCCATTGCGGCGCCTTTAGGTGTCCTCCTCTGGATAGCGTCATTTAAAGAACAAAGGTAAGCACAATGTAAAAAAAAAAAAGAAAAAAAGAAAAACCGGAGGAGGCTACCGAAGATGAGGCCATTACGGCTCGCCTTTAGGTGTCCTCCTCTGGATAGCGTCATTTAAAGAACAAGGGTCAGCACAACGTAAAAAAAAAAATCGGAGGAGCCTGCCGAAGATGAGGCCATTACGGCACCTTTAGGTATCCTCCTCTGGATAGCATCATTTAAAGAACAAGGGTCAGCACAACGTAAAAAAAATGGAAAAAATGGAAAATAACCGGTCAGCACAACGTAAAAAATCGATCAGCACAACGTAAAAAAGAAACGATCAGCACAACGTATAAAAAAAACCCGGTCAGCACAACGTAAAAAAAAGGGGGAACCGGTCGGCACAACGAAAGAAAAAAGAAAAAACTAGAAAAAAAAACCGGTCAGCACAACGAAAAAAAATCGGAGCAGCCTGCCGAAGATGAGGCCATTACGGCTCCCCTTTAGGTGTTCTCCTCGAAATAGCGTCATTTAAAGAACAAGGGTCAGCACATCATAAAAAAGGGGGGAAACCAGTCAGCACAACGAAAAAAAAAGTCAGCACAACGTAAAAAAAAAAAGGGAAAAAACAGGTCAGCACAACATAAAAAAAAACTGGAAAAAAAATCGGAAGAGCCTACCGAAGATGAGGCCATTACGGCTCCCCTTTTGGTGTCCTCCAAAAAAAATGGAAAAAAACCGGTCAGCACAACGTAAAAAAATAAAAAATGAAAAAAGGAAAAAACCGGTCAGCACAACATAAAAAAATGGAAAAAAATCGCAGGAGCCTGCCGAAGATGAGGCCATTACGGCTCCCTTTTAGGTGTCCTCCTCGGGATAGCGTCATTTAAAGGACAAAGGTCAGCACAACGTAAAAAAAAAACAGAAAAAAACCGGTCAGCACAATGTAAAAAAAATAAAAAAATAAAAAATAAAAAAAGGAAAAAAACCAGTCAGCACAACGTAAAAAAAATCGGAGGAGCCTGCCGAAGATGAGGCCATTACGGCACCTTTAGGTGTCCTCCTCTGCATAGCCTCATTTAAATAACAAGGGTCAGCACAACCTAAAAAAAACTGGAAAAAAAAACCCGGTCAGCCCAACGAAAAAAAACGGTCAGCACATAAAAAAGGGAAAAAAGGGAAAAAACCGGTCAGCACAACGTAAAAAAAAATCGGTCAGCACAATGAAAAAAAAATAAAAAATTTGGAGGAGCCTGCCGAAGATGAGGGCATTACAGCTCCCCTTTAGGTGTCCTACTCGGGATAGCGTCATTTAAAGAACAAGGGTCAACACAACGTTAAAAAAAATGGAAAAAAAATCGGAGGAGCCTGCCGAAGATGAGGCCATTACGGCACCTTTAGGTGTCCTCCTCTGCAAAGCCTCATTTAAATAACAAGGGTCAGCACAACCTAAAAAAAACTGGAAAAAAATCCCGGTCAGCCCAACGAAAAAAAACGGTCAGCACATAAAAAAGGGAAAAAAGGGAAAAAACCGGTCAGCACAACGTAAAAAAAAATCGGTCAGCACAATGAAAAAAAAATAAAAAATTTGGAGGAGCCTGCCGAAGATGAGGGCATTACAGCTCCCCTTTAGGTGTCCTACTCGGGATAGCGTCATTTAAAGAAGAAGGGTCAACACAACGTTAAAAAAAATGGAAAAAAAATCGGAGGAGCCTGCCGAAGATGAGGCCATTACGGCTCCCCTTTAGGTGTCCTCCTCGGGATAGCGTCATTTAAAGAACAAGGGTTAGCACAACGTTAAAAAAAAAGAAAAAACCTAGAAAAAAAATCGGATGAGCCTGCCGAAGATGAGGCCATTACGGCTCCCCTTTAGGTGTCCTCCTTGGGATAGCGTCATTTAAAGAACAAGGGTCAGCATAAAAAAATGGAAAAAAACTGGTCAGCACAACGTAAAAAAAAAAAGAAAAAAACTGAAAAAAAATTGAAAGAGCCTGCCGAAGATTAGGCCATTACGGCTCGCCTTTAGGTGTCCTCCTCTGGATAGCGTCTTTTAAAGAACAAGGGTCAGCACAACGTAAAAAAAAATGGAAAAAAAATCGGAGGAGCCTGCCGAAGATGAGGCCATTACGGCTCCCCTTTAGGTGTCCGCCTCGGGATAGCGTCATTTAAAGAACAATGGTCAGCACAATGTAAAAAAAAACCGGAAAAAAAATCAGAGGAGCCTACCGAAGATGAGGCCATTACGGCTCCCCTTTAGGTGTCCTCCTCGAGATAGCGTCATTTAAAGAACAAGGGTCAGCACACCCTAAAAAAATGAAAAAAAAAGGAAAAAAAATCGGTGGAGCCTGCCGAAGATGAGGCCATTGCGGCGCCTTTAGGTGTCCTCCTCTGGATAGCATCATTTAAAGAACAAAGGTCAGCACAACGTAAAAAAAAAAAGAAAAAAAAGAAAAACCGGAGGAGGCTGCCGAAGATGAGGCCATTACGGCTCGCCTTTAGGTGTCCTCTTCTGGATAGCGTCATTTAAAGAACAAGGTCAGCACAACGTAAAAAAAAATCAGAGGATCCTGCCGAAGATGAGGCCATTACGGCACCTTTAGGTGTCCTCCTCTGGATAGCATCATTTAAAGAACAAGGGCAGCACAACGTAAAAAAAATGGAAAAAATGGAAAACAACCGGTCAGCACAACGTAAAAAAACGATCAGCACAACGTAAAAAAGATACGATCAGCACAACGTATAAAAAAAACCCGGTCAGCACAACGTAAAAAAAGGGGGGAACCGGTCGGCACAACGAAAGAAAAAAGAAAAAACTAGAAAAAAAATCGGTCAGCACAACGAAAAAAATCGGAGCAGCCTGCCGAAGATGAGGCCATTACGGCTCCCCTTTAGGTGTCCTCCTCGAAATAGTGTCATTTAAAGAACAAGGGTCAGCACATCATAAAAAAAGGGGGGAATCCAGTCAGCACAACGAAAAAAAAAAGTCAGCACAACGTAAAAAAAAGGGAAAAAAACAGGTCAGCACAACATAAAAAAAAACTGGAAAAAAAATCGGAGGAGCCTGCCGAAGATGAGGCCATTACGGCTCCCCTTTTGGTTTCCTCCAAAAAAAATGGAAAACAATCGGTCAGCACAACGTAAAAAAATAAAAAATAAAAAAGGAAAAAAACCGGTCAGCACAACATAAAAAAGGGGAAAAAAATCGCAGGAGCTTGCTGAAGATGAGTCCATTACGGCTCCCCTTTAGGTGTCCTCCTCGGGATAGCGTCATTTAAAGGACAAGGGTCAGCACAACGCTAAAAAAAATCTTAAAAAAAACTGGAAAAAAAATCGGAGAAGCCTGTCGAATATAAGGCCATTACGGCTCTCCTTTAGGTGTCCTCCAAAAAAAAAACAAGAAAAAAACCGGTCAGCACAACGTAAAAAAAATAAAAAAATAAAAATAAAAAAGCAAAAAAACTAGTCAGCACAACGTAAAAAAAATCGGAGGAGCCTGCCGAAGATGAGGCCATTACGGCGCCTTTAGGTGTCCTCCTCTGCATAGCGTCATTTAAATAACAAGGGTCAGCACAACCTAAAAAAAAACTGGAAAAAAAAACCGGTAAGCCCAACGAAAAAAAACGGTCAGCACATAAAAAAGGGAAAAAAGGAAAAAAAATCGGTCAGCACAACGTAAAAAAAAAAACCGGTCAGCACAATGAAAAAAAATAAAAAAAATCGGAGGAGCCTGCAGAAGATGAGGCCATTACGGCTCCCCTTTAGGTGTCCTCCTCGGGATAGCGTCATTTAAAGAAGAAGGGTCAACACAACGTTAAAAAAAATGGAAAAAAAATCGGAGGAGCCTGCCGAAGATGAGGCCATTACGGCTCCCCTTTAGGTGTCCTCCTCGGGATAGCGTCATTTAAAGAACAAGGGTTAGCACAACGTTATAAAAAAGAAAAAAAACTGCAAAAAAAAATCGGAGGAGCCTGCCGAAGATGAGGCCATAACGGCTCCCCTTTAGGTGTCCTCCTCGGGATAGCGTCATTTAAAGAACAAGGGTCAGCATAAAAAAAATGGAAAAAAACTGGTCAGCTCAACGTAAAAAAAAAAAGAAAAAAACTGAAAAAAAATTGAAAGAGCCTGCCGAAGATGAGGCAATTACGGCTCGCCTTTAGGTGTCATCCTCTGGATAGCGTCTTTTAAAGAACAAGGGTCAGCACAACGTAAAAAAAACGGAAAAAAAATCGGAGGAGCCTGCCGAAGATGAGGCCATTACGGCTCCCCTTTAGGTGTCCTCCTCGGGATAGCGTCATTTAAAGAACAATGGTCAGCACAATGTAAAACAAAACCGGAAAAAAATCAGAGGAGCCTACCGAAGATGAGGCCATTACGGCTCCCCTTTAGGTGTCCTCCTCGAAATAGCGTCATTTAAAGAACAAGGGTCAGCACATCATAAAAAAGGGGGGAAACCAGTCAGCACAACGTAAAAAAAATGGAAAAAACAGGTCAGCACAACATAAAAAATAAACTGGAAAAAAAAATCGGAAGAGCCTACCGAAGATGAGGCCATTACGGCTCCCCTTTTGGTGTCCTCCAAAAAAAATGGAAAAAAACCGGTCAGCACAACGTAAAAAAATAAAAAATAAAAAACAAAAAAAATCGGTCAGCACAACATAAAAAAATGGAAAAAAAATCGCAGGAGCCTGCCGAAGATGAGGCCATTACGGCTCCCTTTTAGGTGTCCTCCTCAGGATAGCGTCATTTAAAGAACAAGGGTCAGCACAACGTAAAAAAAACCAGAAAAAAACCGGTCAACACAATGCAAAAAAAATAAAAAAATAAAAAAAGGAAAAAAACCAGTCAGCACAACGTAAAAAAAATCGGAGGAGCCTGCCGAAGATGAGGCCATTATGGCGCCTTTAGGTGTCCTCCTCTGCATAGCGTCACTTAAATAACAAGGGTCAGCACAACCTAAAAAAAACTGGAAAAAAACCCGGTCAGCCCAACGAAAAAAAAACGGTCAGCACATAAAAAAGGGAAAAAAGGGAAAAAACCGGTCAGCACAACGTAAAAAAAAAATCGGTCAGCACAATGAAAAAAAAATAAAAAATTCGGAGGAGCCTGCCGAAGATGAGGCCATTACAGCTCCCCTTTAGGTGTCCTACTCGGGATAGCGTCATTTAAAGAACAAGGGTCAACACAACGTTAAAAAGATGGAAAAAAAAATCGGAGGAGCCTGCCGAAGATGAGGCCATTACGGCTCCCCTTTAGGTGTCCTCCTCGTGATAGCGTCATTTAAAGAACAAGGGTTAGCACAACGTTAAAAAAAAAAGAAAAAAACCTGGAAAAAAATCGGAGGAGCCTGCCGAAGATGAGGCCATTACGGCTCCCCTATAGGTGTCCTCCTCGAAATAGCGTCATTTAAAGAACAAGGGTCAGCACATCATAAAAAAAGGGGGGAATCTAGTCAGCACAACGAAAAAAAAAGTCAGCACAACGTAAAAAAAAGGGAAAAAAACAGGTCAGCACAACATAAAAAAAAACTGGAAAAAAATCGGAGGAGCCTGCCGAAGATGAGGCCATTACGGCTCCCCTTTTGGTGTCCTCCAAAAAAATGGAAAAAAATCGGTCAGCACAACGTAAAAAAATAAAAAATAAAAAAGGAAAAAAATCGGTCAGCACAACATAAAAAAGGGGAAAAAAATCGCAGGAGCCTGCCGAAGATGAGGCCATTACGGCTCTCCTTTAGGTGTCCTCCTCGGGATAGCGTCATTTAAAGGACAAGGGTCAGCACAACGTTAAAAAAAATCTTAAAAAAAACTGGAAAAAAATCGGAGAAGCCTGTCGAAGATAAGGCCATTACGGCTCTCCTTTAGGTGTCCTCCAAAAAAAAACAAGAAAAAAACCGGTCAGCACAACGTAAAAAAAAATAAAAAAATAAAAAATAAAAAAGGAAAAAAACCAGTCAGCACAACGTAAAAAAAATCAGAGGAGCCTGCCGAAGATGAGGCCATTACGGCGCCTTTAGGTGTCCTCCTCTGCATAGCGTCATTTAAATAACAAGGGTCAGCACAAGCTAAAAAAAACTGGAAAAAAAAACCGGTAAGCCCAACGAAAAAAAACGGTCAGCACATAAAAAAGGGAAAAAAGGAAAAAAAATCGGTCAGCACAACATAAAAAAAAACCGGTCAGCACAATGAAAAAAAATAAAAAAATCGGAGGAGCCTGCAGAAGATGAGGCCATTACGGCTCCCCTTTAGGTGTCCTCCTCGGGATAGCGTCATTTAAAGAAGAAGGGTCAACACAACGTTAAAAAAAATGGAAAAAAAAATCGGAGGAGCCTGCCGAAGATGAGGCCATTACGGCTCCCCTTTAGGTGTCCTCCTCGGGATAGCGTCATTTAAAGAACAAGGGTTAGCACAACGTTATAAAAAAGAAAAAAAACTGCAAAAAAAAATCGGAGGAGCCTGCCGAAGATGAGGCCATTACGGCTCCCCTTTAGGTGTCCTAAAAAAAAACTGGAAAAACACCGGTCAGCACAACGTAAAAAAATTAAAAAAATAAAAAATAAAAAAGGAAAAAAAACCGGTCAGCAAAACGTAAAAAATAATTAGAGGAGCCTGCCGAAGATGGGGCCATTAAGGCGCCTTTAGGTGTCCTCCTCTAGATAGCGTCATTTAAAGAACAAACGGTCAGCACAACGTATAAAAAAAATAGAAAAAAAATCGGAGGAGCCTGCCGAAGATGAGGCCATTACGGCTTCCCTTTAGGTGTCCTCCTCGTGATAGCGTTATTTAAAGAAAAAGGGTCAGCACACCCTAAAAAAACTGAAAAAAAAAACCGAAAAAAAATCGGAGGAACCTGCCGAAGAAGAGGCCATTACGGCGCCTTTAGGTGTCCTCCTCTGGATAGCGTCATTTAAAGAACAAGGGTCAGCACAACGTAAAAAAAAAAAGAAAAAAACCGGAGGAGCCTGCCGAAGATGAGGCCGTTACGGCTCGCTTTTAGGTGTCCTCTTCTGGATAGCGTCATTTAAAGAATAAGGGTCAGGACAACGTGAAAAAAAATCGGAGGAGCCTGCCAAAGATGAGGCCATTACGGTGCCTTTAGGTGTCCTCCTCTGGATAGCGTCATTAAAAGAACAAGGGTCAGCACATCGCAAAAAAAAAAAAAACCGGTCAGCACAATGTAAAAAAAAAAAGAGGAAAAAAACCGGCAGCACAGAAAAAAACTGGATAAAAAATCGGAGGAGCCTGCCGAAGATGAGGCCATTACGGCTCGCCTTTAGGTGTCCTCCTTTGGATAACATCATTTAAAGAACAAGGGTTAGCACAACGTAAAAAAAAAAAAATGGTCAGCACAACGTAAAAAAAATAAAAAAATAATAAAAAAACCAGTCAGCACAACGTAAAAAAAAACCAGTTAGCACAACGTAAAAAAAAAAAGGGAAAAAAATCGGAGGAGCCTGCCGAAGATGAAGCCATTACGGTTCCCCTTTAGGTGTCCTCCTCGGGATAGCGTCATTTAAAGAACAAGGGTCAGCATAAAAAAATGGAAAAAAAACAGGTCAGCACAACGTAAAAAAAAAAAGAAAAAAAACTGAAAAAAAAATTGAAAGAGCCTGCCGAAGATGAGGCCATTACGGCTCGCCTTTAGGTGTCCTCTTCTGGATAGCGTCTTTTAAAGAACAAGGGTCAGCACAAGGTAAAAAAAAACGGAAAAAAAAATCGGAGTAGCCTGCCGAAGATGAGGCCATTACGGCTCCCCTTTAGGTGTCCTCCTCGGGATAGCGTCATTTAAAGAACAAGGGTCAGCACAATGTAAAAAAAAAAAAAACCAGAAAAAAAATCAGAGGAGCCTACCGAAGATGAGGCCATTACGGCTCCCCTTTAGGTGTCCTCCTCGGGATAGCGTCATTTAAAGAACAAGGGTCAGCACACCCTAAAAAAAATGAAAAAAAAAAAGAAAAAAAATCGGTGGAGCCTGCCGAAGATGAGGCCATTACGGCGCCTTTAGGTGTCCTCCTCTGGATAGCGTCATTTAAAAAACAAAGGTCAGCACAACGTAAAAAAAAGAAATAAAAAATAAAAGAAAAACTGGAGGAGGCTGCCGAAGATGAGGCCATTACGGCTCGCCTTTAAGTGTCCTCCTCTGGATAGCGTCATTTAAAGAACAAGGGTCAGCACAACGTAAAAAAAAATCGGAGGAGCCTGCCGAAGATGAGGCCATTACGGCGCTTTTAGGTGTCCTCCTCTGGATAGCGTCATTTAAAGAACAAGGGTCAGCACAACGTAAAAAAAAAAGAAAAAAACCGGAGGAGCCTGCCGAAGATGAGGCCGTTACGGCTCGCTTTTAGGTGTCCTCTTCTGGATAGCGTCATTTAAAGAATAAGGGTCAGGACAACGTGAAAAAAAATCGGAGGAGCTTGCCAAAGATGAGGCCATTACGGCGCCTTTAGGTGTCCTCCTCTGGATAGCGTCATTAAAAGAACAAGGGTCAGCACATCGCAAAAAAAAAAAAAAAAAAAAAAAAAACCGGTCAGCACAATGTAAAAAAAAAAAAGAGGAAAAAAACCGGCAGCACAGAAAAAAACTGGAAAAAAAATCGGAGGAGCCTGCCGAAGATGAGGCCATTACGGCTCGCCTTTAGGTGTCCTCCTTTGGATAACGTCATTTAAAGAACAAGGGTTAGCACAACGTAAAAAAAAAAAAAAAAAAAAAAAAAAAAAAAAAAAAAAAAAAAAAAAAAAAAAAAAAAAAAAAAAAAAAAAAAAAACTGGTCAGCACAACGTAAAAAAAATAAAAAAATAATAAAAAAACCAGTCAGCACAACGTAAAAAAAACCAGTTAGCACAACGTAAAAAAAAAGGGAAAAAAATCGGAGGAGCCTGCCGAAGATGAGGCCATTACGGTTCCCCTTTAGGTGTCCTCCTCGGGATAGCGTCATTTAAAGAACAAGGGTCAGCATAAAAAAATGGAAAAAAAACTGGTCAGCACAACATAAAGAAAAAAAAGAAAAAAAACTGAAAAAAAAAATTGAAAGAGCCTGCCGAAGATGAGGCCATTACGGCTCCCCTTTAGGTGTCCTCTTCTGGATAGCGTCTTTTAAAGAACAAGGGTCAGCACAAGGTAAAAAAAAAAACGGAAAAAAAAATCGGAGTAGCCTGCCGAAGATGAGGCCATTACGGCTCCCCTTTAGGTGTCCTCCTCGGGATAGCGTCATTTAAAGAACAAGGGTCAGCACAATGTAAAAAAAAAAAAACCAGAAAAAAATCAGAGGAGCCTACCGAAGATGAGGCCATTACGGCTCCCCTTTAGGTGTCCTCCTCGGGATAGCGTCATTTAAAGAACAAGGGTCAGCACACCCTAAAAAAATGAAAAAAAAAAAGAAAAAAAATCGGTGGAGCCTGCCGAAGATGAGGCCATTACGGCGCCTTTAGGTGTCCTCCTCTGGATAGCGTCATTTAAAAAACAAAGGTCAGCACAACGTAAAAAAAAGAAATAAAAAATAAAAGAAAAACTGGAGGAGGCTGCCGAACATGAGGCCATTACGGCTCGCCTTTAAGTGTCCTCCTCTGGATAGCGTCATTTAAAGAACAAGGGTCAGCACAACGTAAAAAAAAATCGGAGGAGCCTACCGAAGATGAGGCCATTACGACGCTTTTAGGTGTCCTCCTCTGGATAGCGTCATTTAAAGAACAAGGGTCAGCACAACGTAAAAAAAATCGAAAAAAAAATCGGTGGAGGCTGCCGAAGATGAGGCCATTACAACTCGCCTTTAGGTGTCCTCTTCTGGATAGCGTCATTTAAAGAACAAGGGTCAGCACAACGTAAAAAAAAAGTCGGGGGAGCCTGCCGAAGATGAGGCCATTACGGCTCGCCTTTAGGTGTCCTCTTCTGGACAGCGTCATTTAAAGAACAAGGGTCAGCACAACGTTAAAAAAAAAAAAAAAACCGGAGAAACCTGCCAAAGATGAGGCCATTACAGCTCGCCTTTAGGTGTCCTCTTCTGAATAACGTCATTTCTATAATTTTTGTTTATAAAATAATTATAAATATAGACGTAAATTATTACTGACTTAATACTGATAAAAATAATATTTACTGAGCATTTAACATTGCTCATAGTTAATATATAAGTTGAAATCTCAAGTTTAAATTTGACAACATACGAGCTTATGAATTAATTTATTAAGCTATTAGGTAGCGTTTATTTTGAGGTATTGAGATAGAGACTACGAGATTGAAACTCAGTATCATGTTTGTTGGTTTAAAGACTGATACTAAAATTTCTATCTGTCCCAAAATTTCAATATTTCAGTATCTGCAAAATGTAGAAACACAGGAGACTAAAATTTTTAAAAATGGAGATTGAAACTTTAATAACATTTTATACTTAAAATATCCTCATTTTAATTAATTAATTTTAATTTTACTTTTGTGCAAATTAAATTAGAGTTTTATTATTGTTTAAATTCTATCTCCCATTTTGCACCAAATAAAATACTGAAATTTATTTCAATCTCTATTTCTTAATCTCTATCTCTCAGTCTTAATCTTTCTATCTCTGTCTCTCTACTAAACACTAAGGAATGAAACTCAAACTAGCTTAGGAATTAACTTGACTCACCTTTTACGGACATCATCGGAGTATAATATTTGTACGACTAGCTTAGGAATTAACTTGACTCACCTTTAAAGGACATCATCGGAGTATAATATTTGTACGATTTTGAGAAGAACTGCAATAACATTAACACTATAAGTGATGTAAATGCTATTTACTCAATTTCACGTATATCAAGAAATTTTGCACTCATCTTCGATGATAATCCTCTACTCCAAAACTTTGGCCGCCGCCCCCACCCCATGTGATTTTATTAGATACAGTCTTGGGCTCTTGGCCATAAAATCGCTCTTAAAAAGATAAACACATCCTTATACAATGGCTTCAAACAATAATAATAGATCAAAAATGGCCATGAGAAATAAAACCAAATATAAAATAGTAGGATTTTGTCGAACATAAGACAAGAAACAACTCAGTCCATGATTAAGGTGCAAAAATTTTATCCAAACAACTGTTCAATAATCTCTGAGATTGCTGAATATGATCCAAAAGCGGAGGATACAACAGCTACTATCATAACTGTAACACAAAGTGCTACCTGTAGGAACAGAAAGAGAAAAGCCGTTATGTCACAGTGGATTTCATCATAACCATGAAAAACAAGTAACGTTGAACGAGTATAGTGGTTTCAAAAAAACATCTGATGATTTTCCTCTTCCATTTATGCATATCAGCATAGTACATTATGGTTCACAAAATGATCATTTTTTAATTCATTGTCCTCTAGATTCTACAGGTCCTATTAATATCAACATAGTACATTTGGAATGCAATAAAAAATGTTCTACTCAATTCTAAGTGTGGGACAACTCACCTTTTAAACTAGTTTTTGTGATTGAGTTATGCATAGTTGCTTACTCAATTCTAAGTGTTATTAGAGACTATTTCATGTTCCTAGTCCTGCTAACTTTTCATGCTCCACTTACCTAGTCCTCGGCATGTAGAACGTATATTTCTAGTTTCCCATTGATTGGGGAGATGGCTATGATAGCTTTTATAAGTGCGAGTAAGTGTGCTTCAACCACCACCTCTTAAGTCAACTTTTGACATTGAGTTAGGCATGTTCAATTCTAATAGAACTTTTTGCATGTCACCTTAAATTTGATAAGACAACATTATGATTGAATACTCACTACATTTTCAATGTTTTCAAAGGTTTCTCTTTGCTTATGCTATTAACATTAATGGTGGAAAAATGTTAATATTCATTTGGACCAATCAAATCTCTAGTTAATTACAAGGTGGTTTCACATTTTTAGTATATCAATGCTAAAACATAGTCTCATGGAGTAAAAAATTGAGTGATTTTGTAACTTGCATTCAGTACCATTACAATGACCATCATCATCATCGTACCTGAATTTGAGAGATTTTGCCCCATTTAATCTTTAGGAAACAAGCAGAGGGAAGAATCAAGGACTGCATCCAAAATGGTTTTTATTAACAAAATGCTGAGTAGCTAGTAACCATAGGACAAGGAAAGGAAATGAACAGTAATCTTACAACAAACATTGTGAGTAAAGATCCAATCAATGACATTACCAAACCTGCAGTGAAAAGTTTATATGTTATTCATAAACTTGAAGCCAATGCTGAAACAGTAAGTTCATTTATAAGGAAAAATAAAGAAAATTAAATTGAATTTATAGCTAAAGTAACATTGTAGAAAATTTGGAGCAAGGAAAGGGGTATAGCAACCTTGGTTCAACAAATTTGTTGTATGAAGAAATATTGAATTTCATTCTGAACCCAGACTCTAATACGGTTCTTGGCAGTAAATGCGATGAAATACATAGTTAAGTAGAAGAAAGACTCACCAAAAAAGGGAACAGAAAGACCAACAAGCAGTGTAGAAACCACTAACATTGTTCGGATGAAGATTGAATATAAGTTAAACTTGGGGTCGTTTAATGGTATCAGCTCCTCTAGACACTTTGCCACTGGAGTCAAACTCAATGCATATGTGGTGCTAATTAAGAGAAAACATCTTTTCGTTCAACTTCAATGTGTAAGTAATAACGGATTTAAACAAATTATTTCTGCCCTAAATCATTTTCTCATATCTTCAGGGTACTCCATGAAGAGAAACCAAGACAACTTAAATGATATGTGTCATTCCTAGTACCTGGAAAAGCTTGTTAGAATGTACATATAATGAATTAAAAAATTTGAGTCTTAGAAAAGCAGCCTAAGAGAAGCAAAATGTATGATAAAATGAACTTTTATGAATGGGCAGAATACATTGTAATTTAAATTGTATAAGTTAGCATTTTATGGCACATCACATTGCGTATATGAATCATATTTTCAACTTATAGCACTATTACCCATCTATCTTCTCTATCTTCTACAAGCCTTAACTCTAACAATGTCAAGTGACTCACTTTTAAGAGAGACACGTTTTAGAGACTAAGAATATGGTTGGCTGTGTTTTGACAGCACAAATTAGAGGGTCACCTATCGGATTGGATTCCAATCCTTATGCCAGATAATTTTGAGCAAGAACTATGTATTTATACGATGCATACAAAGGATATTTGGTAAATGGATTCACCACCTGCAAAATAAAAAGTACAGAATTAGGTTAGAAAATCATGTATTGATTAGAATAACAAAGTAAACTAGTTCCAAGAATAATAATTGACCAAAAACATCTGAATCTCATGTATCTTCTAGTCCAATTAGTAGCTAAAAGTCTAATTTGTAACTGAGCTGGGGTTATTTTACATTTGATTACCTCTTCCTGGATTTTAATATAGTAAGTAAACTAAAAGTGCAATTTCTTTTGGCATCAAGTTATACACTAAGTCTATTGCTAGAATTCTTTGGGGTTGAGATAAGTTTTTGATCATTACAACTTCCATTAATTTTGAATTAAAGCATAGTATACAAATACCCCAAAGATAAACCCTTATCAGACCTTTTCTCCATGCACCCTATATGATCAATTAAAGGACAACCTAGTGTACAAGCATCCTGCAATAATGCAGGGTCCAAGAAAGGGCCGCACCCAACGGGTATAATATAAGCAGTCTAACCCGATAATTAAATCAGTGCTAATTCTACAGCTTGAACCCATGACCTTGAAGCCATACGGAGACAACTAAACCATTGCTTCAAGACTCCCTTTACCCTATATGACCAATTGCTAAGCAAAAACACCAAAAACTCTTCATCGCCTAAAACTTAAGACAACTACAAAACAAACTATATTAGCATCTGCACTGCACCCACCTGTATTGATCATATCTACATATTCCAATTTCTCCCTTTTGAAGAACCAAAATAAGACCATGCCAAGGTTATAATGAACTCTTGGATACCGTGCCAAAAGTTTCAGAGCTAGTTGTTTCAACCAGGAAGATGGCTCTAATCTCTAAAATCTACCTCCCAAACAAAAATATATAATAATAAAATAATTCATTTAGAGAGAAAATCCAGCAAATAAAGTATGATGCGCGATGGGAAATTGTTCTTCAAAAATCTAGAATGAGCATACCGTTGTCCACACAGCAAGTTTGGTGGCCACTAAGCCTTGAGGCATGTTAAGAGTGTACTGAGACAATGTATATTCTCCAAACATTGTGTATCCCATAATAGCTACTGCAGCATACATAACTGTACAGAGTGCAAAACTGCATGTAGAAAGAATCGTGTATATATATATATATATATATATATATATATATATATATATATATATATATATATATATATCAAAACCGAGAAATCTAGAGTAACTTTTTCTTTGAGTTTAACCAATTCAAATGTCTAGATGATTTATGCCTCAATGGCTAATCTTAAAGATTATGTTGTGTTTACCATACTAAAAGCACTGCAGGGAATTGATTTCTGTTTGCCATGGCTGTATACAAGTTTGGGAACACAGCATGTCCTGAGTAGCAGTAACCATAGAGACCCATAGCAACAGGAAAAGTTGCAAGATTGATTGTAGTTCCTTTGCTGTGAATGCCAACATTGTCTATTAAGCCAACCCAAAACAAGCAGAGAACCACCAAAGTTGTTGCAAGAACACCACATGCTAGACACACAATATAAAAAGGTCATAATGGAATACCCCAAGTATGATAACAATTTAATGTCATTGTCGAGACCCAAATATAGGCTAAATTTATCAACAAAGAAAGAAAGTTATGGAAAAGGAAGTGACTGTTATACTACACGGTTTTATATGAAGATTTTCCTAAAACAAAACAAAAACAAAACTAAAACCAAAAAGAATGAGTTTAAAGCATATGAAGCATTACATAAAACAAATCCAACGTCTATCTTTTAAAAAATAGGATAAATTACATTGAGCTCTTCCTGACAACTCTAAATTTATAAAACCATACCCTAAACCATTTAGAAATAACATTTTATCAAAGGTACCATCTCTCTGTTCTCTAAGATAGTGACTGTATTTCACACATACCCCTCCTCCCTCCCCTCCCATGGGTCTCTCTCTGTCTGTCTCTCCCAATATAAATATCTTGTGTTATTGTTATATTCCTTAATTTAGGAAAATTAGCAAGGACAATAATTCCTTTGATTCGAATTGAATTGATTTTGAATAGCGGTTTGAAAACAGGAAAAAATGGAAGAGAGGAGTAGCCGGCCCTGGGATTGAGATGATTACATAACATGGTTATGATATGTGGCAATGGATGGCACTTCATGTCCTTGAGTTTGCTAAAACGATCGTGAATATGAAGGGTAAATGCATTTTGACAAAACTTGGTGTAACCATAATCAGACAAGTATAAATTGGAATCGAGAATAAAATAAAAAGTTATATTAAACTTTTTAAGTTTAAAAAAATTGAGTTTTGAATAGTATATTTATAGAAATTTTAAAGACAAAAATATAAATATATAAACTTTTTAATTTATCAATTATAAAGTATTAACTTATGCTTTACAAAAGCAAAAGCACCGTTCAAATTAAATCACCTAACCCACCCTTAGCCAAAGGCCCAAACAGTTCAATCATCATACCGTAAAGATCTTTGTCTTGAAGAATAAAACGTTGCATTCATTATCAAATGTTGCACACGACCAAATCCTTGACATAGAAGGCTTGATTATATGAGCCCGTTAAAATATTATTACTATGCCGAATTTGATACACTTTTATATAAGATTTTGTATTATATAGTAAGAAATCTAATAAAAAATAAAAAGAAAAACTCTATGTGGCCATCAGTTTTTTATAATTTTGGCTATCATTTGGTCATTATAAATACTAAATTATCATTTATGTATGCCAAATTCTAAAAATTGTAGGTGCAAATTATATTGATTTCACGTGTGCAAACTCTGGTAAATATATGTGTAAATTATGTTTCTTGTGTTCAAATACTTGTAAATATGGGAGCAAATTGTATTAATTCATGTGTGTAAGCTCTGGTAAATATAGCTACAAATTATATGTTTCTTGTGTGCAAATACCGGCAAATATGGATGCAAATTATTGCTGGCCAAATGATAGCCAAAAACAAGAAATTTTTATGGCCCTCTAACATTCCTCAAATAAAAATTATGGAATGAGATGTCAGAAGTTATTAGAAAAGTGGCCAAAAACACCTTATAGAGAAACAAGATGTATCTGAGCAAGAGATAAAGAGTAACTCACAAGTGTGCCAGAGAATGTAAAGAAGGAATGCTTTAAAGTGCTTATTATTCTAAAATGAGGAGATCCGAAAAAGTATAAGATGACTAAGAAGGAGACAAATGGTGGTAACCGAAGCAAGAGCAAGACATTATAGGGGGTATTTATTAGTATTTTGTCACGAAAGAAAGGAAGAGGCATTTGCAAGATAGCAAATGATCAAGAAAAAAGGATGACAGATTAAGTATATTAAGTAAAACGACTAAAGCTAGAAAAAAGAATGGGAGATTTGGATCAAGTTAAGTAAATTAGGTGATATGACTAAAACTACACAAGAAGGAATAGTTAACTGTGCTTTACAACTTTTATAAGCAACAAAATCTAAGTTAGATCTAATTTTTAAATGAAAACGTTAAGTTCTTTGAAAAACCTTGATCTGAGGTCTATAAAATGAATAAGGAATATAAGTTGATATTTTCCATTTTTACCATGAATTGTAACAAAAAGAAAATCACAAAATATAATTTTAGTGAATTAATTATTTTACTAAAATTTGTAACATTGTTATAAAAATTTATATATGTATCATTCAAAAGTCATTATTTAATTAATTGTAATTGTTAATAAACTAATAATTTTTTATATTTAAAATTATTATTACTTATTTATCTTTAGTAATTGTATATTGTATATATTATTAAATTTATAATCATATTACTTGTTACAATTTTGTATTGAATTTGATTTTTAAAATAATAATTTACTATATGATTTAAAAAAATATTTTATTTATATACTAATTATCCTTTTAAATATTTATTTCTTAATTTTTATTTTTAAAAAATATATAAAAATATAAAATACCCTTGTAAATTAAATGTTAAAAGCTTCATATATAGTCTCATATAGCCTCATATATATCTGTTATTTTGAAGTATAGAATGGTGATGAAGGCCATCATAATAAGTTTTTAAAAAATTCTTAAGTGCATCAAACAACGAATAAAATCATATCATTATCATACAGTATTTGTTTATCCTGTCACACACATACAGCATGCAAACCAAACATTGCTACCTAACATTTATTTGCAAATAAGTAAACATAAAAGTAAAGTGTTTACCTGAGAGGTAACTCAGAATGCGCAAATCACGAAGATAAACAGTAGGAAGAATAGCCAAGGTGGTCAGAATTGCAAATAGAACATGAGGGTTCAATTCAAGTCCACCTAAACTTAGGTGCGCATTTGGAAACAATGAAGATAAGTTATCGCTCTCCAAAATTATATATTCTATGCAACAAGCCTGCATGAAAGAATAAGTTTTTGAGATTTGATATATTCTAAGAAAAGGATGGTAACTACCATGACCCACCATCAAGATTATAAGAAAGTAATTAAACAGTTGAAAGTTTACCTCCGTTTATAATTTTACAGTGTAAAGCTCAAGCAAGAGTAATTATATCTTGGAAAGGGTATGGAGGATAGTGAGAATAAGATGGGACTGGCTGTTACTGAATTGGCAGGTGGCAAGGATAGTGGGAAGCGCTAGGAATGAAAGGAAATTCTGTTAAAAAAAGAATGGCCAGGAGTTCCTATGGAGAGAATTTGATGAAATTATTCTGGGAAGTTTGGACTAGGACAGACCTTACACGGGGGGAAAAGGAATCCCCTCAAAGAACGTGACGTTCACAGAGGTATAATAATGTAATAGTGATTGTCTGAATGATAGCAAAAATCCCGATTCTAACCACAAGGCTACATGAGGAATACGCATTTGACTATTTGAGAGCTTTAGCTTGTAACTTCATTATATACAGGAATTAGATTTGGAACAAAACAAGTACAAGCAATATTCTGAGGAGTTAGTGAGTAGAAAGAGGCAAAGGGAAACAACAATAAGTTATTCGGCTATTGTCCAAAAATGAATTCAGGTACACAGGCATTTAAATAACAAGTGGAAAAAAACATTACTTCAAAGCCTTGTAAGAGTATGTGTATGAAGAAGCACTTGTTGCTTCACTCCAATGACAATTCTTATGCTCAACACCACCATTTTGTTATTGTCTATTCGCACAATAACATTGGTGAAGAATGCCCTATTAAGTTCTAAAAGGTATAAAAGAAGAAGATAAACTATAAAATAAAATAGTCCATCTTATGTTATCGGCTGATGAGATTAAAATATATACTCAAGATCATAAGAGGAGACTACCAATAAAAACCAAAACTGCTCAACCCAAACAAGTACCCCCCTAAAATAATCTTTAAATTAACAAATACTAGACCACACGGCAGTAGTTTAATCCATATAGCTGAGTCTACTTAACAAGACAACGCTAAGTTGTTAAGGTATTATTTTAGTACAACGAAAATAGTGGAAAAAAGCAATACTCACTGAGTGAAGGCGAATGTACTACTTACATATAATTCCGAGTATAATATTACCTGTGTCCACAAAATGGCCGAAAAAGGTCAGAGGTTTATTTTTTTGAATCTAACCCATTGAAGAAAAATTGCATACTCAAATAAAATTAGCAATTAGTCAGCTGGAAGACTTACAGAAATGAAAATGCGTCCACTAGTACCAAAAGCTGCTTGGCCAATGTCAGGGTATGTCTCAAGCCCAGGTTCACTATCCAAGCAGTGACGTAATAGCAACCCAGTATAGAAGCTGAAAGCTGAAAATATAAACAAGACTGAAAGCGCAACCCATCCACCTTCTTTGAGGGCATAAGGGGTAGAAAGGATTCCAACACCACAAAGAGCATTTATGCCTGCGAAATTCAAAATAAGACATAAATATAGCACCTTAAGTGCTTGGTTTATGGTTTTGTGCAGTGTATGTGTCAGGCAGTCAATTCTGTTATAGATAACTAGTTTTGGTGCATCAATGGTGATAAAAATACAAGGTTTGGCTATATATAAACCAAACTTGGGTCTTAATTTAAGAATTTCGGGCTATGGGAGAATTATTACTCGACACAATATAGTGCTTCTAAGTTCTAACAGTGAGAAATTCAGGGTGTGTTTGTTTGTGTTTTCATTTTCGTTTTCTATTTTTAGAATTTTGTGAAGAAAAAAGAGAAAACAATGAAAATAATAAAATCTTGTTTTCTTTTTTTCCTTTGCAAAATCATGAAAATAGAAAATACTAAAAATGAAAACAGAAAATAAAAACAACCAAATGCACTCGATTTCACTCCCTTCTCTTCTCCTACTTAAGCTACAACCTGAGGGAATATTACCGTGTTACAGATATAAAAACCAACACTGCATCTTCACCAAATAGTTTATGCCTTTATGGAGGTTGATCTTTACATTAAGCCAGTGTGAAAGCTTCAACTAAAAATTTAATATTCAAAAACTGTAGACAAAAATTCAGAGATATACTGGCTCACAATTTATCTTGTCCTTGCAACAGAAGTTAGTTTGCCAAAAAATAACGATTTCATTGTGTCTTAGTTTTATGGAAATCTCAGATAAATCCAGACATCTTGATGTTAAATGATAACCTTTGCTAAATAAGGACTTCAAAGGGCAGAGGAAAAATGAAAGGCCAAAGGCTAGTACTTATTTGCACATGGGCAGAAACTCAGCATAAAGAAGGAATGATCACAGTCAAGTAGAGATGCGACAGTTGCATTAACTATCAACAACATTGTTTTCTAATGCTTGTGACCATTAGTGGTTTGTGGTCCCTTAAATCAGAGGTAAGACTGATACCTGACATTAAGAAAGTTGGTATGGGACCACTTATTCATGATTCTTTGGGAAATTGTCCAATGAGGTGCATTTACACAAGGGAGGACCACAATAGTTCTTCACAACTATATTCATATTCATAATAAAGTACAAAAGTGTATTGATATGAAGGAAGATAATATGACAAAGGTAAACTGCCAAAATATCCTAAACCTTAGAAAATAATTAAGGTGGGAACATTCCAATTGAAAGTGTGGAGCAAGTTCTGTTAGGAAAAAAATATAGACATAGTCCATATTCATTAAATTAATCCTTTATACTGGAACAAGCAGTTTGCATCCTATCTTTATTTGTATATCTAATATAGCTTCAGTATTATGTTCTTCCTTCTTTGCTTTAACTCCATTTATTTTTCTTTCTAAATTCACCAAGAGGCGCAATTAGAGATCAGTACATATTGAAAGCCAAGGATCCACTAGTTACCATTAAGCACAGCTTGACCAAAAGTGCATTGGCCAGAAAAATGAACTTCATGATCATGAGCAACCTTGGAAATCACATTCCTAGTAGAACCCCTCAACAGATGGGGAGGATGCAGGATATGGGAGCTACGCCGCTGATCATCAATGTCTGTTGGTTGTAGCAGAGGTTTCTTTGCTGACGGAATTGTATCTGGAACTGGGGGGTGCCTCTTTATCAAAGGTGGAACAATAAAAGAACTTCCTAATCTTGATAGGGAGGTAGTGCCCAAAAATCCAATATTTGGTGATGGTACACTGCCTAACAGATCAATGGATTGCCTGAAACATCAGTTAAAAGAGATTGATGCAATAGATTTTTGAGACACAGAGCTGTGGCATATCGATGATCTTTCTCAACAATCATCTTGCTTTACGTAATTCAACAGTCTTGGTGAGTGAATTTTTTCTCAAAAACCTTTCGATGAACAACGTAAAAGTTTGCAGATATGTTTCTTCCAAGGCTAATGTTAATTACCTAAGTTTCAGATTATACACATACATCTAATCCAGTAGTCAAATCACTACAAAAAATTTAACTCTTACAGCAGTCGCAAAGATGGTGTTGTGAAATTAGTATATAGTATAAAACATTTTACCACTAAATTACATCAAAATAATCTGAATAGCATAATTAAGTTTCAATAATGTTTTCTTTCACGCTTTGAGGCCTCATTTAAACAACTATATTATCACGAATTGATGAGAACGTGGTCCCTCATCTATGATCTACTTTCTCGACCCTTGAATGTCATGAGTGACTAATGAAACAACTTTTTGACGGATTCTCACTGTCACAGAAATACAGAGAAGGTTCTGACCTGTAACTTTGAGGCCATGCCATGCTGTAGGAACTGGGTTTTCTCATTGCGTCGTGATCATTCCATTCATGCGAATCGTCTGAATCGTTTCCTTGATCTACATTGTTCAAATCCTTCTCCTCATCTTCGTCGTCGCTCTCAATGTAGAAACTGCGATCTGAAACGGAGTTTTTCATCTTCCTTCAATCTTTCTTGAACTAGTTAGTCTCCGCCAAAATCCACTCTGTATCTGTATGGTTCAGAGAATGCACTCCATTACGTCATTGTCAACAAAATAAAACAACATATCATAAATCACAGAAAAAGATAACAATGCAGAACCGAAACCAAAGGAATTCTCTTGCAATGAGATCAGGAACCCACCGAAAAAATTAAAAGTCCAGGCTTCAGATTCAAATTCATGGATTATGATTTATAACTTAACAAAATTCGTGATTCAATATTTGCAATTGAGCGTAGCACAACCATAATGTGATTAATCCATCTACATGACTTGAGATTTGAATATCGGCATATAAAAATGCAACAGAGTATAGCATATTGGATAAGATACACACAAAAAAAGGAGAATTACTTTGCATCTTGCGAGTAACAGTGGACATGTCTAATGTGAGATAAAGAGAGCAATGAGAAAGAGTGTGCAGAATAAAAAACAATTAACACCGGCATTTTATTTTTATTGTTATTTCCCTCTTTTCAAAAAGGAGAGAGGAAACGGAAGAGAACAGATACAGACAGAAAGGAAAGTGCTTTGTACTTTTATTATTTCTCTGTCGTGAGTGTTAGATCTCTACGTCACTGCTCCATTGACAGCTTTTCCTTCACGGTGACTGCGAGCATGAACAATCACCCTTATGCAATCCGGAGTTTGGACATATATATAGAGACTAGACTGATAGTGATACTTCAAAGTACTCTCTAATAATTCTCCCAATAAATTAATTTTTCATGAATATAATAAAAATATATAAATTAATAAATCCTTTTATTTTATTATTAAAAATTAATATATTTAATATTTTAATAAATAAGTATTATTTTATTAATAATTATCTTATCTTATACAAAAATAATTAAGAATCCATTTGGAATATCATTGCAAATTACAAAATTCCAGCACATAAGAGAAATCTTGACCGTGCATTTCATATTTTCAGATCGCCACCCCATCTTTTCATGTGGCCGGGCATGGGACATGGGAGACCCAATGCTGCGTTCAATCAAAGATCATGGATGACAAAAAAAATATATGCTTTTTGTTTAATTAAATAAAAAAATATTAATTAATTTGAATTAGTCCTAGGTAACTTATTCGTCCATTTGACTAAATTACAAAGTGGATTTTGAAATTGAAGCCGTACATCAATTTAATATCTGATATTTTGAACTAATTTGGACTCCATATTAAATTTTAGGTTATATATAGATTTTTTGCCCAATTTCAGATGTAAGTCACAACCGAAAAATTGATGTGGCACGGTATAATGGCTAGCTAACATGGCTATTGGTGTGAAATTTTTTAATTTGGTCCCTAATCTCCAATTATAAACCCTAAATCTTCGTTTTCTTTATGTGTTTCTGATTCACTTCTTCTTCTTCATCCTCTTCTTGTAATAAACCAACCTCCCATTTTTATTTTTATCAAAATTTTTACTATGATAAAATATTATATCCAATAGTAGTTCTATCTGCATCATAAAAAAAACACTTACCCTACATGAAATTAAAAGATAAATAAAACACAAATGTAATCATGAAATAACAGCCCCGTTCTATTCAATAGAAACAGAACATCAACCTGTAATCTAATATTCAAATCCTTATGGTCGAGTCATAAGTCAATGATGCTAAGGTGGTATGACTCTTAGATGAATTATAATACATAATTATATGAGTTGAAGGGAAGTATTAACGAGAAGTCTGAAAAGACTAAAATAAAATCACGAATCGGAACGCTCATGTATTGCTAAAACATAAGATAAAATATATTCGAATAGCGAATCAAGATGAGGTATAATAGGCACTAGTCGCGGCCTGCGAAGTTTAAGTCGACTAGGGTACAGAAATAAAATCAATTGATAACAGTAGTTTCCTATCTCTCCCAAAATATACATCAAGACCTCTATAGGCAAGTTTTCAAAAGGATTAAATAAATACATAGCATAAGTTTTTTAAAATGAGTATGTAGAATCCAATGATCTTGGCCATCTTTCAAATAAACCACAGCTCACTGCTAAGCATCTGGACCTACATCTGAAAAACAGAGAATATATATGGAATGAGAATCCCAACCTATGGGTCCCTAGTACGGTAAAAGTGTCAAATAACTACAATACAGTATACACTACAAAAAAGTCACTAAATTGCGGGGTTTTTTTCGGTTTTGTTGGGGTTTTTTATCCCCGTAAAAAGTATTGCGTCAGTTTGAAAAATATTGAAAAAAATAAAATCCATTTAATCAAACATAGTATATGATTGCCAATTTAGTTGTCAATAAGAGTTCCTACACAAAAAGGTTAGAATAGAAAGTCATTAATTTAAGAGTTGTAATCAGCAAAAACTAATTTGTAATTGAAAGGTCATTACATACACCAGCCAAAACATATTAGAAACTTATTTAACAAAAACTAAGTTGTAATTAGCAATAGAGTTGGAATACATATCTAAGATCATGCTATGCTGTGAAGGGACATCTACAATTTATTCCAGATTTTGTCATGGATAAAACTGAAAAAGAATCCAATTAAAAGAATGCTCCATCTAAAGTTCTTTTCCTTTTTTTATCATAAATTTGCCAAATAAGGAATAAAATGACATTATACTACAATTTATATGGATTTACATGTATACTCCACAAAAAATGAAAACAATAAACCACTAGTTTAAACCATGAAGGCCAAGTATGGCTTGAGTATGAAAATTCACAAGAACATTTTTAAGAAATTCACGATATGGCTTCAAAAGGCTAAGTATGCAAATTAATTAGAAAAATACCAGCATTGAACCATGTATGTTTTCATGCACAATTTATTGAGTCTTTTTTAGTTTGGTGTAAGAGTCTACTCGATTTTAACTAATTTGATTTGAGTTACAACTTGCTATGAGATAAATCTCTTCCAAACCTGTTTTTTTCCTTTTTATTTTTCCATCAATAAGACTCAAGAATTATTTATACCAAAAAAAATGATAGAAAGCAATTTCTTTATTCATATGTATTAGTATACTTGTTTTTCCATATCAAAATTGAACCAGTGGTACCTTCCAACGTACAGAGTATCACCAACGAACACAACTCCCATGGCAGTAGCAATAACAAATGAGTGGCCTGAATGCTGCTACATACATTATTAAAGGCATTAAAATTGAAAATAAAAAAATAAGAACACAATTCTTCACTAATTACCTTGCTTCTAAGATATAAAGTTTGGAATCATAGCTAAATAAGACATGCAAATTATTGCGAGAAAAAAATGCATAGCACTAGATCAAACCCTTTACCATTAACCCAAAACTATATACATAACCTGATTATTAGGATGAACAACTCTTCTCTAATTCATGAAGAACATAATACTGCTCTAGTTCAATATTCCAAACCACAATATTTTATTAGTTGAATGGTAAAAATACACATCAAAACATGGTTAAAGTACTATAACGATCTTTTTAAGATAGCATATACCAAAGAAAACAACGATTATATTCCTTGATTGATAAAGGAAAAGCTGTGAACAGCAATACCGAAGAGCGAATAACGAAGCACTGAACATCAAGTGGTAGCAAACAATAGCAGAGATACAAAACTACAAATGAAGAAGTGAATAGCAACAATAATTGAAGGAAGAAACGACCAAAACCACTAACTTGAAGAGTAGTTGGAGAACAGAGCCACTGTGAAAGTGTTATAGAGGCATATCAATTTAGAATCCAAAACAACAATAATACACAAGCAAACATTCAATTTAGAATCCAAAGTGTTATAGATTCATATCACTGAACACTTGATGTGCATGAATTTAAACAACAATAATTATCACAATCCAAGCAAATTAAATGCACAAATTCTTTAATTTTAACCATAACAAACCAAAATCAATCAAGAATTATTAGCCAAATCATCAACAATACCAAACTCAAGAACTAAAAAAACATATTCAAAGTTCACTAACTATTTTCAAAGCATGCCTATTAACGGAAAGGATAAGACAAATTCTAAAAAAATCAATCCACAAGCTATGAGGCCAAAGTAACTCATTAAGTCCTTAACTTATATAATATTAAAGGCATTAATATTAAAAAATAAGAACACAAGCTAATAAGAAAAAGTAAAAAAACCCAATATGAGTAACTAAGAGAGAATTAGGGAATATTCAAATAAAATTTGACCAAGTTAATTCTTTGGTTGACATGTATGCTAAATCTGACAGATTCGAGAAAGCGAACAGGATTTTTGCAAATTTGGCTCTTCAAAGTTCAATTCCTTGGACAGCCCTGATCTCAGGTAATGTTCAGAAGGGACACCCTGAAGAAGGTATAAAGCTATTCATTGAGATGCAAAGAGCTAAAAAGACTGCAGATGCAGCTACCTATGCTAGCATCTTAAAAGCCTGTGCAAATTTAGCCTCATAGGCTCTGGAAAAGCAGTTGCACTCGCACATAATAAGATCAGGGCACATATTGTGTTTTTAATCAGATCAAGGCACATATTGTGAATTAGGGAGTATACAAATGTACAAATTCTTCAATTTTGAGTACAATAGTCCAAAATCAATCAAGAATTATCATCCAAATCATCAACAATATCAAACTCAAGAACTAAAATTACATGTTCAAAGTTAACTAGCAAATGGTGCAAATTGACAAAATGCGTTATAGGGAGAGGGGGGATGCTAGTTGAACTTAGAAATGGAGCAACTAGCAGTTGCAATGAGCAGAGGGGATGAATGCGATGGCACAATAGAGATCGCCAGAATGACGCTGGCAGTGGCTGTGCAAGGAGGGTTGACGCAGAGGAAGCAGTGGCAGTTAATGAAGGGTGCGGTGGGTCGTGGATCAATGGTTAAGTATAAATAAAGAGAAAGGAAGAGGGACGGAAGTGTGGCAACAGGTGAACAGCAAGCAAGAGCGTCAACAACGCAACCAGTAGTAGCGGCAGCCAGCAAATAGAGTTTCTGACGAGAAGATGGGTTTAGGGAAAAATAGATGATGGGTTTAGGAAACAAAGGCTCAGCAAAATAGAGCTTCTGGTGAGAAGCATAGACGGTGGATTTAGGAAGGATTGAGAAGAAGGTTTTGGTTTGGGCGGGTTTAGGTTTTCATTTTGCGCCAAATTTTGGGAAAAATGAAAGAAGCGGCTATTTACCCAAGATTAAAAACTTTTTAATGGGGTTCATAGAACTCCTGTAGATTAAAAATAAAAAATCATGTAAATTGATTTTCGAAAAATGAAAAGGGAAAAATGACTTCTGTTGCAGGGGTTTATAAAAAGTCTGGTTAAATAACTGCTGTAAAATAAAATATTTTTGTAGTGATAATAAGAATTCATTAAGTATCCTAATCTTTCTTTCATCAATTATTCACCCTAGATTCTTAATAATTCATAATTTAGGAAACTGTCCTGAGAGATACCAAGTCTACTTTAATTTCACATCTTTTTCAACTATCCAAATTTTTTAGCTTCCACTTTAGAACGGAATCATAACCAGAACCAACACCAGCTAGTCGTTTTAGTAATTCTATATCAATACCCCATATCTTCACCTAAAGCAAGTGAATTCACTTCACTACGTTTACCCAAGGAGCTCAAATCATCTCATCATCTCATTTTAACAAGGACAACCCTCAGTATAAACCAACAACAGCATAAAGGACCTCTCACTTGTATAAACACAAATAATGCAAACAAGTAATAGACAAGTAAGGTATGTAAGGCAAGTAGCATTTAGTCATATAAGGTATACAATTAAGCAAACCTAATCAAATCAAATATATGCAAATGATGTGTAACACCCTACCACACAGAGTCTTATGCTTAAGTAATAAAACAGAGGTGGCGAGGTATTACGACCTCTAAAAGTAAAATTTAGTACATATAGTAGTATGAGAAAGGTTTATAACTTGGAGCCTTTGAAGAAAAACGGGGTAAATCAAAACCGTTTAAATCGAAAAGCGCAACACTCCGATCGATAACATAAACAAAACTGATATAGGGTGATCTAACACAAGAAGATATATAAGAGAGTGCCAAAATACAAATATAAAGACTCGGGACTCAGTTTGTGAAGATAACCGGTCCGAGCATATGAGTATGCATACATATATAAAGGAACTACCCAAAAGACAATATACAGAACCTGTTTCTCCGAAATACCCTCTAAGAGGAGTTAATACAAGATATATATACAGTGGAGAATATATAAGTATCTAAACAAGTCTATAAAACCAAAATACAATCCTGAGAGCTAAGGATCTTCACCAAAATAGAAGTCTCAAGCATGCCTCAGCGAGGAGCCTCACGTCCTGCATCTGAAAACTATAAAATCTACGTGGGTGAGAACCGGAGGTTTTCAGTATGGTAACAGTGCCCAAATATCTAACATATAATGTCCTGGAAAAGGCGAAGGCAATCCTAGAACTTCCAGTTATAATCAAGGCGTATAAATATAACTAAACCATGAGAATGAAAATAGGCGACTAACTTGAGGATCTTCAGGCTAACTAAATATCCTCTTTCCAAATCCTACAAACCTCCCAACTGCCAACAGCAATTGAGATGCAAACACAAGTATATCAAACAAAGGTATGCACAAGTAGGAAGTAGATAAGACAATTAGGCAATTAGCAAGTAATGATGCAATCAATTAAACAATCCAAACAAATCACATATAATGCATATGATGCATGCCTGTCCTAGTGGCTGATGAGTCTCATCTGTCGGTTATAAAGCCAACCCGACAAGTCCTGGTAGCTAACCATTGGACTGTCCCTCTGTCGTGCATCTCTAACTCGAGTTATTCACAATACAATTCATAATTTATATCCAACACCCTTAATAGTGTATATTCATCGGGGCGAGCTCATCTGGAACTTTCACAGTGTCCGGCCACACTTACGACATAGGGTTAGCAGAGTATCGAGTCTTCACCTGGAGCACGTGGTGGCTAATCACTGCTTTTACCTAGGGAAACTCGTATCTCAGATAGGTGGAGTGCAATCAATCATAATATCAATAATTCAATTCAGCATATATGCATTTAATCTCAACCATACATCAACATTCATCTCAGCCATCCGGCTTTCAATTCATAACTCATGATCAGCCATAACCGGCATCACACATAGACATTCGGCTCATATTATACTCAGCCACTCGGCTTATATCATATACAGCACTCCACTATCTTCCTTCTTAACTCATATCATCATCATTAACCATAGCTTATCATAACATCCCCTTTCTTAACCCACAAGTCACCCTCTTCCCTAGCTTCCTCTCAATTACAAGGCATTTAACTTTAATTTAAGATTTAAAGGATGAAATTGGGGTTTTATAAGTGTGAAACAACCTCTCGGAGGGTCACAATCTTGTTGGGAATATGAAAGACTTGAAAACAAAAGTTTTAGAAAGGAGCAGAGTCACGTGCATACGCACAGGGGTGTGCGTGCGCACGTCCAGGAGTGTTTTCAGAAAGTGTACATGCGCACAGGCTTGTGCATACGCACAGAAAGTTAAATTTCCAGGGTTGAGTGTGTGCACAAGGTATGCTAGCACCATCAACCGAATGACATTCCCAACGTGTGCGTGCGCACAAGGTCGTGCATACGCACAGCTTGCAAGACTTCCTTGGCCATGTGCACGCACAGAGCGTGCTAGCGCTCCCAGCGGTAGCCACATCCCTGCGTGTGCATGCGCACAAGGCTATGCGTACGCAGAACTTAAAAAATCTACGGAGGTGTGTGTGCGCATAGGGCTGTGCATGCGCACACAAACAAGAATTGACAAACTCTGCAGAATTTGCAGAATTCATATTTCAGGCCTAAACTTCCAATGATCATATCTCATTCCACAAAGTTTAGATTTCTACCAAACTTAAACGATTTTAAAGCTTATCAAATTATCTTTCATTTGGTATAAAAGCATCAAATTCCAAAAACAATAACTTGAGATATGATCCATTGAAATTCATCAAAATTTCATTTTTACCAAATTCATAAACCTCCAATTTTCCAAAACATACACTTCCCAAGTTCATTCAAATCAACCCAAACTCAACCATTCCAACATCAATCATTTCCAAACCCTCTTTCAAACATCATCCACTAATTCTTCCAAATTCTACCAAATCTCACTTCAATAGTCTATATTTTATACCTCAATTTCTAATCAACATTCAAATTCATCAATCACCATGAATATACACATCATTATCACATACCAATTCATGCTCAACAACAAGAGCCTCAATCTTACCAACACATTAAGCATATCAATTCCACATTACTCATACTCTTACATGCTCATCAATAAATAGCAATACTCACAACCAAACAATCATCATTCACATACTTTCAACTTAATTCACATCATCCAACAACCACATCAACATTTCATAATCTACTATATTCATACATAACAACACAACTTATATCATTCATCAACTACATCAATATTTTTAAATCTTATCCTAGGGCCACTAGCCTACGTTTTCACAACCACATTACATTTTAGATACAAGAAACCGAAACCATACCTTGGCCGATTTCCATTCCACCCGGAACACTCAGATTTTCACCTTTTCCTCAACTTCCAATGTCCCAAAACTCACAAAATTAGATTTCCAAGCACAAAGCTCCTTCCCAAGCTTTCCAAAACCACCAGTCAAGCTCCAATACACATATATACAAGGCCTAAGCAACAATATCACACCCAAACACAATAACTCAATCACTAAATCACTAAATTCCAAATTTTTAGCTTAGGATTGAGAATCTCACCTTACCTAAGGATCAAGGCAGAAAGAACAAGCCTTCCCTTCAAGTTTATTTGATCCTATAACACAAAGGAGCTCACAATTTTAACATTTTTGCCCAATAAATTTGAAATCAAGGGCTGGAAGAATAGAGGTGAAAACGTGGCTTAATCCAGATTATTGTGTAGGTTTTGTAGAACTCAACACCGCGGTTGCGTGGCCATCAACGGTGCATCAATCGGAATCCCGGATCAAAAGTTATGATCAATGGAAGTTGGAAGTGAATAGGAGCAAGGGTTTCATGTTTCCCCCCTTCCCCTTGTGTGTTCAGCATGTGTGTTTGTTTTGGAGAGGAAGAAAGCTGAGCACTCTCATTAAATGAGGGCTTGGTTGGGCCCTTGGGCTCAACTTGGGTCCGGTTGGCCCGGTTTGACCCATTTGGCCCAATCTTAGGCCGTTTTCTTTAAAATTGGTGTCAAAATTCTCGTTTTAAATTTCTCTATCACATTAAACCACAAAAACTTCATTTCTCATTTTTTGGAATATATTTTATTTATGGATTAATTAGCCATTAATTAACCGGGTTTTACATGATGTATGCCTGCCCTATGGCCAATAAACTCATTTGTCGGTTATATTGCCAACCCGACACACACGGTAGCTAACCCGGATATGGTCTCTCAGCACGAAGGGAATCCTCAACCTCCCATTCAGAGAGAGACTATGATTTAATGATAGGAAATCTTCAACCTAACTCATTCACATCATAGTCAGGAATCGAACTGAAGAGAATCCTCAACCTTCTCCATTCAATTCCTCGATGTAGCAAGAGAGGAAATCCTCAACCTCGCTTGCTGATGCGTGAGCATCTTATACCCTTTTTCCTAACATTTTCAAGTTATTTTTAGTTAGATTTTATTAAGTTTTACTATGTTTTAGTGAAAAATTCATCTTTGGATGATACTTTGAGATTTTGTGTTATTTTTATAATTTTAGGTGAATTTCAGGCAAATTTGGCAAAGTCTCGTGCAAAGACAAAGAAAGGATAGCAGATGCTGTCAATCTTGACTTCCTTGCACTCCAACGAGCATAACTTGAGCTACGAAAGTCCAATTAACACAGTCTCAATGGTGTTAGAAAGCTAACTTTCAGAACTTTCCAATAATACTTCCAGAATTACTACCAAATTTGGCGTTAAATGTCCAAACTTGGCGTTTAGTGCCTAAAGAGGAGCAAGCCCAGCGTTGAATACCCAAAACTAGTCTTTAATGCTAGCCAAGGAGTAAGGATCAGCATGCTCTACCCCCTATGGGTGTTCAATGCCCAGATTGGTGCTGAACACAAGGCAGAACCGAAGCAATCACTGAAGTCGGTCCCAAAGTGGATTTTAGCAATCTTTAGCTTATCTTATCTTATCCTTGTAACTTTTAAACTTAAATTAACATATTTTAGGTTTAGTTTTTAATATTTAAAGAGGAGATTACTTAGGTTTACGATTATTCAGATCCAAACAAATCTTCTTTACTTTTATTTTGTTTTCTCTGTAAAGTATGAGTAACTAAACCTCCTGGTTAAGGTTAGGAGCTCTACTTATTTCTATGGGTTAATATTATTACTCTTCTATTTTAATTAATGTTTGATTCAATTCTAAGATTTTGTTTTCGTTCTTAATCCTATGAATCTGGGGTGGAACGACAATATGATCCCTTATTCTACATGAGCACTTGTGATTCTCGACAGAGCTATCTCGCTTGGGCTATAACTTGAAAATACTCCTCCTAAACTGAGGGTTACCTACGATTGATTGGGATATGTGACATGAAATCCTGTCAGTTTTGGGTAATTAAGATTTCTGTAGCGCTAAACTAGATTTCTGAACTTTACCCTCTGATCTGAAAGAATTGACCTTGTCTGTGGCATTTTAGTAAGATTTGGGGAGATTAACTCGCTAAGACATTAGGTTTTAATCACTTATGGCTTGCCATGGAATGAATCATTCATTGTTAAAATAGTTAGTAAGAAGTATTAATCCGAAAAGATAAGCATCTCCGAGACCTTAACTGCTTCCATATATTATCTCTTTACCAAGCCTTAAATTGCTTTCTTTATTTTCTTTATTATTTTGCTTTATGCGAATTCAATAACAACAACTCTTTATATTTGCCTAACTAAGTCTAGCAAGATAACTATTGCTTGCTCAATCCAACAATCCTCGTGGGATCGACCCTCACTCACCTGAGGTATTACTTGGACAACCTGGTGCACTTGTCAATAAAGTTGTACGAGTTTTAATTTCACGCACCAAGTTTTTGGCGCCCATTCAGGAGTAATCCAGGACCTTTTTTGGTCCCCTTTGGGTGTTCAATGTCCACTCTCGGCGTTCAACACCCCACCATTAAAAAAAGTACTCCACCCCTGGCATTCAACGCCCAAACCTGGTGTTAAACGCCCAGGGGGGAGGCAGCCAGGTTCGAATTTTAAAGCCTCAATAGTCAATGGGTCTTACCCAACCATCCACCTACCCCACCATTCATTTACTTCTACACTATCACTCTCTCTGCTCTCCTACTTTTCCATCCACATTCATCCATCACATCCCCATTAATTTCCTTAGTTCCCGCACCACACCTTTCACTCTTCCCAATAACCACTCATAAATCCCATCAACTCCTTTTTTCCACCAACCCACCCACTTCAAATCCAAAATTCCCTTCCAATCCCCTCATAATAACCGAACCCACAACCCCCCACCCTATATATATACCCCCCATTCCATTCACTCTTACCGCACTATTCCTTACTCTTTCCCTCTTCCACACTTTTCTTCATACACTTTTCTTCCTCCATTCTCCCTTTTCTTATACAAAAAGTCCAAAGCCTCTCTACCCTCTCTTCTCTATCTTTTTCTTCTTTTTTCTCCTCTTTTCCTTTTCTTTTATTTTTAATTGCTCGAGGACGAGCAAAGTTCTTAAGTTTGGTGTTAGAAAGCTCCACTTTTTCTTTTTGTCCTACCTCTATGGCATCAAAAATTGGAGAATCCTCAAGGAAGAGAAAAGGAAAAGCCCCGGCTTTCGCTTCCAAACCATGGGAGACATCAAGATTCCTCACCGAAGTCCATCAAGCTCACTTTTATGATGTGGTGAGGAAGAAGTGGGTGATACCTAAGGTCTCCTTTAGGCTCAAGGAAGATGAGTATTTAGAGATTCCACACCAAGTTCTAATACGAAATTGGAAAATTTTGGCTAATCCCATCTCCGAGGTTGGAGTATTAATGGTGCAAGAATTCTATGCCAACGCTTGGTTCACTAAGAAGCATGACACTATTGTGAACCCGGAGCCCAAAAACTGCCACACCATGGTCAGAGAGAAAATCATAGATTTTAGTCCTGAAAGTGTGAGGATGGCACTGCAATTGCCTCAGTCAGGAGGTGACCCACAGTCTTACACTCAAAGGGTCAACTCTGACCAAAGGCTGGAGCAAGTTCTTAGAAATATCTACGTAGCTGGAGTGAGGAAAGCCTAAGGCAAACCTTACCAACTAGGTAGGCTTGACCTTAAGCCAGTGGCTAGAGGATGGTTGGAGTTTATCCAACACTCAATCATCCCTACGAGTAACCGCTCTGAGGTTACAGTTGAGAGAGCAGTAATGATCCACTGCATCATGCTTGGCAGTAAGGTGGAGATACATGAGGTGATCCCTCAAAAGATCTACAAAGTGGCTGACAAGTCCTCTACCCAAGCACAGTTGGCGTTCCCTCACCTTATTTACCGGCTATGCACAACAGCTAGAGTTTGCATAGGAGAAGATACCCTGATTGATAAGGAGAGACCCATCACAAGAAAGGGTATGGTGCATGCAAGGGAGCCTGCACAAGGACGACAGCAAGAACCCATTCCGCCACCTCCACAGGAGATCCCGGAGATGCCTCAAGGGATGTACTTCCCTCCCATGACTATTGGGATAAATTGACCACATCTCTAGGGAAGTTGACTTCATTAGTTGATCAGCTGAGGATAGAACATCAAGACCAGTTTGCCATCCTCCATCAGATGATGAAAGATTAGAGGAGCATGAGGAAGGAGCATATGAGGCAGGGGCACGACATTAATTAAATGCTCCAGAGGATTCCCCGGAAGGAGTAGTGGTCGTCATCATTGAGGTGGTCTGTAACGACCCAATTTTCAGTATGTCTAGATCATACCAAAAACTGAGCGCTACCAACTTGATTTCCTAATTATTATCTATTATTTATTATATGAGCCTGAATCGTTGTTAAGAGCGTAGTTATTTTGCGAGGTACTTTTTTTTTGAAAATATTTGTATTAATAAACGGAATCATTCACAATCAATTCGCAAATAATAACAGATGTAACAGTTATAAACAACCACACGTAAATAGATCTCAAGCAGTTGATAACATTCCGTGATCCAGCCTTTATTAGAGTATAGCCTTTTGGTTAGAACACCCCTAGATATAGCTAAATAATATCTATATACATATATATACATACAACATCCCAGGCCATGACCTGTTGAAGAAGTCCCTAAGCTGGCACCCAGGCTAGCCTAGACTCTATACTCACCTAGTCCCTCTAAACTACTAAAGCGAGGGAAAGTACGTTTTAGGTCTTCAAAACTCAAGTCAGGTGGAATGTCATCAAAAGGTGGAAGGTCGTCTACTACTCCTCTGCACAATCATATGTCATCAAAGAGCGTCTCTCAAGTACTTCATCGAGTGGCCACATAATAACAACATTGTACAGAGGACTAGGGCTAAAGTTCGTGTACAAACGGGCTGCAAACGTTGACTGGTCTCACAGTATATACATATAAACAGAGAACAAGATTCACCCTAGACTCAGAAGACTACCTAGAGCGGAATTCTCTTTGCGAAACGGTCATCAGTAGGTTACGGAAGGGTACTCCTGCTTCCATCTGAAGGGGGAAGGGAGAGAGAAGGGGTAAGAACTGGGGAGTTCTTAGTAGGGCCGGGGTTATTAGTTACGTTCATTAATCTGTGTCGCTTAGCAGACATATAGCAGAATATAGAGATGCAGTAAATATAAGACAGATGAATAAAGAAAATAGAGTAAACTGAAAACAGATCACAAACAGAAGAATATAAGAAAGTAAAACACAAACACAGAGAATAGAATACAAGCAAGGAAATCATACATTTACACAACAATCATAACAGAGGAAATGCAGAACCAAGTATGATGCATGTCTGTCCTATGCAGGCCATGAGCTCACGTGTCGGTTTACACCCTGCAACCCGACATTACCCAGGAACTAGTCCTAGATATGTCTTTATTTCTGTAGGTGAACTTCGGCCTACAGAAACAACACTCCCATAAGTGAACTTCGGCTTACAGGAATAGTCTAAACATAATAGAATAACTTTCTATAGGTGAACTTCGGCCTACAGAAATGGCACCTCTGTAAGTGAACTTCGGCTTACAGAAATAGCGCCCCTGTAAGTGAACTTCGGTTTACAGGTATCACGACTCTCTGTAGGTGAACTTCGGCCTACAAGAGCAACACCCTGAGATACACAATTGATATTCACTACAGGTGAACTTCGGCCTACAGGAATAACAACTCACTGTAGGTGAACTTGGGCCTATAGGACCTCTAGGGCCAATGGAAAAGCAGCAGATGAACATACAACAAAACATCATGCCATAAGGCTTAACTCTTTATTCTTACACTCTTCTCCTCTATTCTCTTTGTTATATTACTCTTTTCTCATTGTCTCTTTATTCTACTCTGATTAGTCTGTTCTCTGTGTCTCTCTACTCTGCTCTGATTTCTCTGTTTAACGTATATATTTAAAGCTTATGTAAATTTCGGTATGAATAGTTAGTCTATCCCAAGTATAGGTTCATTAATTCTATACTGAAACAGTTTAACGTTTCATATTATGCCTAACCCTAGTCACAACTCAAGGACTAACTATGTTGCCCTAGTTCGTTCACTAATTTCTGTCTGTTTTTTTGTCATTAGTACTTTACAGACTTTTCCTTGATTTTTATCTCTTCTTCAACTTTTTATCTTTTCTTTATCTTTGCCTCACTAATATGTTTTTACCACTCCCTAAGTATTTTATGAAGGTAATTATGAGATTCTGTGCTTAAAGTTGTCTTTCTAAAGCTTTTACAAAAAACTGCCTTTTCTGCAATATTTTATTATTTTTATTAAAATATTATTTTTAATTAAATATTATTATTTAATATTTTATTATTATTTATTATTTTATTATTATATTTTCGAAAATTACCTTACCTTTTACTTTTAACCTTTAAAATTTATTTTTTACCACCCGTAACTTTTAATATTTCTACTTTAACCACCTTAACTTTCAGAAATTACCAAATAACCCCTCAAACACCAAAATAATTACTTCCTTGCCCTTTCTAAAATCTAAAACGATTGTTCTTCATCACACTCAAAGTGTTCTTCATGTTCTTCGTATATTCTTCAGATTCTTTCTCTGTTTTTACCCGTTTTTCAGTCTTTTCAACAACTGATTTTTACCAAAATTCATAATAAAATAGCAGCAACTAAAACCACATCTTTTTCACATGATTTCAACATAAATTGAACCCTTATTTGAGGTCTAGGGTTCGTTTTTCAAGCTGCACTCAAGAACATGTTTCATAGCTTAAATATCATCAAATTTCATCAAAATTTCAACAAACTTTCACCAAGAATCAATCATATATGCAACCAATTTTTAGCACAGCCAAATTATACAAAATTCACACAATTCAAACACACATAATCAAGATTAATTTCGTTACACCCTACCTGGTTTTGCTGCTCCTAATTCGGTTAGACTTTTAGGTGGTCCTTAAGCAATTTTTTCTCCTAAATCACATCAAGAACAACTTTAAATCCACAAACCCTCAACTGACCAAATCTCTCTCAGCATGTTAGGAAGGGATATCTCACCTTAGACTTGATGGAAATTAACATTTCTTGGCCCTCAAGTCAAGTTAAGCATGATTCCTAAGGAAGAACATCAAGAAAACACATGTTTAAGCATGTTTCCTTGAAAACTAAATTGAAAGGGGAAAGGAACAGCCATCTCACCTTATTTCTAGACTTGATAAGTTACATGGTTATGTAGAGGAAGAAGAGAGGATCATTTTGGTGAAATCGGAATTTTGATTTGAGTTTTAGTTCAGAAGAAATCAAGCTTTGAAGATTTGGAACTAAGAACTTTTCTCTCTTTTTCTCTCTTCCTATTTTCGGCCACAAAGTGAAAATGAGCCAGCCTTGGGGGTTTTGGGTAGGGATGGCAGCAGTACCTGTACCCGCGGGTATCCGCTCCGCCCCTACCCGGTCGGGGCGGGTTTGAACCCGACCTGGAGTGGGACGGGTCTGAATCGTGGCGGGTTGATGAGCGGGGCGGGGCGGGGTCGGGTTCAGGCTAAACCCGCCCCTACCCGCCCCGGAGTGCATATATATATATATATATATATATATATATATATATATATATATCTTTTTAGATTAAGGTTAGTTTGGAGAAACCTCAGTTCTCACTGTCACTCAGTTAGTCAGTTAGGGTTAGGAACCCCTTTCTCAGTTCTCACTTCCTCTATTCCTCAGCTCTTCTTGATGAGCGGATAATTTGTACGCTTTTTGGCATTGTTTTTAGTATGTTTTTAGTATGATCTAGTTAGTTTTTAGTATATTTTTATTAGTTTTTAGTTAAAATTCACTTTTCTGGACTTTACTATGAGTTTGTGTGTTTTTCTATAATTTTAGGTATTTTCTGGCTGAAATTGAGGGACCTGAGCAAAAATCTGATTCAGAGACTAAAAAGGACTGCAGATGCTGTTGGATTCTGACCTCCCTACACTCAAAGTGGATTTTCTGGAGCTACAGAAGCTCAATTGGCGCGCTCTCAATGGCGTTAGAAAGTAGACATCCTGGGATTTCCAGCAATATATGATAGTCCATACTTTGCCCAAGATTTGATGGCCCAAACTGGCATTCAAAGTCACCCTCAGAATTCCCAGCGTTAAACGCCGGAACTAGCACAAGGATGGGAGTTAAACGCCCAAACTGGCACCAAAGCTGGCGTTTAACTCCAAGAAGAGTCTCTACACGAAAATGCTTCAATGCTCAGCCCAAGCACACACCAAGTGGGCTCGGAAGTGGATTTTTATGTCATTTACTCATCTCTGTAAACCCTAGACTACTAGTTCTCTATAAGTAGGACCTTTTACTATTGTATTTTCATCTTCTGATTTTTGGAATCTTTTGATATTTAGATCTTTTGATCATTGGGAGGCTGGCCATTCGGCCATGCCTAGACCTTGTTCTTATGTATTTTCAATGGTGGAGTTTCTACACACCATAGATTAAGGTGTGGAGCTCTGCTGTACCTCGAGTATTAATGCAATTACTATTGTTCTTCTATTCAATTCCGCTTGTTCTTGTTCTAAGATATCACTTGTTCTTCAACTTGATGAATGTGATGATCCGTGACACTCATCATCATTCTCACCTATGAACGTGTTCCTGACAACCACCTCCGTTCTACCTTAGATTGGGTGGATATCTCTTGGATTCTTTAACCGGAATCTTCGTGGTATAAGCTAGAACTGATGGCGGCATTCAAGAGAATCCGGAAGGTCTAAACCTTGTCTGTGGTATTCTGAGTAGGATTCAATGATTGAATGACTGTGACGAGCTTCAAACTCCTGAAGGTTGGGCATTAGTGACAGACGCAAAAGAATTACTGGATTCTATTCCGGCCTGATTGAGAACCGATAGATGGATAGCCGTGCCGTGACAGGGTGCGTTGAACATTTCCACTGAGAGGATGGGAGGTAGCCACTGACAACGGTGAAACCCTTGCATACAGCTTGCCATGGAAAGGAGTAAGAAGGATTGGATGAAGACAGTAGGAAAGCAGAGAGACGGAAGGGACCAAGCATCTTCATACGCTTATCTGAAATTCCCACCAATGAATTACATAAGTATCTCTATCTTTATCTTTATGTTTTATTCATCATTTATATCCATTTGAGTTTGCCTGACTAAGATTTACAAGGTGACCATAGCTTGCTTCATACCAACAATCTCTGTGGGATCGACCCTTACTCGCATAAGGTTTATTACTTGGACGACCCAGTACACTTGCTGGTTAGTTGTGCGAAGTTGTGTTTATGCCATGGTATTGAACACCAAGTTTTTGGGTTCATCATCGGGGATTAATTGAGTTGTGAAAAGTATTGATCACAATTTCGTGCACCACTTCTCTAAGACCATAGTGAGTCCTCTCATCACTCTCAGTTTCTCTTCACTTCACATCTTCACCCTCAAAAAGAATAGAGCTCTTCCTGTTTCCCCCAAAAAAACCCTAGCTTCCTCCACCGCCGCCGCCGTCCGTCGCGCCCAAAAGCTTCGTTTGTTCGTCGTGCTCCAGCCCCTCTCCTCGTTCCCCTGTTCCTCGTTCGTTCTTCTCGCTGCTCAATCGTGCTTTGCCCTCCGTCTCTCGTCGTGCTTGTCGCCGTCGTCCGTCGTGCTCGTCCCTGGAAGGTAATGGCTTCTTGTCCGTCGTGCTCGTCAAAGCTTCTTCGTTTTTTTTCATTTTTTTCAGAAATCATATTGAAATCCTGAATGATTAGCTTTAAATCTGCACACTGCTATAGTTCTTCGTTTTTTTTATTTTTTGTTCAGAAATCATATTAATAATCCTCAATGCTCACTACTCACTGGTCAGTGGTCACTCCTCATTCCTCAATGTTCAGAAATCATGTTTTGTTCTTCGTTTTTGAATTTTAATTGGCTACTCTGAGTTTGTTTTGTTCAGAAGTCATTTTTTTGTGCTCAATGCTCATGCTCTTAAGTGTTGTTCTGTTTTTGTTCTGATTGATTTTTGACTCTGATTGCATGTCAATTGAACTCTACGCTATGAGAACCGTGTGTTTGTTTATTAAAACTTAAAAAGAAGAATGGGACTTGTAAGTGAAACAGCTTGATTTTAATTTTATTCTGGATTCTGGATTTTGATTTTATTCTGATTTTACAATTGTCATGGTGTTCTAATTATGGAGAGAATTACAAACTACATACTGTTCTGTTTTCTTGGTTAACAAAATATGCACTTAGTTTGATGTTGATGTTAACTTTGATGTCATTGAGTTCCTTCAGCCTCATCATATTGTGAGATCTAAGTTCTTTTTTGTTCTTCCACAGATTCATCTCTTGGTTGCCGTCGCTGTGAGCTTGGCCATCGCCATTGCATGTGAGCCTGTCACCGGAGTCTCTTCTCTTTGTCTCTCTGAGTCTGTGACTGTAAGTTTTACAATTTTTTATTCAATTTTGTAAATATATGTGCTGAAGTGGGTTTATATGTGTTTGATTGAGAATTTTGTTGTAAATTTGTTGATTGAGAATTACTTTGTTGATTGCAATTTGTTTGTGTATCTGATGGTAGTTTTTCATTTTTCATTTTGATTGAGCATTTGAGACTTTGTGATTGTAATTTTTCTTTTATGTGTCTAATTGCAGTTTTTTAATTTTTTATTTTGAATGAGAATAAGAGATATTGTAATTACAATTTTGTTTATATGTGTTTGATTGCAGTTCTTTATCATTTTAAATTGTTATCGGCTCTAGTATTTTTCATGATGTTTGCATGTTGCAACTAGTTATATATGTTAGATTGAGAATGAGGCTATCATATTCATGCTTTAGATCAACAGAACAATAAAAATTTAGTACTTCTATAATTTATACTAGTCTTTACAATCTAATACTTACCTATGCTATAATGCTTCTTTGTAAAGTTTTCAAAGTGCTTCCAACTTTTACATTAGCAAAGATTCAAGAATTGAAGAATCTTGAAGAGAAAGTTAAGAGGAACCAATCCTTAAAATCTCTCTTGCTATCTCCTTCTGGTGACTTTGTGATTTCTTATTATGGAAATAAAGTAAGCTACTAATTAATTAACTTGTAAACTAAAACATATCTAGCAGTTTCCAAATGTGATTGTGTGTATATTTATTCATTCATTCAGATAGCTGTTTTTGAATTCAAGAGCAAGATGGTTGGGCTTTATTTCGGTCGAGTTCATATGAAAGATGCACTGACTTTACTTTCGATCTAGTGGAGTTTTATGACAAGTTAAGGTCAGATGAGGAGAGCTTTGAGATTGTGATGATACCTCTTGATGAGTAGGAAGAATCCTTTAAGAAAGGATTGGAAAGTATGCCTTGATTGTCATTGTCTTTTGATGGTGGAAAATGATCAAAAATAAAGATCAAATACTCTTTTATATTAATGTTGTACTTTTTTTATAATGGTGTTAAATTTATAGTGATCAAACATTAGCTTTTTTTAATTTTAAGTTATTGACATTATACAAATCTTATGTTTGTATTTTAATTTATGCATGAATTTTAAGTTTTTGTCTTAATTTATATATGAATATGTAATAATTAAAATGTTATTTAATTTTTATAGGGGCGGGTACCCGCAGGGACGGGTTAGGGTACTACAGTTTACTACCCGCGGGTAGTGACGGGGTGGGTAGTATATGAGTAACAGGACGGCGGGGCGGGGTCGGGTAGGGCAAAAACTCGCCCCTAGCCGCCCCACTGCCACCCCTAGTTTTGGGGGTGTAGGGTGAGTTGTGATTGGTTGGCTTGGAGGTGGATTAAAATAATATTAAAATATCTCAGGTGTATAACTACTAAAATTAGATGTATCAGAACACTCGTAAAAACATCTCTAAAAATTATTTTCTGAGCTATAGCATAAATGACACTAGTAACATATTTATTGTGAGAATAAAACATGTATGATGAGGCCTTAGCATTGCTAAAGTCATCAAAGAGTGCTGGTGCTAAGCTGCACCAGTAAACCATAAATCTGGTTAAACCGATTTTCTGTTTTTAATTAAAACTGACCAGGTAACCTTATAATATTATTCAAGAAGCTTCTAATACTAATATAATGATAATATTACCCTATTATCTCTCTTCTCTCATGAATCGATTCCGGTTCGTCAAACTGAGACTATTTACGAAAAATCGGATCAAAATTCTTGACCAATACGGTTCAAAAACTATGTTCTTCGTGTCTGCGTTATCGAGCTTACCTCAGAAAGTTCTAGCTTAAAGAAGACGTAATGATAATGAGGATTGAGATATTTTTTGATATAGAAGATGTGTTCTCTTTACTGATCTTCTGGAGAAATCCGTGCCTTTAGAAAAGATCTCGCGTACCAAAAATCAGGGTTGTTACATGGTCTAGTTTCTTTCTCCCTTTATTTACTTTATCTCTATTTTCATTGTATTTTATTTTATAATCTGTTTTCTACTCTTGTGCATGATCACACGTAGGATTTTGTCATCTTTTTAGTAATAGTTTTTCTTTTCTCTGTTTTATTTAAAGATGCCTTATATAATCCACATCAAGCTTAAAAAGAAAAATTTATTGAAAAGAAAAGTAGTGAAATACATAAGGTCTTGCGTTATATTACAAGTTGTTCTATTTATCCTAAAGTGGTGGACTTATCTTTATTTTCTGAATGTATGAATTAACTGTGTATATTTGACATTGGAGTTGAGCATATTGGCTCTTGAAGAACAGTGAGTTTAGAGAAGTATTATTCATCCTCTGAAAAATAAAAAATATTAATTCTTGAAGCAAAATAATCAGCCAAAAGAAAAAGAAAAAGAAAAGGAAAAATCAAAAGAAAAAGGTCCAAGACTTTGAGTATCAATGGTTAGGAGGGTCAAAATTGGCCTAAAAAGCTCAAAAGAGTTGCTATCCCTAACTATATGCTTGTGGTGTGAAGGTGTCAAGTAAACCTTGAGACTGAACATTTAAAGTCGTGACCCAATGATATAAAGAGTACGCTTAAGGCTCTGAGTACCACTGTCTAGAAATTTAAGCAAAGCTAAATTCGAATCCAAAGGGTTCCCCCAGTTAAGTGCTTGTGGTGTTTATGTATCAAGTGGTAATACTTGAAAGCAAAACACTTAGAGTCACAGCTAGGCTCAAAGGTGTAAAGCACCAAAAGTAAAAGAAAAGATGTGGTCAAGAATCAAGAAAAACTTAAAGAAGAGAATCAATAATATCATCCGGATTCTAGTTCTAAAGGATGACAACAATACTGAGCTTCAAAGGAAACTGAGATACCAAGACTATTCAGAAATAGAGTGTTAATGGCCCCATTCAGTAATTAGAACCGAGCTTGAATGACAACTCTAAAACCTGATGTATTTTTCTCTTCCATTTGGTCCTATAATTGTTTATGGTTTCTAGAGGACAAGCAATAGTTTAAGTTTGGTGTTGTGATGCGTGAGCATCTTATACCCTTTTTCCTAATATTTTCTATTTTTTTTAGTTAGATTTTATTAAGTTCTAGTGAAAAATTCATCTTTGAATGCTACTTTGAGTTTTTGTGTTATTTTTATAATTTTAGGTAAATTTCAGGCGAATTTGGCAGAGTCTCGTGCAAAGACAAAGAAAGGATAGTAGATGCTGTCAATCTTGACTTCCTTGCACTCTAGTGAGCATAACATGAGCTAAAGAGGTCCAATTGACGCGGTCTTAATGGTTTTAGAAAGCTAACTTCCAAAACTTTCCAACGATATATGATAGTCTATACTTTACTTCCAGAATCACAACCAAATCTGGCGCTAGATGTCCAAGCCTGGTGTTTGGCACCTAAAGAGGAGCAAGCCCAGCGTTGAACGCCCAAAACTGGCATTCAACACCAGCCAGGGAGCTAGGATCAGCATGCTCTGCCCCCTATGGGCGTTCAACGCCCAAATTGGCACTGAACGCCAGGCAGAACCAAAGCAATCATCAAAGTGGGCCCCAAAGTAGATTTTAGCACTCCTTAGCTTATCTTATCTCATCCTTGTAACTTTTAAATTTAAATTAACATCTTTTAGGTTTATTTTTTACTATTTAAAGAGGAGATCACTTAGGTTTATGATTATTCAGATCTAGACAGATCTTCTTTACTTTTATTTTGTTTTTCTGTAAAGTTTGAGTAACTAAACCTCTTGATTAAGGTTAGGAGCTTTGCTTATTTCTATAGGTTATTATTTTCTTTCTTAATCCTATAAATCTGGTGTGGAACGACAATATGACCCCTTATTCTACATGAGTACTTGTGATTCTCGATAGAGCTATCTCGCTTGGGCTACAACTTGAAAATACTCCTCCTAAACTGAGGATTACCTGCGGCTGATTGGGATATGTGACATGAAATCCTGTTAGTTTTGGGTAATTAAGGTTTCTGTGGCGCTAAACTAGATTTATGAACTTCACCTTTGATCTGAAAGAATTGACCTTGTCTGTGGCATTTTAGTAAGATTTGGGGAGATTAACTCGCCAAGACATTAGGTTTTAATCACTTGTGGTTTGCCATGGAATGAATCATTCATTGTTAAAATAGTTAGTAAAAAGTATTAATCTAGAAAGATAAGCATCTCCGAGACCTTAACTGCTTCCATATATTATCTCTTTACCTAGCCTTTAATTGTTTTTTTATTTTCTTTATTATTTTGCTTTATGCGAATTCAACAACAACAACTCTTTTTCTATTTGTCTAACTAAGTCTAGCAAGATAACTATTGCTTGCTTAATCCAACAATCCTCGTGGAAACGACCCTCACTCACCTGAGGTATTGTGGACGACCCAGTGCACTTGATGGTGAAGTTGTGCACGTTTTAATGTCGTGCACCACTTGCCTACCACAACAAGAGAGGAAATCCTCAACCTCATCTTGTCCATTACAGCAAGAGAGAGAATTCTCTATCTCTGTTTTCCTATTAGTGTCTGGGATTCAACTTGATACGTGTTTAGGAGGGCATTTTTTGTCATTTTAGAGCTAAGGGACAAAATAGTAATCTCGTCACGTTTAAAGACCTGAATAATAGAAGAATCATACCATGCCAGTCTTGGACATCAAGAAGACCAAGAATCCGTCTCAAAAATAGTGGTGCTGAAATGGCGACAACTCATAAGACACATTGGGCTAAGTCATGACAGTAAGAGGCCTAACGCTGTTTTTCAAGTCCAGTGGAAGACACAAATTTAATTTTATGTTCAAATTTATTAGGCATTTTATTTAGTTTGTTTTGCTGTTAGAGTTTGTTGGAAGATTTGATTTACTTCTGATTTGCTTAGTAGTATTTTTAGGAATTTTAAATTTAAATCAAATTTGATCTAATCTAATAAGATTAAATATAATTTAAATTAGTTATCATATCTTTAGGATTTTAAAATTTAAATCAAATCTGATTTAAATTAAGTTATCTTATCTTTATCTTTTAGTTAGTTTGTTAGGGGACTATTTAAACACCTTTGGTAAAATAATTTACATAACTTTTGATGAATAAAAATTTTAGTTGCTTTATGCACATTTTTAGTGTGATTAAGTGAGGTGAGTAATTTGCTTCGCTTGTTTCATGAAGAAGATTGAAGGATCCAACACTAAGGTGATCTGCGTGGTGGTCTCTTTCAATGTTCATCCCTCTAATCTAGGTTTTCAAGGATAGGTCCTTTGAAGGTCTAGTAGGAAAACCTTTTCAGTGACCTAGGTTGCTAAGAACAAGTTTCTTAGAGGTCTAGTAGGAAAACTCTTCCAGTGACCTAGGTTGCTAAGAATAGGTTTCTTAGAGGTCTAGTAGGAAAATCTCTTATCTATTCTTTGATTTTTCCGCTGTCTTTTTTGTTGTGTTGCATTCTTTCTCCATCTTTTTTCTAATCCCTTTATCCTTCTTCGTTCTAATAACTTCTTATCCTCTAGTATCAGTTACAGGTCATAGGTAAATTCTTATTTATCTATACGTTCCATGGGTTTTGTTTACTTTCTTTGTTTTTTTCTCTTTAATTTCTGTAAATTCACTTTAGAGTCTACAAAAAACCAAAAAAAGAGAGTCACAAAAAGAGATTGAGTATTATGATAGTGATGATGAAGGAATCTCATATGCAAAAAAGGGTTCTCGATTGCAAATCCTTGCATTTAAAGGGAGGAATGATCCTGAAGCTTATGTTGGATGGAAAAGGAAGGTAGAGTCGATTTTTGCAAATTACATCCTTTCAGAGAAAAAGAAGGTTCGACTGGTACAAGCCAATTTTTTTGATGCTGCACGTATATGGTAGACTGAATTAGGACGATCTAGAAGACGACATGAAAAAAAAGATCCAATTTCCAGCTGGGAGAAGATGAAGAAAATCATGAGGAACCAGTTTGTCCATTATCATACCACATGAGCAATTGGGTTGTGCCACCATAATGCCACAACGAATTTTTTAGAAAATTTTGTAAGTTACAACAAGGTTCATAATCAGTGATGGAGTACTACAAGGAGTTTCTATATTTGATGGACAAGGCCAATATTAAACTGAGTCCTGAGGTCCTTAAGGAACAATTTTTGTTTGGATTACGCGAAGACCTTGCAGATAAAGTACAACGCTACCGTCACGAGACCATGTAGGATTTGGTCAAAGTGGCCATTGACATGGAGTATATGCAATAATTTATAGCAACTTAGCATTCCAAAGGAGCCAAATGTGAGGATAAGACAAAAGTCAAAGTTTCTGATTTTAAGAAGGATATTATAAATCGACATAAGAAGAGGATTTCTTCTAGGCCTATCTTTCATTCTACTTGAAAGCTAGAGATAGAAGAATTTGTTGAGTATGCTGTAGAGGGTGATGTGTCTTTAGAAAATTTAAAAGTGCAGAATTTCTCAACTAGGTCCTTGGAATGTGAATAATTTGAAAAATATGAGAGAAAAAACTGAGAAAGAAAGTGAGTGTTTGAGCGAAAAGAATTCATGTTTTATTGAAAGCAAGAGTTTTGTGAGAAAAGAGGAGAATGGTGAGCGAGAGGAGTCAATGAGCGAAAAAGAAGTTGAGAGCAATAAACACACTTGTGAGAGAGATCTAGAAAGTTCTAGCTTAGACAAGAGTGCATTAGTATCATTGAATTCCACGGAGTCCTTAGTTTCTTATACATCTAACCATGAAATTTGTAGGATTTTTATATCAACTCTCCCAGGCTTTGTAGATTCACTGGTCAATAATGGAGGCATTAATATAGATGAAAAGGAAGAAAGACAAATTGCACAATTTGGACAAGATGGTGAAAGCATTGTTGGAAAGATTGAACTTGAACACATGAGGGACATAGCCACAATTCAGTGGGTAGAGAAGAGCCATCAAACAATGGTATTTGAACCTCGAGATTGGGTTTGGATTCCTTGGAGGGAAGAAGAGATTCTCATTTAAGATTCGAGGATGAATCTTTTTTAAGAGAGAGAAGATGATATGTGTTCAGGAGGGCATTTTTGTCATTTTAGAGCTAAGTGACAAAATGGTAATCTCGTCATGTTCAAATATCTAAATACTAGAAGAATCATACCATGCTGGTCTTGGACATCAAGAAGACCAAAAGTCCGTCTCAAAAATAGAGGTGCTGAAATGGCGACAACACATAAGGCCCATTGGGCTAAGTTAGGACAGCAAGAGGCCCAACCTTGTTTTTCACGTCCAGTGGAAAACACAAATTTAATTTTATTTTCAAATTTATTTAGCATTTATTTTAGTTTGTTTTGCTGTTAGAGTTTGTTAGAAGATTTTATTTACTCTAATTTGCTTAGTAGTATTTTTAGGGATTTTAAATTTAAATTAAATCTGATATAATCTAATAAGATCAAATCTGATTAAATTAGTTATCATACCTTTAAGATTTTAAAATTTAACTCAAATCTGATCTAATCCAATAAGATCAAATATAATTTAAATTAGTTATCTTATCTTTAGGAAATTTAAATTAAGTTATCTTATCTTTATCTTTTAGTTAGTTTGTCCTAGCCTATTTAACCTTTGGTAAGACAATTTACATAACTTTTGATGAATAAAATTTTTAGTTGCTTTATGCATGTTTTTAATGTGATTAAGTGAGGTGAGTGATTTTCTTCGCTTGTTGTATGAAGAAGATTGAAGGATCCAACACTAAGGTGATATGCGTGGTGCTCTCTTTCAATGTTCATCCCTCTAATCTAGGTTGTCAAGGACAGGTTCTTTGATGGTCTAATAGAGAAAACCTTTCTAGTAACCTATGTTGCTAAGAACAAGTTTCTTAGAGGTCTAGTAGGAAAACCCCTTCCAGTGGCCTAGGTTGCTAAGAATAGGTTTCTTAGAGGTCTAGTAGGAAAATTCCTTATCTATCCTTTTATTTTTCCGCTGTGTCTTTTCTATTGTGTTGCGTCTTTTCTCCATCTTTTTTCTTATCCCTTTATCATTCTTCGTTCTAATAAGTTCTTATCACAACCACCGTCCTCACCATGTCAATTCAAACTCATTTTCAATTCAACACAAGCAAACATACCCACAATCCGAATTAATCATTACAGAATTAAATCGAAAGGAATTCTCGACTTTCTATTCAACTCTCTAGTGCGATAAGTGAGGGAATGCTCAACCTCAAGCTCATCTACCACAACAAGAGAGGGAATTCTCGACCTCAACTTGTGTATCATAGCATGTGAGAGAATTCTCAATCTCAACGTACCTTTACGTGAGCAGGATAATACCATCGTCCTTACAACACAATTTTTGTTGTCTCTTTACTTCATAATCACAACACGAGAGAGGGAATTCTCTAAGCCAACTCGCTTATTCACTCACTTCCTCAATCAATTTCATATTCAATTGGTTCACTGCTCATAAACCCCTCATTATAATAATCATTCTCATCATACTCAATCATTACTCATCATCCCATTCATCCTCATCGCGCATCACTTCACATCTTATTCAATTTACTTATTTTCACTAACTCGACTCTTTAGTTTTTTATCCCTAACCCTTCTATCCTTGATTACACTGGCTCTATATTCTCATCGAAGTTTATAAAGGTTTAGAAGACCAAAAGAATGGTTGAAAGCCATAAAAATACATTTTCCCTAATTTTGGGAGGTATGCATACGCACAGGTTGAAACTTGGGTGTCCGCATATGAATGTCAAGTCCTGCATATACATACACCAAATTTTGGACCATACCACGTATGCATGTAGTGTCCATACGTGGGAGCACCTGGCAGAGGCCAATGCCTGCATTTGCACGTCACGTGCCGCATACGCATCCATATCAGAAACCAGAAAATTTGATATGTTGCAAAAATCAGTTTTTTAGTCCAATTTTTAAAATCTCAACTTTTTCCATGAAATTCTGTTTTCAACAATTCTTAAACCGTTAGAAAGACCGATAAATGAATTTTCATAAAAATCTATTTTTGAAAAATTTTCAACTCCGAGGACTAAATTACAGAGCACGAAACTTGGTCAAAAATTGGTTATTACCTAAAACTGAATTTACTAATTTTTCCAATAGTTCACAAGCCTCAATCGTTTTCAACCAACAAAATGAACCCAAACTAACACAAGTCACATATTCACACATAACCAAATCCAAACTTACTGCATGTACAGATTCCAACTCAAATACATCCATTTTATTTTTCAAAAACCTCATTTTTCACCGTTTCATCAATCAATCAAATTCTCATACATTCCATACCAATTCTTCATTCAGAGGTCACGACAATCCTAAGGCTTATATATATATATATATATATATATATATATATATATATATATATATATATATATATATATAAGGAATAATAATTCTAGAAGTCTGATGAAGAAATAATCTCAAATACCGAATTACAAAAGTACAAAATGTTCATACAAAGCTACAAACTTAAGGCACAGGGTAAAGATGTAAGATAACAAAATATAAGTATATAAGAGGATATAATAGTCATAAGGAACTAGCATCAGCTCGTGGAGTTTAGGCCGACTAGTGTTATATATACATATAGAGTTTTAAAAACTAAAATAGCATATACAATATTTCTCTCAAAGTTAGCCTCTAAGGCAAAATAGAATACAAAAGGGAGAGTACTGAACAAAATATACAAAAGACTCCAAAGAATAATTGATAAACCACAATTTTAAGGTTTATCTTATATTGAATTTGGTGGATTTTATCAAATTTTCCCACATTTATTCACTAAAATAGCTTAGTTTTATAAATTCTCCCTAAATTGTGCTTAAGAGTGAAAACATACTTTTTAGGCCTTAAAATTGATTATTTAATTCACTTTAATTCCATTCGATGCCTTGATATGTGTGTTGAGTAATTTCAGGCTTATAAGGCAAGGATTGGATGGAAGAAGTAACGAGAAAAGCATGCAAAGTGGAGAATTCAGGAAGAAATGAGGATTTGGTGGATTCATAACCATGCACACGCATACACGTGAAAGCGAATTTTTCCAAGTGACGCGCACGCGTCACCCATGCGTACGCGTGACAAGCGGCACGTGACCAACTTAAAGGCAATATGCTGGGGGCAATTTCTGATCTATCCAGGCCCAAATCCAACTCATTTCTAGAGCTATCAGAGGCTGAATTCAAGATGGATCAAAGGGAGAGTGATACGAGACGATTTTCGGAAGAGAATTTCTCAATGAAGTTGCGTTGCAAGTATAGCTCTACCAACAACAATCCTCAAGGATCAAATTTTGAAAGGAATTGGTTGTCACAAGTTCAACCCCAATAAAATAATCAAAGTATTCAAACCTCAGGTTGTCTCACAAGGAATGGGCAAACATGTGCTTCAACATTGGTTAGAAATCCGAGGTTGTAAGTCATGAGCAAGAAAGTAAACTATGAATCTTAGCAAACAAGTAATCTTAAAGTGCAAATAACTAATTCAAATAACTAAGCAAGATGTGAGCAATTTCAACTAAGAAGACAACATTCAATTTAATTTTACTCTCAACTAAACAATAGCTACAACTAAAACAAGACAATTAAGAAATTAGGTTTCCAAATATGAATAATAAAAGCAACTCTTGGCTAGGCATGGGAATTGGGGTCACTATCCTTGTCTAATAACCATATCTTGACAATTATGAGGAGCCAAACCCACTAAGTCTACTTCTATACTTGAAGTAAGTTAAATGGTTTGGTCAACATCACCCCATAAGGTTTAACCTCACTACTAATTAACCTAGCAGTAGGCTAGTGTCAATGGCTATCAAATTAACCACTAAGGGCTCTCAAATCATCAAATCCATTAGACCCAATGACTCAAGTTTACCTAATTTCCTTGGCCTAAGCCAAGAGTAAAAAGAACTACTCCATAATCAAAGTAAACAATTCATCAACCACATGGTAAGCATTAACAAAAGACATGTTCAAATTGCAATTGAATTGAAATTAACAAATACCCACTAACAAATATCAACTTATAATCACTCAAACAACACAATTAATCATAGAAATAGTCAAGATTCACAACAGTCATGCAATGGGTATAAAGTGACAATTGACAAAAATCCATAAACTAACACAAGATATAAGCAAAAGTATACTAAGGAATTCAAATTAGATGATCAAAAATAGTAATTAACAAAATCCAATTCAGATTCAACAAGGGAAGATCAAATTAAAGCTAGATCTAGAGAAGAACAAGGATTTCTCTCTCTAGAAAAACAAAGAACCCAAAAACTAGAAAAATGTGTCTTAGTGTAAAATGATTGATTCCCCTTTCTCCCTAGCATCCTTGGGTCTTTTTCCATGCAAAAACAGCTTGATATTGGGCCTAATGAGCCTCAGAAATCGCCAGGCACGATTTCCTTTAATAAGGTCACGTGCAGCTTCCCGCGTGTGCGTGCCATGCGTGCGTGCGCGCCGATTGCTTTTGTGATCCCCGCGTGCGCGCCAAGTGCGCGTGCGCATCGGCTGGAATTCTCTGGCCTGCGCGGATGCGTCCATCCTTGCGTGCCGCTTCCAGCTATCCTCATCCACGCGTGCGCGTGATGTGCGCGTGCGCGTCGATGCTGCATTTCCCAAAATCCAAATCTTCATGTTACTTCCTCTAGTGCATGCTTTCCTTCTCTCTTCTAGGCCATTCTTACCCTATTAGTTCTAAAATCACTCAACAAATACGTCACGGCATTGAATGACAATAAAAAGGATCAAAATATAGCAATTCTAAGGTAAAATAAGCATGTTTTCTATCATAGAGCAATATTAGGAAGTGAACACAAATCATGCATTTATTGTGAATAAGTGCGAGAAATATTGACAAAAAACCCCCAAATTAAGCACAAGATAAACCACAAAATTGGGGTTTATGATGAGCGGATAATTTGTACGCTTTTTGGCATTGTTTTTAGTATGTTTTTAGTATGATCTAGTTAGTTTTTAGTATATTTTTATTAGTTTTTAGTTAAAATTCACTTTTCTGGACTTTACTATGAGTTTTTGTGTTTTTCTGTGATTTCAGGTATTTTTTGGCTGAAATTGAGGGACCTGAGCAAAAATCTGATTCAGAGACTAAAAAGGACTGCAGATGCTGTTGGATTCTGACCTCCCTGCACTCGAAGTGGATTTTCTGGAGCTACAGAAGCCCAATTGGCGCGCTCTCAACGGCGTTGGAAAGTAGACATCCTGGGCTTTCCAGAAATATATGATAGTCCATACTTTCCCCAAGATTTGATGGCCCAAATCGGCGTTCAAAGTCACCCTCAGAATTCGCAGCGTTAAACGCAAGAACTGGCACAAGGATGGGAGTTAAACGCCCAAACTGGCACCAAAGCTGGCGTTTAACTCCAAGAAGAGTCTCTACACGAAAATGCTTCAATGCTCAGCCCAAGCACACACCAAGTGGGCCCAAAAGTGGATTTTTATGTCATTTACTCATCTCTGTAAACCCTAGGCTACTAGTTCTCTATAAGTAGGACCTTTTACTATTGTATTTTCATCTTCTAATCTGGGGATCTTTGGATCATTTTAGATCTTTTGATCACGTTTTGGGGGCTGGCCTCTCGGCCATGCCTAGACCTTGTTCTTATGTATTTTCAACGGTCGAGTTTCTACACACCATAGATTAAGGTGTGGAGCTCTGCTGTACCTCGAGTATTAATGCAATTACTATTGTTCTTCTATTCAATTCCGCTTGTTCTTGTTCTAAGATATCACTTATTCTTCAACTTGATGAATGTGATGATCCGTGACACTCATCATCATTCTCACCTATGAACGTGTGCCTGACAACCACCTCCATTCTACCTTAGATTGGGTGGATATCTCTTGGATTCTTTAACCGGAATTTTCGTGGTATAAGCTAGAATTGATGGCGGCATTCAAGAGAATCCGGAAGGTCTAAACCTTGTCTGTGGTATTCTGAGTAGGATTCAATGATTGAATGACTATGACGAGCTTCAAACTCCTGAGGGCTGGGCGTTAGTGACAGACGCAAAAGAATCACTGGATTCTATTCTGACCTGATTGAGAACCGACAGATGGATAGCCGTGCCGTGACAGGGTGCGTTGAACATTTCCACTGAGAGGATGGGAGGTAGCCACTGACAACGGTGAAACCCTTGCATACAGCTTGCCATGGAAAGGAGTTAGAAGGATTGGATGAAGACAGTAGGAAAGCAGAGAGACGGAAGGAACCAAGCATCTTCATACGCTTATCTGAAATTCCTACCAATGAATTTAATAAGTATCTCTATCTTTATCTTTATGTTTTATTCATCATCCATAACCATTTGAGTTTGCCTGACTAAGATTTACAAGGTGACCATAGCTTGCTTCATACCAACAATCTCTGTGGGATCGTCCCTTACTCGCGTAAGGTTTATTACTTGGACGACCCAATACACTTGCTGGTTAGTTGTGCGAAGTTGTGTTTATGCCATGGTATTGAACACCAAGTTTTTGGGTTCATTACCGAGGATTATTTGAGTTGTGAAAAGTATTGATCACAATTTCGTGCACCAAGTTTTTGGCGCCGTTGCCGGGGATTGTTGAGTTTGGACAACTAACGGTTCATCTTGTTGCTTAGATTAGGTATTTTTCTTCAGAGTTCTTAAGAATGAATTCTAGTGTTTCAAGATGATCTGTTGAAGTCTGGCTGGCTGTGAAGCCATGTCTAATTTTATTGGACCGAGGTTTCAACTTATCATCATAAGAGCTTGTTGATTTTTATCAATCTTGCTGTTGGAGTAGTGATCTGCTAAGGCTTGGCTGGCCATTGGCCATGTCTAGTGTTTTGGACCGGAGCTTTCTTTGAAAGCTTGGCTGGCTATGAAGCCATGTCTAATTCCTGGACCGGAGTCTTAGACTAACATTGCATGATTCCTGAAATTCCCATTAAGAATTTTGATACCTTTATTTTTTTTCTCACTTAACGAGAAAAAAAATCCAAAAAAATTACAAAATCATAAAGTCCAAAAATATTTCTTGTTTGAGTCTAGTGCTTCATTTTAAGTTTGGTGTCAATTGCATGCTTTTGTTCTTCTTGCATTCATTCATGTGTCTTTAATGATCTTCAAGTTGTTCTTGATGATTTCATTGCTCTGATTTTTAAATTCTCTTGACTTGAGTGTTTTGTGTGTCTCATATGCATTCTCATTTTGTCAGTGTCAGTAGTATACAAACTGCTATGTTTGGTGTCTTGCATGCATTGTTATTTGATTTTAGTTGCATTTTGATTATTCCTCATTATTAAAAATCCAAAAATATTTTTTATTTGTGTCTTTTCAAGTCAATAATATAGAGGATTGAAGATTCAGAACATACAGCAGAGGAACTACACAGAAAAAGCTGGGCATTCAAAATGCCCAGTGAAGAAGACAGACTGGCGTTTAAACGCCAGCCAGGGTACCTGGCTGGGCGTTTAACGCCCAAAAAGGTAGTAGTTTGGGCGTTAAACGCCAGAATGTGCACCATTCTGGGCGTTTAACGCCAGGATGGCACAAGAGGGAAGATTTTGTTTTTAATACAAATTTTTTTCAAGTTTTCAAAGTTTTTCAAAATCAAATCTTTTTCAAATCATATCTTTTCAATCATATGTTTTCAAAATTGATTTCTTTCTATTTTCAAAGATACTTGCTATCAATTAATGATTTGATTCAACATTTCAAATATGTTGCCTTCTCTGTTGAGAAAGGTTTAATGTTTGAATCATATCTTTTCTTGATAGCCAAGTCATTAATTTTTAAAATCAATTTTTTTTAAAAATGTTTTTCAAATCATATCTTCTCAATCACATCTTTTTAAAACCAATCATATCTTCTTAACCACATCTTTTTCAAAATAGTTTTCAATCATATCTTTTTAATTTCTAATTTCAAAATCTTTTTCAAAAATCACTCTACCTCTTTCTCAATCTTGGTTTTCGAAAATTCTTAAAGTTTTTCAAAATGTTTTCAAAATCTTTTACTTAATTTTCGAAAATTTCTTCCCCTCTTCTCACATCCTTCTATTTATGGACTAACACTATTCTTTAATGCACAATTCGAACTCCATCTTTCTTGATAAGTTCGAATTCTCTACCTCTTCCTTCCATTTTTCTTTTCCTCTGACACCTCAAGGAATCTCTATACTGTGACATAGAGGACTCCATATTTTCTTGTTCTCTTCTCTTTTATATGAGCAGGAGCAAAGACAAAAGCATTCTTGTTGAGGCTAATCCTGAACCTGAAAGGACCTTAAAGCGGAAGCTAAGAGAAGATAAGGCACAATTCTCTGTAGAGGACTTAACAGAAATCTTCAAAGAAGAAGACATGGCAGCCGAAAACAACAACAATGCCAACAATGCAAGGAAGGTGCTGGGTGACTTTACTGCACCTACTCCCGACTTCTATGGGAGAAGCATCTCTATCCCTGCCATTGGAGCAAACAACTTTGAGCTTAAGCCTTAATTAGTTTCTCTAATGCAACAGAATTGCAAGTTCCATGGACTTCCATTGGAAGATCCTCATCAGTTTTTAGCTGAATTCTTGCAAATCTGTGACACTGTCAAGACTAATGGGGTTGACCCTGAGGTCTACAGACTTATGCTATTCCCTTTTGCTGTAAGAGATAGAGCTAGGATATGGTTGGACTCACAACCTAAAGAAAGCCTGAACTCTTGGGAAAAGCTAGTCAATGCCTTCTTGGCAAAGTTCTTTCCACCTCAAAAATTGAGTAAGCTTAGAGTGGAAGTCCAAACCTTTAGACAGAAGGAAGGATAATCCCTCTATGAAGCTTGGGAAAGATACAAACAATTAATCAGAAAGTGTCCCTCTGATATGCTTTCTGAATGGAGCATCATAGGTATTTTCTATGATGGTCTGTCTGAACTGTCCAAGATGTCTTTGGATAGCTCTGCTGGAGGATCTCTTCATCTGAAGAAGACGCCTACAGAAGCTCAAGAGCTGATTGAAATTGTTGCAAATAACCAATTCATGTACACTTCTGAAAGGAATCCTGTGAACAATGGGACTAATCAGAAGAAAGGAGTTCTTGAGATTGACACTCTGAATGCCATATTGGCTCAGAACAAAATATTGACTCAGCAAGTCAATATGATTTCTCAAAGTCTGTCTGGAATGCAAAATGCACCAAGCAGTACTAAGGAAGCTTCATCTGAAGAAGAAGCTTATGATCTTGAGAACCCTTCAATGGAAGAGGTGAATTACATGGGAGAACCCTATGGAAACACCTATAATCCTTCATGGAGAAATCATCCAAATTTCTCATGGAAGGATCAACAGAAACCTCAACAAGGTTTCAACAATAATAATGGTAGAAGAAACAGGTTTAGCAGTGGCAAGCCTTTTCCATCACCTTCTTAGCAACAGACAGAGAGTTCTAAGCAGAACACCTCTGACTTAGCAACCATGGTCTCTGATCTAATCAAAACCACTCAAAGTTTCATGACTGAAATAAGGTCCTCCATTAGAAACTTGGAGGCACAAGTAGGTCAGCTGAGCAAGAAAATTACTGAACTCCCTCCTAGTACTCTTCCAAGCAATACAGAAGAAAATCCAAAAGGAGAGTGCAAAGCCATCAACATGGCCGAATTAGGAGAGGAGGAAGAGGCAGTGAACGCCACTGAGGAAGACCTCAATGGACGTCCACTGGCCTCCAATGAGTTCCCCAATGAGGAACCATGGGAATCTGAGGCTCAAAATGAGACCATAGAGATTCCATTGAACTTACTTCTGCCATTCATGAGCTCTGATGAGTATTCTTCCTCGGAAGAGGATGAGTATGTCACTGAAGAGCAAGTTGCTAAATACCTTGGAGCAATCATGAAGCTAAATGACAAGTTATTTGGAAATGAGACTTGGGAGGATGAACCCCCTTTGCTCACCAAAGAACTGGATGACTTGTCTAGGCAGAAATTACCTCAAAAGAGACAGGATCCTGGGAATTTTTCAATACCTTGTACCATAGGCACCATGACCTTTAAGAAGGCCTTGTGTGACTTAGGGTCAAGTGTAAACCTCATGCCTCTCTCTGTAATGGAGAAGCTAGGGATCTTTGAGGTGCAAGCTGCAAAAATCTCACTAGAGATGGCAGACAACTCAAGAAAACAAGCTTATGGACTTGTAGAGGATGTTCTGGTAAAAGTTGAAAACCATTACATCCCTGCTGATTTCATAGTCCAAGAGACTGGGAAGTGCATGGATGAATCCATCATCCTTGGCAGACCCTTCCTAGCCACAGCAAAGGCTGTGATTGATGTTGATAGAGGAGAATTGATCATTCAAGTGAATGAAGAATCCTTTGTGTTTGAGGCTCAAGGATATCCCTCTGTCATCATGGAGAGGAAGCATGAAGAGCTTCTCTCAAAACAGAGCCAAATAGAGCCCCCACAGTCAAACTCTAAGTTTGGTGTTGGGAGGCCACAACCAACTTCTAAGTTTGGTGTTGAACCCCCACATTCAAACTCTAAGTTTGGTGTTGGGAGGTTCCAACATTGCTCTGAGCATCTGTGAGGCTCCATGAGAGCCCTCTGTCAAGCTACTGACATTAAAGAAGCGCTTGTTGGGAGGCAACCCAATGTTATATTTTCCTTTGTTATTTTATGTTTTCTGTAGGTTGATGATCATGAGAAGTCACAAAATTAATTGAAAAAGCAAAAACAGAATGAAAAACAGAAAGAAAAATAGCACACCCTGGAGGAAGATCCTACTGGCGTTTAAACGCCAGTAAGGCTAGCAGATGGGCGTTTAACACCCAGTCTGGCACCATTTTGGGCGTTTAACGCCAGAAAGGGGCACCAGACTGGCGTTAAACGCCAGAAAAGGGCAAGAACTTGGCGTTAAACGCCAGAAATGGGCACCAGCCCGGCGTTTAACGCCAGAATTGGCACAAAGAGCAATTTTGCTCGCCACTTGGTGCAGGGATGACTTTTCCTTGACACCTCAGGATCTGTGGACCCCACAGGATCCCCACCTACCCCACCACTCTCTCTCTTCTTCACCCACCCACCAATCACCTCAACACCTCTTCCCCAAAAACCCTTCACCTATCAAATCCCATCTTTCTCTTCACCACTCACATCCATCCTTCATAAAACCCCACCTACCCCACCATTCAAATTCAAACCACTTTCCCTCCCAAACCCACCCTCCCATAACCGAACCATAACCCTCCCCCACCCCTATATAAACCCATCTTCACTCCTTCATTTTCACACAACCTAAACACTACTTCTCTCCCTTTGGCCGAACCACAAAGCCATCTCCATCTCCTCATTTCTTCTTCTTCTACTCTCTTCTTTCTTCTTTTGCTCGAGGACGAGCAAACTTTTTAAGTTTGGTGTGGTAAAAGCATTGCTTTTTGTTTTTCCATAACCATTTATGGCATCCAAGGCCGGAGAAATCTCTAGAAAGAGGAAAGGGAAGGCAAAAGCTTCCACCTCCGAGTCATGGGAGATGGAGAGATTCATCTCAAGGGTGCATCAAGACCACTTCTATGAAGTTGTGGCCTTGAAGAAGGTGATCCCCGAGGTCCCTTTCAAACTCAAAAAGAGTGAATATCCGGAGATCCGACATGAGATCCGAAGGAGAGGTTGGGAAGTTCTTACCAACCCCATTCAACAAGTCAGAATCTTAATGGTTCAAGAGTTCTATGCCAATGCATGGATCACCAAGAACCATGATCAAAATGTGAACCCGGATCTAAAGAATTGGCTTACTATGGCTTGGAGGAAACACTTGGATTTTAGTCCGGAAAATGTAAGGTTGGCATTCAACTTGCCCATGATGCAAGGAGATGAACATCCTTACACTAGAAGGGTCAACTTTGATCAAAGGTTGGACCAAGTCCTCACAGTCATTTGTGAAGAGGGCGTCCAATGGAAGAGAGATTCAAGAGGAAAGCCGGTTCAATTGATAAGGCATGACCTCAAGCCCGTGGCTAGGGGATGGTTGGAGTTTATCCAATGCTCAGTCATTCCCACTAGCAACCGGTCCGAAGTTACTATAGACCGGGCTATCATGATTCATAGCATCATGATTAGAGAAGATCAAAGAATCATGAGAGAGGAGCAACAAAGACAAGGAAGAGACATTGAGGAGCTCAAACACTCCATAGGATCTTCAAGAGGAAGAACAAGCCGCCATCACTAAGGTGGACCCGTTCTTAATTTCCTTGTTCTTTATTTTTCTGTTTTTCAAAAATTATGCTTATGTTTATCTATGTTTGTGTCTTGTGATCATTAGTGTCTTAGTGTCTATGCCTTAAAGTTATGAATGTCCTATGAATCCATCACCTTTCTTGAATGAAAAATGTTCTTAATTGAAAAAGAGAAGAATTGCATGAATTTTGAATTTTATAACAGTTTAATTATTTTGATGTAGTGGCAATACTTTTGTTCTCTGAATGTATGCTTAAACAGTGCATATGTCTTTTGAATTTGTGGTTCATGAATGTTGGCTCTTGAAAGAATGATGAAAAAGGAGACATGTTACTGAGGATCTGAAAAATCATAAAAATGATTCTTGAAGCAAGAAAAAGCAGTGAATACAAAAAAAAAGAAGGAAAAAATTTTGAAAAAGAAAAAAGAAAAAGAAAGAGAAAAAGAAAGAAAAAGAAAGAAATAAAGTTGTGATCTAAGGCAAAAAGAGTGTGCTTAAGAACCCTGGACACCTCTAGTTGGGGACTCTAGCAAAGCTGAGTCACAATCTGAAAAGGTTCACCCAATTATGTGTCTGTGGCATGTATGTATCCGGTGGTAATACTGGAAGACAGAGTGCTTTGGGCCACGGCCAAGACTCATAAAGTAGCTGTGTTCAAGAATCATCATACTTAACTAGGAGAATCAATAACACTATCTGGATTCTGAGTTCCTAAAGAAGCCAATCATTCTGAATTTCAAAGGATAGAGTGAGATGCCAAAACTGTTTAGAGGCAAAAAGCTAAAAGCCCCGCTCATCTAATTAATACTGATCTTCATAGATGTTTTTGGAATTCATTGTATATTCTCTTCTTTTTATCTTATTTGATTTTTAGTTGCTTGGGGACAAGCAACAATTTAAGTTTGGTGTTGTGATGAGCGGATAATTTGTACGCTTTTTGGCATTGTTTTTAGTATGTTTTTAGTATGATCTAGTTAGTTTTTAGTATATTTTTATTAGTTTTTAGTTAAAATTCACTTTTCTGGACTTTACTATGAGTTTTTGTGTTTTTCTGTGATTTCAGGTATTTTTTGGCTGAAATTGAGGGACCTGAGCAAAAATCTGATTCAGAGACTAAAAAGGACTGCAGATGCTGTTGGATTCTGACCTCCCTGCACTCGAAGTGGATTTTCTGGAGCTACAGAAGCCCAATTGGCGCGCTCTCAACGGCGTTGGAAAGTAGACATCCTGGGCTTTCCAGAAATATATGATAGTCCATACTTTGCCCAAGATTTGATGGCCCAAATCGGCGTTCAAAGTCACCCTCAGAATTCGCAGCGTTAAACGCAAGAACTGGCACAAGGATGGGAGTTAAACGCCCAAACTGGCACCAAAGCTGGCGTTTAACTCCAAGAAGAGTCTCTACACGAAAATGCTTCAATGCTCAGCCCAAGCACACACCAAGTGGGCCCAGAAGTGGATTTTTATGTCATTTACTCATCTCTGTAAACCCTAGGCTACTAGTTCTCTATAAGTAGGACCTTTTACTATTGTATTTTCATCTTCTGATCTGGGGATCTTTGGATCATTTTAGATCTTTTGATCACGTTTTGGGGGCTGGCCTCTCGGCCATGCCTTGACCTTGTTCTTATGTATTTTCAACGGTGGAGTTTCTACACACCATAGATTAAGGTGTGGAGCTCTGCTGTACCTCGAGTATTAATGTAATTACTATTGTTCTTCTATTCAATTCCGCTTGTTCTTGTTCTAAGATATCACTTGTTCTTCAACTTGATGAATGTGATGATCCGTGACACTCATCATCATTCTCACCTATGAACGTGTGCCTGACAACCACCTCCGTTCTACCTTAGATTGGGTGGATATCTCTTGGATTCTTTAACCGGAATCTTCGTGGTATAAGCTAGAATTGATGGCGGCATTCAAGAGAATCCGGAAGGTCTAAACCTTGTCTGTGGTATTCTGAGTAGGATTCAATGATTGAATGACTGTGACGAGCTTCAAACTCCTGAGGGCTGGGCGTTAGTGACAGACGCAAAAGAATCACTGGATTCTATTCCGACCTGATTGAGAACCGACAGATGGATAGCCGTGCTGTGACAGGGTGCGTTGAACATTTCCACTGAGAGGATGGGAGGTAGCCACTGACAACGGTGAAACCCTTGCATACAGCTTGCCATGGAAAGGAGTAAGAAGGATTGGATGAAGACAGTAGGAAAGTAGAGAGACGGAAGGAACCAAGCATCTTCATACGCTTATCTGAAATTCCTACCAATGAATTGCGTAAGTATCTCTATCTTTATCTTTATGTTTTATTCATCATCCATAACCATTTGAGTTTGCCTGACTAAGATTTACAAGGTGACCATAGCTTGCTTCATACCAACAATCTCTGTGGGATCGACCCTTACTCGCGTAAGGTTTATTACTTGGACGACCCAGTACACTTGATGGTTAGTTGTGCGAAGTTGTGTTTATGCCATGGTATTGAACACCAAGTTTTTGGGTTCATTACCAAGGATTATTTGAGTTGTGAAAAGTATTGATCACAATTTCGTGCACCAGTTTATCAAATCTCCCCACACTTAAACCAAGCATGTTCTCATGCTTAAAATAAAAAGACCAAAGATCATGGTGAGAAAGGGTTTATGAAATGCAAACTACCTAAGCGAATGCATGCGACTAATGTAAAATTGTCTATCCACTTGGTCAAGGGTAAATTCATTCTCCAAGAACACATGTGAGCATATAGGGTGAAAACGATGTGTAGTTCATGAATGCTACCAAACTGAATATCACTAGAAAGTGCATATAACTTGCTAAATGAACCCTTGTGAAAGCCAAGAACAAGGAGTTGAGCATCGAACCCTTGCCGGATGTGTATCCACTCTATGTGCTCAAGTGTATAGGGTTCGTCACTCAATCCTCTCCTAATCATGCTTTCCAAGATTTGTCTTTCATCTAACAATCAACAATTACTTAATGCATGCTTACACGTATCATGAGGTCTTATCATGGGTTGTAACGTGGCTAGGGTGAAGGTAAGGATGCATATGGTCAAGTAAGCTTAAATTTTGAGTCCTTGATTAACCTAGAATCCCACTAGACACATAAAATAACCTATACAACTATAATACATTACCTAGATACCCTTGAGTCTCACTTTTTCCACACTCATGCATTCCTTTTAATTTATATCCCATATGCATTGTTTTTACTACTTTGTCTTAGGGCATTTTTGTCCCCTTTCAATGCCTTTCTTTTTTTTTCATATATTCTCATATATACACATATGAAATTCTTCTTTCTTTTTTTTTGGTCCACTTTTCCTTGGGGTTCATGTACAAAAGTTTCAATACATATGGTTTAATCATTCAATACATGAGTATGTTCCCAAATCCCAGAATTTTCAATTACAATTACAATACACCTCTATATCTACCCAAGTTCCCAAGTATACCCTCCCAATTGAATGATACACATTCTAACTCACCTAAGCTAATCAAGGATCCAAATTTAGGGACATTCATGGTTTTTCACTTAGGGTTGTTGATGTGCTCTTTTTAGGAACAAAGAGGGTCTATCATAGGCTCAAAGTTGGTTAGCAATGGTAGATAAAAGGGTTAAGGCCGTTTGGGAAAAGTGACTATTGAAATGATGGCCTCGATCATGTAAATGCATTCATACACAAGTAATGGACATATAGAATTAGACAAAGCAAGGATTACAATCATAGAGAGAGAATAATGCACACAAGAATGGGAATTAATAGTTAGAAGATATAACCATACAATAGGCTCAAAACTTATATGCTTGTGTTCTTAGCTCAATCACTATGTTCCAAAATACATTCTTGAAGCAAGTTCAACACAAAAAAATTTTTCAAATTAGTAGGGTACCCCAAAACATAGTTTGTTGGGAAAGAAGTTATTATTTGACCAAGCAACTCTATAGAGACTAATTACCATGCAAGGAATATTTACAAGCAAGACTAACTACACATGCAATGTACTAACTAATAAGCAAGAGATAAATCCATGGGTATTGAAAGGAAGAGATTGTTACCCAAGGAGATCGGTCGAACGACCTCTCCACACTTAGAATTTAGCATGGTCCTCCGTGCTACTAAGAATACACAAGGGACGGTCGGGACCGGAACCTTTACTATCCCCTTCATCAGAGCTCCCATCACTTGGATTGGAGGTGGATGTGAATATTTCGGGTTCCTCCATGCTAGGGATTGCACAACACAGAAGCATCTTGATGTAAGTGTATCGGCGTTGGTTGCGCCGCTCATATCTATCAATCTTCCGGTGTAGATCTTCTATCCTTTGATGGGTGGATCTTTGCTGTGGTGGTGATGATGAGGTGGGAGGAATAATAGATGGTGGGGCTATGTCAAGGCTTGGTTTGTTCATGGAAAGATGTAAGTATTTTCCACTTGGGACCACATCGCCCTTAGCCGGAATTATAGCTTTCGTGTCCATGGCTTCCCAAGGAACACTTGCAGCAGCAACTAACTCAGATACCAATGCTGGAAATGGCAAATTGCCCCAGTCGTGGATTTGACCCATCGCTTGCTTGACAAGAAGCGGAATATTCACCGGTCTCCCCGTAAGAACACACCAAACAAGCAAAGCGAGATCCGCCGTGATGGACGACTTGTGGGTGCAAGTAGGACATAGTGAGATAGGATCTGGGCCCAAGCCGTAGCTTCTACAGTGAGAAAACGTGTTTCAATGCACTTGGGTCGCATCCAGAGCTGACCATGGGTCCAAAATGCTTCTGGCTCAGCAATGACTTGGAGGATCGAGTCCCAGTCAAATCCAGACTTTTCTCGCTGACGTAAGACCTCTTGGTAGCCATCCATGTCAGTTGGTACTGGTAGGACATTAAGCACTTGATGAATAACCTCTTCCGACACTGAGATTTGCTTCCAGCGCACGTATACCGATTGAAGAGAGGAAAGATGGTAGTTGGTGTAGAACTCTACCACCCATGAGAGGTTGACCTCTTGTGGTTTTTTCAGAAGAAACTCCCATCCTCGCTGTTCAATGCGGGGCAAAATAGAAGGAGCAACTTTGACCGGCGGAGCGAGTAGATGCTCAGCATGATAGTTCCTCTCAACCATGAAGGGGAACATAAGTTCACAGAAGCGGTTGGGGAACCTTGAAGAATCTTTTGCCGGTTTTCTCTTTTCATTCTCATCAATAGGAGCAGGGGCCTTTGCCTTCTTAGATAGAGGTTTGGCTCCTAGTGAAGAGTGTGCCTTAGAGCGTGACTTTGGGGGTGCCCTCTTTGTGGCTGGTTTCTTTGAAGCTTTCTCCTTGCGTTTCTTGGTGGCCATCCTGAAAAGGGAGGGTAAAGAAGGACAACATTAAACCCAAACAATCATCTTAACAAACATGCAAGTGAGAGGTGTGCCCAAAAGAAATAGTGCAACAAAGTAGTCATAGAGGCACGGGTCACAACACTTGGCATGGGATGCAAGAGGGAGTAAAGCATGCAATATGGCATGAGAGGAATGATCTCAAACATCCAAAACAAAGATCAAGTTATGTTCAAAGAGTATCTAATTTGCAAGTAATAAGCAAAATGTGTTCAATGCACTTAGAAGAGAGCAAGTAATTGAGGAGGGAGCACCAAATTGAAGATATATGACTAGAATAAATCAAGATGGCATATGTGCATTTCCTCAAACACTTGGTGTGCATTTAACAAGCAATGAGCAAGTATGAGATACTTCAACCAATTAGAAGCCCAAAATGAAGTATCAATCATCACATAACATCATCCACTGACAAAGATAATGAAAAACAATCAAGAAGATCCATCAAAATAATCAAAGTTCAAGTTCAACATCCATGGAAAAATAAAAAGAAGAAAAAGTAAACAAGCACAAAGCAAATGGTATAATCAAGTAACTAAAAGAGAAAATAAGTAAATCAACAAGAAAAAAAATCTAACTAGAAAAGAGGTGATGCAAAGAAAGTAATAGATGAGATATAGAGGAAGTAGAACCTTGAGAGGTGTAAAAGAACAAGGTGAATGTTCTTTTTGAAGATGAGAAAGAAAGGGAAAAGATGTAGTTCCACCGGAAGAGGTGGTGGTCGCCGGTGAGTAGCCGGAGACAGTGGTGGTGGAGTATGGAAGAGAAGAAGTGAGAAGAGAAGAGAAGGGATGGAAGAAGAAGAAGAAAGAAACAAGAAAGAAGGTGAGAGAAGCAGGGCGCGCAGCTTTAAAACTGGTTCGCGCGATCGACGCGTGCGCATGGTGTGCTGGCACGTCGGTGAGAGTTAAGCGAGGGACGCGAGTGCGTTATTGGTGCGCCCGCGCGAGAATAGCTATGCCCCTAGTACAGAACTGGCACAAAGTTGGCATACTTCTCGGGTTCTTTATACCAGAGTTGGCATGAGCACAGGTGCGCGACCGTACACATTGCGCTGACGCGTGCCTAATGGGGTTGGCTACCGGCACGGATGCGCACAGTGCGCGAACGCGTCGGTGCGGGCACAGGCTAGGCATAAAAATAGCACAAGCATGGCACAACTCTCGGTTTTTTTTGTACTGGAAGTTCACAGTGCACCACCGGCGCGCGCGCGCAAAGTGCGCTTGCGCGTCGATGGTCAGGTTGCAAGAGTTGCACACAGGCAGTATGCACGCTGGCGCGTGGGTGCCGAACACGAAGTGGATATAAAGTGGGCACAAGGTGGGCATAACTCTCGGAATTTTGGCCCAGAAATGCACCACCGGCGCGTGCGCAGTGTGCTTGCGTGCGGATGCCCCTTTTTCCTTTTTTTTAAGCAACATAGAAGAAGCTACTCTAACATATTTTGGCAGGTGTTTGATGAGCGGATAATTTGTATACTTTTTGGCATTGTTTTTAGTATGTTTTTGATATGATCTAGTTAGTTTTTAGTATATTTTTATTAGTTTTTAGTTAAAATTCACTTTTCTGGACTTTACTATGAGTTTGTGTGCTTTTCTGTGATTTCAGGTATTTTCTGGCTGAAATTGAGGGACCTGAGCAAAAATCTGATTCAGAGACCAAAAAGGACTGCAGATGCTGTTGGATTCTGACCTCCCTGCACTCGAAGTGGATTTTCTGGAGCTACAGAAGCCCAATTGGCGCGCTCTCAATGGCGTTGGAAAGTAGACATCCTGGGCTTTCCAGCAATATATGATAGTCCATACTTTACCCAAGATTTGATGGCCCAAACCGGCGTTCAAAGTCACCTCAAGAAATCCCAGCGTTAAACGCTGGAACTGGCACCCAAATGGGAGTTAAACGCCCAAACTGGCACTAAAGCTGGCGTTTAACTCCAAGAAGTGTCTCTACACGAAATTTGCTTCATTGCTGAGCCCAAGCACACACCAAGTGGGCCCAGAAGAGGATTTTTATGTCATTTACTCATTTCTGTACACCTTAGGCTACTAGTTTCTTATAAGTAGGACCTTTGACTATTGTAAAAAAAAAAAATCTTTTGATCACTTTAGATCTCTAGATCATCTTTGGACATCTAGTTCTTAGATCATTGGGAGGCTGGCCATTCGGCCATGCCTAGACCTTATGCTTATGTATTTTCAACGGTGGAGTTTCTACACACCATAGATTAAGGTGTGGAGCTCTGCTGTACCTCGAGTATTAATGCAATTACTATTGTTCTTCCATTCAATTCCGCTTATTCTTTATCCAAGATATCACTTGTTCTTCAACCTGATGAAGGTGATGATTGACGCCCATCACCATTCTCACCCATGAACAAGGTGACTGACAACCATTCTTGTTCTACAAGCATTCGAGGCTCTAGTGAATATCTCTTGGATTCTTTAATCGGAATCTTCGTGGTATAAGCAGGACCTGATGGCGGCATTCAAGAGAATCCGGAAGGTCTAAACCTTGTCTGTGGTATTCTGAGTAGGATTCAATGATTGAATGGCTGTGACGTGCTTCAAACCTGTAACCTACTGGGCGTTAGTGACAGACGCAAAAGAGTGATTCTATTCCGGTAGGGGAGGGAACCACACCGGTGATTGGCAGCACTGTGACAGAGTGCGTGCATTAGCTTTCACTGCGAGGATGGGAGGTAGCTGCTGACAACAGTGAAACCCTACACGAGCTTGCCATGGAAAGGAGTAAGAAGAATTGGATGAAGGCAGTAGGAAAGCAGAGAGACGGAAGGGAAGGCATCTTCATACGCTTATCTGAAGTTCCTACCAATGAATTACATAAGTATCTCTATCTTTACCTTTGTGTTATTTTCGTTCATCACTATATCCATTTGAGTTTGCCTGACTAAGATTTACAAGATGACCATAGCTTGCTTCAATACTAACAATCTCCGTGGGATCGACCCTTACTCACGTAAGGTTTATTACTTGGACGACCCAGTGCACTTGCTGGTTAGTTGTGCGAAGTTGTGTAATGCCATGGTATTGAGCTACCACGTTTTTGGAGCCATTACCGGGGATTATGAGAGTTGTGAAAAAGTATTGTTCACAATTTCGCGCACCATGTTTTTGGCGCCGTTGCCGGGGATTGTTCAAGTTTTGAGCAAGCTTTTGGTAACATCAGTGCCAAGATCCGGCAACAACATCAAGTTTTTGGTGTTATTGCCCGGGATTGTTTAGGCTGGACAACTGACGGTTCATCTTGTTGCTTAGATTAGGTATTTATTTTTTCGAAATTCTTGAAGATGAATTCTAGAGTTTCATGATGATTTGTTGAAATCTGGCTGGCTGAGAAGCCATGTCTAATTTCATTGGACCGAGGTTTCAACTTATCACCACAAGAGCTTGTTGATTTCTTATCAATCTTGCTTTTGGAAGCAGTGATCTGCTAAGGCTTGGCTGACCTTTGGTCATGTCTAGTGTTTTGGACCGAAGCTTTCTTTGAAAGCTTGGCTGGCTGTGAAGCCATGTCTAATTCCTGGACCGGAGTCTTAGACTAGCATTGCACTGATTCCTGGAATTCTCATTAAGAATTTTGATATCTTTTTTTTTCACTTAATTTTCGAAAAACACAAAAAAAAAAATTTGCAAAATCATAAAATCCAAAAATATTTCTTGTTTGAGTCTAGTGTCTCATCTTAAGTTTGGTGTCAATTGCATGCATTCATTCATGTATCTTGGTGATCTTCAAGATGTTCTTGAGGATTTACTTGCTCTAATCTTTGAATTCTATTGACTTGATTGTTTTGTGTGTCTCATATGCATTTTCATTTTGTTAGTGTCAGTGGTATACAAACTGCTAAGTTTGGTGTCTTGCATGCATTGTCATTTGATTCTTGTTGCATTTTGGTTTGTCCTTATTATCAAAAATCCAAAAATATTTTTAATTTGTGTCTTTTCAAGTCAATAATACAGAGAATTGAAGATTCAGAACATACAGCAGAGGAATTGCACAGAAAAAGCTGGGCGTTCAAAACGCCCAGTGAAGAAGGACAGACTGGCATTTAAACGCCAGCCAGGGTACCTGGTTGGGCGTTTAACGCCCAAAAAGGTAGCATTTTGGGCGTTAAACGCCAGAATGGATACCATTCTGGGCGTTTAACGCCAGGATGGCTAATGGAGGAAGATTTTGTTTTCAAATCAATTTTTTTTCAAGTTTTCAAAATCTCTTCCAAATCAAATCTTTTTCAAAATTAAGTTCTCTCCATTTTTAAAGATACTTGCTACCAATTAATGATTTGATTCAACATTTCAAGTATGTTGCCTTTTCTGTTGAGAAAGGTTTAATGTTTGAATCATATCTTTTCTTGTTAGTCAAGTTTTTAATTTTCAAATCAAATCTTTTTTTAAAATGTTTTCCAAATCATATCTTCTCAATCACATTTTTTTAAATCAATCATATCCTCTTAACCACATCTTTTTCAAATTAGTTTTCAATCAAATCCTTTTGATTTCTAATTTCAAAATCTTTTTCAAAAATCACTTAATTTCTTTTTCCCTTTTCATTTTCGAAAATTAAGTAGTGTTTTTCAAAAATGTTTTAAATTTTTCACTTAATTTTCGAAAATAACTTCCCTCCTTCTCACATCCTTCTGTTTATGGACTAACACTATCCCTTAATGCAAAATTCGAACTTCATCTCCTTTGTTAAGTTCGAATTTTCTACTTCTGTCTTCTACTTTTCTTTTCTTCTGACACCTCAAGGAATCTCTATACTGTGATATAGAGGATTCCACATTTTCTTGTTCTCTTCTCTTTCATATGAGCAGGAACAAAGACAAAGGCATTCTTGTTGAGGCTGATCCTAAACCTGAAAGGACCTTGAAGAGAAAGCTAAGAGAAGCCAAAGCACAACTCTCTTTAGAGCACCTGGACGAACTCTTCAAGGAAGAAGAACAAATGGCAGCCGAAAACAACAACAATGCCAACAATGCAAGGAAGGTGCTGGGTGACTTTACTGCACCTACTCCCGACTTCTATGGGAGAAGCATCTCTATCCCTGCCATTGGAGCAAACAACTTTGAGCTTAAGCCTCAATTAGTTTCTCTAATGCAACAGAATTGCAAGTTTCATGGACTTCCTTTGGAAGATCCTCATCAGTTTTTAGCTGAGTTCTTGCAAATCTGTGACACAGTCAAGACTAATGGGGTTGACCCTGAGGTCTACAGACTGATGCTATTCCCTTTTGCTGTAAGAGACAGAGCTAGAACATGGTTGGATTCTCAACCTAAAGAAAGCCTGGACTCTTGGGAAAAGCTAGTCAATGTCTTCTTGGCAAAGTTCTTTCCACCTCAAAAATTGAGTAAGCTTAGAGTGGAAGTCCAAACCTTCAGACAGAAGGAAGGAGAATCCCTCTATGAAGCTTGGGAAAGATACAAACAATTGATCAGAAAGTGTCCCACTGATATGCTTTCTGAATGGAGCATCATAGGTATTTTCTATGATGGTCTCTCTGAACTGTCCAAGATGTCCTTGGATAGCTCTTCTGGAGGATCTCTTCATCTGAAGAAGACGCCTACTGAAGCTCAAGAACTGATTGAAATGGTTGCAAATAACCAATTCATGTACACTTCTGAAAGAAATCCTGTGAACAATGGGACTAGTCAGAAGAAAGGAGTTCTTGAGATTGACACTCTGAATGCCATTTTGGCTCAGAATAAAATATTGACCCAACAAGTCAATATGATTTCTCAAAGTCTGTCTGGAATGCAAAATGCACCAAGCAGTACTAAGGAAGCTTCATCTGAGGAAGAAGCTTATGATCCTGAGAACCCTTCAATAGAAGAGGTGAATTACATGGGAGAACCCTATGGAAACACCTACAATCCTTCATGGAGGAATCATCCAAATCTTTCATGGAAGGATCAACAGAGACCCCAACAAGGTTTCAATAACAATAATGGTGGAAGAAATAGGTTTAGCAATAGCAAGCCTTTTCCATCATCTTCTCAGCAACAGACAGAGAGTTCCAAGCAGAATAAGTCTGACTTGGCAACCATGGTCTCTGATCTAATCAAAACCACTCAAAGTTTCATGACTGAAACTAGATCTTCCATTAGGAATTTGGAAGGGCAAGTGGGTCAGCTGAGCAAGAAAATTACTGAACTTCCTCCAAGCACTCTCCCAAGCAATACTGAAGAAAATCCAAAAGGAGAGTGCAAGGCCATCAACATGGCCGAATTCTGGGAGGAAGAAGAGGCAGTGAACGCCACTGAGGAAGACCTCAATGGACGCCCACTGACCTCCAATGAGTTCCCCAATGAGGAACCTTGGGAATCTGAGGCTCAAGATGAGACCATAGAGATTCCATTGGACTTACTTCTGCCATTCATGAGCTCTGATGAGTATTCTTCTTCTGAAGAGGATGAGTATGTCACTGAAGAGCAAGTTGCTAAATACCTTGGAGCAATCATGAAGCTAAATGACAAGTTATTTGGAAATGAGACTTGGGAGGATGAACCCCCTTTGCTCACCAAAGAACTGGATAACTTGTCTAGGCAGCAATTGCCTCAAAAGAGGCAGGACCCTGGGAAGTTTTCTATACCTTGTACCATAGGCACCATGACCTTCAAGAAGGCCTTGTGTGACTTAGGATCAAGTGTAAACCTCATGCCCCTCTCTGTAATGGAGAAATTAGGGATCTATGAGGTACGAGCTGCAAAGATCTCACTAGAGATGGCAGACAACTCAAGAAAACAAGCCTATGGACTTGTAGAGGATGTTCTAGTCAAGGTTAAAGACCATTACATCCCTACTGATTTCATAGTCCTAGAGACTGGGAAATGCATGGATGAATCCATCATCCTTGGCAGACCCTTCCTAGCCACAGCAAAGGCTGTGATTGATGTTGATAGAGGAGAGTTGATCATTCAAGTGAATGAAGAATCCTTGGTGTTTAAGGCCCAAGGATATACCTCTGTCATCATGGAGAGGAAGCATGAAGGGCTTCTCTCAAAACAGAGCCAAACAGAGCCCCCACAACCAAACTCTAAGTTTGGTGTTGGGAGGCCACAACCAAACTCTATGTTTGGTGTTGAACCCCCACATTCAAACTCTAAGTTTGGTGTTGGGAGGTTCCAACACGGTTCTGAGCATTTCTGAGGCTCCATGAGAGTCCTCTGTCAAGCTAATGACAATAAAGAAGCGCTTGTTGGGAGGCAACCCAATGTTTTATAATTAATTATTTTCTTTTGTTATTTTATCTTTTTTTTGTAGGTTGATGATCATAAGAAGTCACAAAAACAATGAAAAAAGCAAAAACAGAATGAAAAACAGGAAGAAAAACAACACACCCTGGAGGAAGATGCTGCTGGCGTTCAAACGCCAGTCAGCCTAGCAGTTGGGCGTTTAACGCCCAGTCTGGCACCCTTCTGGGCGTTTAACGCCAGAAAGGGGCACCAGACTGGCGTTAAACGCCAGTAAAGGGCAAGAACCTGGCGTTAAACGCCAGGAATGGGCACCAGCCCGGCGTTTAACGCCAGAAATGGCTCAAAACGTGGATTTTGATGCCATTTGGTGCAAGGATGCCTTTTCCTTGACACCACAGGATCTGTGGACCCCACAGGACCCTACCATCACTCTCTCTCTTCTTCCCCCATTCACCAATCACCTCAACACCTCTTCCCCAAAAACCCCTCACCTATCAAATCCCATCTTTCTCTTCACCACTCACATCCATCCTTCATAACTCCCCACCAACCTCACCCTTCAAATTCAAACCACTTTCCCTCCCAAACCCACCCATCATGGCCGAACCCTTTACCCCCTCTCTCCTATATATACCCTTCTTCAACCCTTCATTTTCACACAACCTAAACACCACTTCTCCCCCTCTTTGGCCGAACACACCACCATCTCCCTCTTCCTCATTTCTTCTTCTTCTACTCTCTTCTTTCTTCTTTTGCTCGAGGACGAGCAAACATTTTAAGTTTGGTGTGGTAAAAGCGTTGCTTTTTCGTTTTTCCATAACCATTATGGCATCCAAGGCCGGAGAAACCTCTAAAAAGAGGAAAGGGAAGGCAAAGGCTTCCACCTCCGAGTCATGGGAGATGGATAGATTTCTCTCAAGGGTGCATCAAGACCACTTCTATGAAGTTGTGGCCTTGAAGAAGGTGATCCCCGAGGTCCCTTTTTCACTCAAAAAGGGTGAATATCCGGAGATCCGCCATGAGATCCGAGGAAGAGGTTGGGAAGTTCTTACCAACCCCATTCAACAAGTCGGAATCTTGATGGTTCAAGAGTTCTATGCCAATGCATGGATCACCAAGAACCATGACCAAAGTGTGAACCCGAATCCAAAGAATTATCTTACTATGGTTCGGGGGAAATACTTGGATTTTAGTCCGGAGAGTGTGAGGGTGGCGTTCAACTTGCCTATGATGCAAGGAGATGAGCATCCTTACACTAGAAGGGTCAACTTTGATCAAAGGTTGGACCAAGTCCTCACAGTTATATGTGAAGAGGGCGCACAATGGAAGCAAGATTCAAGAGGAAAGCCGGTCCAATTGAGAAGGCATGACCTCAAGCCCGTGGCTAGAGGGTGGTTAGAGTTCATACAACGCTCAATCATCCCCACTAGCAACCGGTCCGAAGTTACCATAGACCGGGCCATCATGATCCATAGCATCATGATTGGAGAAGAAATAGAAGTTCATGAGGTTATAGCCCAAGAACTCTATAAGGTGGCGGACAAGACCTCCACCTTGGCAAGGTTAGCCTTTCCTCATCTCATCTGTCACCTCTGTTATTCAGTTGGAGTTGACATAGAGGGAGACATCCCCATTGATGAGGACAAGCCCATCACCAAGAAAAGGATGGAGTACACAAGAGATCCCACTCATCATGAGATCCCTGAGATTCCTCAAGGGATGAATTTTCCTCCACAAAACTATTGGGAGCAACTACACACCTCCCTAGGAGAGTTGAGTTCCAACATGGGACAACTAAGGGTGGAGCACCAAGAACACTCCATCATCCTTCATGAAATTAGAGAAGATCAAAGAATCATGTGGGAGGAGCAACAAAGACAAGGAAGAGACATTGAGGAGCTCAAGCACTCCATAGGATCTTCAAGAGCAAGAAAGAGCCGCCATCACTAAGGTGGACCCGTTCTTTGATTTCCTTGTTCTTTATTCTTCTGTTTTTCGAATTTTTAGTGCTTATGTTTATCCATGTTTGTGTCTTGTGATCATTAGTGTCTTAGTGTCTATGCCTTAAAGTTATGAATGTCCTATGAATCCATCACCTTTCTTGAATAAAAATGTGCTTAATTGAAAAAGGAAGAATTGCATGAATTTTGAATTTTATAACAGTTTAATTATTTTGATGTGGTGGCAATATTTTTGTTCTCTGAATGTATGCTTAAACAGTGCATATGTATCTTGAATTTGTGGTTCATGAATGTTGGCTCTTGAAAGAATGATGAGAAAGGAGACATGTTACTGAGGATCTGAAAAATCATTAAAATGATTCTTGAAGCAAGAAAAAGCTATTCAAAAAAAAAAGAGAGAAAAATTGAAAAAAAAAAAGAAAAAGAAAAAGAAAAAGAAAAACGAAAAAAAATATATAGAGAATAAAGAGTTGTGATCCAAGGCAAATAAGAGTGTGCTTAAGAACCCTGGACACCTCTAATTGGGGACTTTAGCAAAGCTGAGTCACAATCTGAAAAGGTTCACCCAATTATGTGTCTGTGGCATGTATGTATCCGGTGGTAATACTGGAAAACAGAGTGCTTTGGGCCACAGCCAAGACTCAATAAATAGCTATGTTCAAGAATCATCATACTTCACTAAGAGAATCATTAGCACTATCTGGACTCTGAGTTCCTAAAGAAGCCAACCATTCTGAATTTCAAAGGATAGAGTGAGATGCCAAAACTATTCAGAGGCAAAAAGTTAAAAGCCCCGCTCATCTAATTAATACTGATCTTCACAGATGTTTTTGGAATTCATTGCATATTCTCTTCTTTTTATCTTATTTGATTCTCAGTTGCTTGGGGACAAGCAACAATTTAAGTTTGGTGTTGTGATGAGCGGATAATTTGTATACTTTTTGGCATTGTTTTTAGTATGTTTTTGATATGATCTAGTTAGTTTTTAGTATATTTTTATTAGTTTTTAGTTAAAATTCACTTTTCTGGACTTTACTATGAGTTTGTGTGCTTTTCTGTGATTTCAGGTATTTTCTGGCTGAAATTGAGGGACCTGAGCAAAAATCTGATTCAGAGACCAAAAAGGACTGCAGATGCTGTTGGATTCTGACCTCCCTGCACTCGAAGTGGATTTTCTGGAGCTACAGAAGCCCAATTGGTGCGCTCTCAACGGCGTTGGAAAGTAGACATCCTGGGCTTTCCAGCAATATATGATAGTCCATACTTTGCCCAAGATTTGATGGCCCAAACCGGCGTTCAAAGTCACCTCAAGAAATCTCAGCGTTAAACGCTGGAACTGGCACCCAAATGGGAGTTAAACGCCCAAACTGGCACTAAAGCTGGCGTTTAACTCCAAGAAGAGTCTCTACACGAAATTTGCTTCATTGCTCAGCCCAAGCACACACCAAGTGGGCCCGGAAGAGGATTTTTATGTCATTTACTCATTTCTGTACACCTTAGGCTACTAGTTTCTTATAAGTAGGACCTTTGACTATTGTAAAAAAAAAATCTTTTGATCACTTTAGATCTCTAGATCATCTTTGGACATCTAGTTCTTAGATCATTGGGAGGCTGGCCATTCGGCCATGCCTAGACCTTATGCTTATGTATTTTCAACGGTGGAGTTTCTACACACCATAGATTAAGGTGTGGAGCTCTGCTGTACCTCGAGTATTAATGCAATTACTATTGTTCTTCCATTCAATTCCGCTTATTCTTTATCCAAGATAGCACTTGTTCTTCAACCTGATGAAGGTGATGATTGACGCCCATCACCATTCTCACCCATGAACAAGGTGACTGACAACCATTCTTGTTCTACAAGCATTCGAGGCTCTAGTGAATATCTCTTGGATTCTTTAATCGGAATCTTCGTGGTATAAGCAGGACCTGATGGCGGCATTCAAGAGAATCCGGAAGGTCTAAACCTTGTCTGTGGTATTCTGAGTAGGATTCAATGATTGAATGACTGTGACGTGCTTCAAACCTGTAACCTACTGGGCGTTAGTGACAGACGCAAAAGAGTGATTCTATTCCGGTAGGGGAGGGAACCACACCGGTGATTGGCAGCACTGTGACAGAGTGCGTGCATTAGCTTTCACTGCGAGGATGGGAGGTAGCTGCTGACAACAGTGAAACCCTACACGAGCTTGCCATGGAAAGGAGTAAGAAGAATTGGATGAAGGCAGTAGGAAAGCAGAGAGACGGAAGGGAAGGCATCTTCATACGCTTATCTGAAGTTCCTACCAATGAATTACATAAGTATCTCTATCTTTACCTTTGTGTTATTTTCGTTCATCACTATATCCATTTGAGTTTGCCTGACTAAGATTTACAAGATGACCATAGCTTGCTTCAATACTAACAATCTCCGTGGGATCGACCCTTACTCACGTAAGGTTTATTACTTGGACGACCCAGTGCACTTGTTGGTTAGTTGTGCGAAGTTGTGTAATGCCATGGTATTGAGCTACCACGTTTTTGGAGCCATTACCGGGGATTATGAGAGTTGTGAAAAAGTATTGTTCACAATTTCGCGCACCAGTGTTCAAGCTAGTAGGCAAGAGAACACTTCACAAATTCATGCATCATTCAAAACATAGCATTCTCTCCACTTCAACAATTCTTCCGTACCAAAATAATGAAATCTATCTAAACATCCTAGTTATCCAACAAGATCAATAAAATTAGCATTCCTAAGCAATCAACAACATCAAGAAGTCACATAATTCACAAGAATCTAAAGCTAAAAGCAAGATGGTATACACAAGGAAGATCTTACCACGGTGGGGTACCTCCCACCAAGCACTTTTCTTTAACGTCCTTAAGTTGGACGGTCAGTCGCTCAAGCTTCTCCTTCTCTAGGTGCATCCTCTAATAGGAACACCTCTAGCTCTTTTGGGAGCTTGTAGCCATGGTACTTCTTCACTCTATGTCCATTCACCTTGAAAGTTTCTTCACTTTTAGGATCAAACAACTCCACCACTCTATAGGGCTTTATCTCCTTCACCTTGAAAGGTCCTTTCCATCTAGAGCGGAGCTTGCCAGGCATGAAACGAAGCCTCGAATTATAGAGGAGAACCTCATCACCTTCTTGAAAGTCCTTCTTCTGTATGTGATGGTCATGTAATGCCTTTGTCTTTTCCTTGTAAATCTGGGCATTCTCATACGCTTCGTTCCTCAAACACCTAAGCTCCTCTAGCTGTAATTTTCTGGCTACTCCGGCTTGGGTCAAATTCACGTTGCACTGCTTTACTGCCCAATAGGCTTTGTGCTCAATTTTCACCGGAAGGTGGCATGCCTTACCATAGACGATCCGGAAGGGACTCATCCCCAACGGAGTCTTGTAGTTCGTTCTATACGCTCATAGTGCATCTCCTAACCGGAGGCTCCAATCCTTCCTTTGCGGACTGACCAATTTCTCCAAGATTCTCTTGATCTCACGATTGGACACTTTCGCTTGTCCATTGGTTTGCGGATGATAAGCAGTGGCAACCTTATGCACCACTCCATAGCGCTTGAGCAGTGCCTCTACCTTCTTATTACAAAAGTGGGATCCTTGGTCGCTCACGATTGCTCGTGGTGACACATAACGGTACACAATGTAGTTTCTGATAAAAGAAATGACGGTATTGGCGTCGTCAAGGCGGGTAGGTATTGCTTCTACCCACTGGAGTTGGAAAACGGTCCCATAAAGTCAATGCCCTATACATCAAATATCTCACAGAACAACATAGGTTGTTGAGGCATTTCATCCCTTTGGGATGTGTTTCCCGACTTCTGACACTGATGGCAAGACACACATAACCAGTTAGCATCCTTGAATAAGGTTGGCCACTAGAATCCACAATCCAACACCTTTTTTGTGGTCCTTTGTGGGCCAAAGTGGCCACCACATTTGGATGAATGACAAGCTTCAAGAATGGGTTGGATTTCGGACTCCGGAACACATCTTCGAATTACTTGGTCTACTCCCCTCTTCCACAAGTGAGGGTCATCCAAAATGTAGTATTTGGAATCACTCCTCAACTTATCCCTTTGGTGTTTAGAAAAGTTGGGAGGGAAGAATTTCGCAACCAAGTAGTTCGCCATTGGGGCAAACCAAGGAAAATTATCCGACACAGCATGCAAGCTATCTAATGGGAATGAGTCATTGATCGGAAATAGATCAGATTTTAAATTCTCAAGGCGGCTTAAATGATCCGCAACCAAGTTTTGAGATTCACTCTGGTCCTTAATCTCAATGTCGAATTCTTGCAAAAGCAAGATCTAACGTATGAGTCTAGGTTTTGACTCATTCTTTGACAATAAGTATTTCAAAGCTGCATGATCCGTGTATACCACTATCTTTGATCCTAGCAAATAAGATTTGAATTTATCTAAAGCATGAAAAATAGCTAGGAGTTCCTTTTCAGTAGTGGTATAGTTAGATTGTGCTACATCAAGTGTTTTAAAAGAGTATGCAATGACATAAGGGAGTTTACCATCGCGCTTTGCAAGCGCGGCACCTATAGCTTGGTTTGACGCATCGCACATTATCTCAAATGGCATGTCCAGTTGGGGCCTTGCACAATTGGTACCATGGTAAGAGCTCTCCTTAGCTCTTCAAAAGCTTTCACACATTCACTGTCAAACTCAAAGTCCACATCTTTTTGGAGTAGGCGCGACAATGGCAAAGCAATCTTGCTGAAATCTTTGATAAAGCGCCTATAGAATCCTGCATGTCCTAAAAATGAACGGACCTCCCTCACATATGAGGGATGAGATAAAGTGGTAATAACATCGACCTTGGCCAGGTCTACAGAACTTCCTTCATGAGATACTACATGTCCTAACACTATACCTTGTCTTACCATAAAATGACATTTTTCAAAATTTAAGACAAGGTTGGTGTCAACAAATCTAACTAAGACTTTAGCCAAGTTCTCCAAGCAACAATCAAAAGAAGTTCCATAAACACTGAAGTCATCCATAAAGACTTCCAGACAATTCTCTATTAGATCAGAAAAGACACTGGTCATGCACCGCTAAAAAGTAGCGGGTGCATTACATAGTCCAAATGGCATCCTTTTGTAGGCAAAGGTGCCAAAAGGGCAAGTGAATATGGTCTTTTCCTGATCTTCAGGAGCAATGTGAATCTGGAAGTAACCAGTGAATCCATCAGGAAAACAGTAATGGGATTTACTTGCTAAATGGTCTAACATCTGGTCGATAAAGGGCAAAGGATAGTGGTCCTTCCTTGTAGCGGCATTCAACCTTCTATAGTCGATGCACACTCGCCATGCATTTTGTACTCTCTTGGTGACCACTTCACCATCATCCTTTGTAACCGCAGTGATGCCTGATTTTTTGGGAACAACCTGGACCGGGCTCACCCACTCACTGTCAGAAATCGGGTATATTGTATCCGCATCGAGTAGCCTAGTGACCTCCTTCTTTACCAAATCGAGGATGGTTGGGTTGAGCCTCCTTTGCAGTTGTCTAACCGGCCTAGCTCCATCTTGGAGAAATATACGATGCATGCACTTGCGAGGGTCAATCCCCACAATATCGGCTAAGCTCCAACCAATTGCCTTCTTGTACTTTCTGAGAACGCCTAAGAGCTTTTCTTCTTCTTCACTAGAAAGCTCACTAGCAATAATGACCGGAAACTTTTGGTTGTCCTTTAAGAAAGCATACTTCAAATGAGATGGGAGAGGCTTCAATTCACTTTTTGCCTCAAGCTGAGATTCCTTTTCGTCAAGCTCACGGAGTTCATTCTCAACAACTTCCTCATGTTCACCCTCTTGGTCATCCGTCTCTTCAACAATGTGGTAGCACAACTTGTTATGGTTTTCTTCTTGCACTTCCGCTACCACTTCATTAATTACATCACATCGGAGAACGGAATGCTCCTCGGGAGGATGCTTCATGGCTTCTTCTAAATTGAACTTGATAGTCTTGTCTCCAACCTCAAAGGAATATGTACCGGTGAAGGCATCTAACTTGAATTTAGAGGTCTTAAGGAAGGGTCTACCAAGTAGAACGGAGGATGAACTTCTATTTTCTATTGGAGGCATTTCAAGGATGTAAAAGTCAACCGGAAAGATCAAATCCTTGATTGCCACAAGTACATCTTCGGCTATTCCTGTTACCGTGATCACACTTATCGACCAAGGCAAACCTCGCCGCCGATTTCTTTAATGGAGCTAAATTCAACTGCACAAAGGTAGAAAGTGGCATGATGCTTATACAAGCTCCAAGATCACACATACGATCATGAAACGTGTGTCCACCAATACAACAAGACACCAAACAAGACCCAGGGTCACCATATTTCTTTGGAATAGGTTCCATCAAGGAATAAATTGAACTACCCAAGGATAATGTCTCCAATTCTCCTATCATATCCTTGTGTGTGCATAAGTCTTTCAAGAATTTTGCAAACTTTGGAATTTGTTGAATAGCATCAAGAAGTGGTATGGTTACCTCAACTTTCTTGAACACTTGAAGCATGTTCAAATCAAATTCTGGTGTCTTCTTAGCTTTCTTCACCATGGAAGGGAATGAAATAGGGATGGACTCATCCACTAGAGCTTTCTTCTTGGGTTCCTTGAGGTTTACTCCTTCTTCCTCATGCCTTTTGTCTACCTCTTCCTTTTCATGTGGAGCTTCAACAATCACTTCTTCCTCATGAATGTCCTCCAAGACCCTTGAAGGTATCTCCTCTAATGTAGTTCTCGACTGTAGAGTGATGGCGTTGAGACCGCCCTTTGGGTTTGGTTGGGGTTGGAATGGAAGGTTAGAAGAACTTGAGGGTTGGTTGGTGTTGTTGGAGGAGGACATGGACATCTTCAAAATCATGTCGGTAAGATTGGCCAATTGAGCACTCAGGGCCTCGAATTGAGCCTTGTAGCCCTCATCCCATTTATCCACAGCGGCTCTAAGCTCGTCAACTTGATTAGTGGGAGGTGAAGAGGCTTGGTTAGTTTGTTGTCTATGGTGTGGTGCTTGGTACTTGGTGTAGTTGTTTTGGTTTTGGTTGTGATGATTTTGGTTGGCTTGGTAGTTGTTGTTGTTGTGGTGGTATTGAGATGAAGATTCGTTGTTGTTGTGATGAGAAGAAGAGTTGTTCCACCTTTGATTTTGATTGTTCCCTTGTGCATTATCCCTCCACTATTGATGTTGATTACCACCATGAGGGTAGTGGTTTTGGCCTTGAGAAGGATAGGGTGGACGGTTGTTATAATTCACATTGGCCACTACAAGGGCATGTTCCTCTTGAATTTGATGGCATTGATCGGTGTAATGTATAGTGCTAGAGCACAAACCACAAATCCTAGGAGGGCCTTCAAGTTAAGCAATTGGAGGTGGAGCTTGGACGGCTTGGATGGAGTAGAATTCCTTTTGATCCTTTTGCATTTGCGTGAGGATGGTGGTCATATCCCCAAGTGCCTTGGTTAAGCTTGATTCGGAAAGGGACAGTTCTACCACACCCTTGAGAGGGTTACTTCTCACCCTTGTATGTTATGTAGCTTCGGCTACATCCTTTATCAAACTCCATGCTTCTCCCTCTGTCTTGTTTTTTGAAAGGGAACCACCACTAGAAGCAGTGAGCAATCTTCTATCTTCCACACAAAGACCTCCGGTGAAGTAGCTAATGAGCAAGTGAGTGTTCATTCCATGGTGTGGACAAGATTCCAATAGCCTCTTGAACCGAGACCAATACTCGTACAAACTCTCTTGGTCTCTTTGCATTGTACCCGAAATCTCCTTTCGGATGTAGTCGGTCTTCTCCGGTGGGAAGAATTTATCTAGAAACTCTCTTCTCAAGAAATCCCAATTGGTAGCAATCTCATCCGGTAGCAAATAAAACCATGTTTTTGCTTGCGCTTCAAGAGAGAAAGGGAAGGCAAAAACCATGATAGCCACCTCATCGGCTCCATGCTTTCGAGCTGTAGAACAAGCAACTTGAAAATTCTTTAGATGTCAGATGGGCTCTTGACTCGGCAACCCATGATACTTATATAGTAGAATTATCAAGCTACTCTTCAATTCAAAGTTTGGATCAAGGTTAGGATACCTTGCTTGTAATGGTTGAAGTACAATATCCGGAGCTCCTTGCTCATGTAAAGTGATCCGGCGTGGCTCCGCCATGTATGGTTCACTTGTAGGATGCAAAGAAGTATTAGTAGTACCAACAGAAGAATAGGAAGTAGCGGACTCCAAGTCACTCTGGGTACCGTCTAGTGATTCGGTATATTCCTCAAGAGAGGCTGAAGTACTAGCCATATAGTCCAACCGCCGTCTAGCTTGCCGAGTATGTAACAAAGTTCTTTCAATCTCGGGATCAAAATTGGCTAAGCTAGAATTTGGTTGAGACCGAGTCATCAAACTTGAGAGTCATAGCACAAAAATAAAAGAAGCTAAACTATAGCTAAGTATTGAAAGCAAACAAACTATCTACAAGATTCACATATTCACATAACCAATATTAAGGCACATGTTGCAACCATTCCCCGGCAACGGTGCCAAAAATTTGATACGAGACGATTGTCAGAAGAGAATTTCTCAATGAAGTTGCGTTGTAAGTATAACTCTACCAACAACAATCCTCGAGAATCAAATTTTGAAAGGAATTGGTTGTCACAAGTTCAACCCCAATAAAATAACCGAAGTATTCAAACCTCGGGTCGTCTCACAAGGAATGGGCAAACATGTGCTTCAACATTGGTTAGAAATCCGGGGTTGTAAGTCATGAGAAAGAAAGTAAACTATGAATCTTAGCAAACAAGTAATCTTAAAGTACAAAGAACTAATTCAAATAACTAAGCAAGATGTGAGCAATTTCAACTAAGAAGACAACATTCAATTTAATTCTACTCTCAACGAAACAATAGCTACAACTAAAATAAGACAATTAAGAAATTGGGTTTCCAAATATGAATAATAAAAGCAACTCTTGGCTAGGCATGGGAATTGGGGTCACTATCCTTGTCTAATAACCATATCTTGACAATTATGAGGAGTCAAACCCACTAAGTCTACTTCTATACTTGAAGTAAGTTAAATGGTTTGGTCAACATCAACCCATAAGGTCTAACCTCACTACTAATTAACCTAGTAGTAGGCTAGTGTTAATGGCTATCAAATTGACTACTAAGGGCTCTCAAATCATCAAATCCATTAGACCCAATGACTCAAGTTTTCCCAATTTCCTTGGCCTAAGCCAAGAGTAAAAAGAACTACTCCATAATCAAGGTAAACAATTCATTAAACACATGGTAAGCATTAACAAAAGACATATTCAAATTGCAATTGAATTGAAATTAACAAATACCCACTAACAAATATCAACTTACAATCACTCAAATAACACAATTAATCATAGAAATCATCAATGTAACATCAACAAGTCAAGATTCACAACATTCATGCAATGGGTATAAAGTGACAATTAACAAAAATCCATAAACTAACACAAGATATAAGCAAAAGTATACTAAGGAATTCAAATTAGACTATCAAAACTTGTAATTAACAAAATCCAATTCAAATTCAACAAGGGAAGATCAAATTAAAGCTAGATTTAGAGAAGAACAATGGTTTCTCTCTCTTGAAAAACAAAGAACCCAAAAACTAGAAAAATGTGTCTTAGTGTAAAATGATTGATCCCCCCTTCTCCCTAGCATCCTTGGGTCTTTTTCCATGCAAAATAGCTTGAAATTGGGCCTAATGAGCCTCAGAAATCGCCAGGCACGATTTCCTTTAATGAGGTCACGTGCAGCTTCCCGCGCGTGCGCGCTGATTGCTTTTGTGATCCACGCGTGCGCGCCAAGTGCGCGTGCGCGTCGATGCTGCAGTTCCCAAAATCCAAATCTTCATGTTCCTTCCTCTTGTGCATGCTTTCCTTCTCTCTTCTAGGCCATTCTTACCCTATTAATTCTAAAATCACTCAACAAATACGTCACGGCATCGAATGACAATAAAGAGGATCAAAATATAACAATTCTAAGGCAAAATAATCATGTTTTCTATCATGGAGCAATATTAGGAAGTGAACACAAAATCATGCATTTCTTGTGAATAAGTGCGAGAAATATTGACAAAAACCCCAAATTAAGCACAAGATAAACCACAAAATTGGGGTTTATCAGAGAGCAAATAGGATATAATAGAAACATGCCTTAGATCTTATTCTAGAGAGAGAAGCTCTATCTTCTCCCTAGAATTAGGTTAGATTAGGATAGATTCCTCTTAGATTTTGGTTTAATTCTTGTTTTCCATTACTTTTCCTTGCAATTTGTTGTTCTTGCACCTTTGTTCCTTTAGTTTTACTTGCTATTCCCTTTATTTTGTTGCTTTATGTTCATGACTCTTGTTGATTTTAATTTCCTTTAATGCAATTTATGTTTTCTATGTTTATTGTTGCTTTCTTTAATTCTTAGTTATTGATTCTTGCATTTGGTAGCTTTAGAATTTATTTTTCTTGCCAATTTACTGTGCTTTTATTTTATGTCTTCCAAGTGTTTGATCAAATACTTGGTTGGATTTTAGAGTAGAATTTTGTACTTTTGGCTTAGGTTGGTAACTTGGGTGACCTAGAGTTACTAATATCCAAGTAATTGATAATTTGTTGCCATTGACTCTAGTCTTTCACTAAACCAATTAGTGAGCTAGCTAGGACTTATGGACTAGGATCTATTAAGCTCACTTGAGTTTCCTCTAATTTTGGAGATGATAAAGTGGGAGTGATCCTTGTAATTATCATGTTGTGGTTAGTAGCAAGGATAGTGATGCTTAACCATCAACCCTTACCAAGACCTTTTTACCATTTGAGTTACCTTTACTTTTTGCAATTTACATTTCTTGTCCCTTATTTCAAAACCCCAAAAAGAAGTACATCATAACCAATAATAAACACACTTCCCTGCAATTCCTTGAGAGACGACCCAAGATTTAAATACTTCGATTTATTTTTATTGGGGTTTGTACTTGTGACAAACAAATTAAACTTTAATTGAGGATTAATTGTTGGTCTGGAACTATTCTTGCAACGGAATTATTTTTGTGAAATTTCTAACTAACATTTATCCTCCGTCAATGGTGGACGAAATTGTGATCAATTCTCTTTAAGTTGTTTGTCTTTGTATGAAATCATTATTATGGCACTGGTTGAATTCACAACTCCGTTCAACTAACCAGCAAGTGTACTGGGTCGTCCAAGTAATAAACCTTACGTGAGTAAGGGTCGATCCCACAGAGATTGTTGGTATGAAGCAAGCTATGGTCACCTTGTAAATCTCAGTTAGGCAGATTAAATTGGTTTATGGGTTTCGAAAATAAAAATAAGAAATAATAAAAAGGATAGAAGACTTATGCAGATTCATTGGTGGGAATTTCAGATAAGCGAATGGAGATGCTGCATGGCTCAAGGACGCCTGCTCTCCTACTGCTTCTACTCAATCCTTCTTACTCCTTTCCATGGCAAGCTTTGTATAGGGTTCACCATCAGCTGTGGCTACTTTCAATCCTCTCGGGAAAATGATCCTATGCGGTTGTCAGTCGCACGGCTAATCGTCTGGAGGCATCACCCATGGTTGATGGCTACATCCCATCCTCGCAGTGAAAACTAATGCTCACGCACTCTGTCACAGTACGGCTAATCACCGGTTGGTTCCCGCTCCTACTGGAATAGAATCCCTTGATTCTTTTGCGTCTGTCACTAACGCCCAGCAGGTTGCAAGTTTGAAGCGCGTCACAGTCATTCATTACCGGAATCCTACTCGGAACACCACAGACAAGGTTAGACTTTCCGGATTCCCAGGATCCTACTCGGAATACCACAGACAAGGTGAGACTTTCCGGATCCTCATAAATGCCGCCATCTATCTAGCTTATACCATAAAGATTCTGTTGGGGAATCTAAGAGATACGCATTCAAGCTCTGTTGCATGTAGAACGGAAGTGGTTGTCAATCACGTGCGTTCATAAGTGAGAAAATAATGATCGTCACTTTCATCATTATATTCATCATGTTCTTGGGTACGAATGGATATCTTGGAATAAGAATAAGAGAGATTTGAATAAAAGATAATAGAATTGCATTAATACTTGAGGTACAGCAAAGCTCCACACCCTTAATCTATGGTGTGCAGAAACTCCACCGTTGAAAATACATAAGTGGAAGGTTCAGGCATGGCCAAATGGCCAGCCCCCTAAAACGTGATCAATGATCTCCTAAGATGAAGAATAAAACAAAACTGAGACCAAAGATGAAACGTGGTCAAAAGACATCTAATACATTAGATAAATGTTCTATATATACTTAGACTAGCTCCTAGGGTTTACATGAGTAAGTAATTGATGCATAAATTCACTTCCGGGGCCCACTTGGTGTATGTTTGGGCTGAGCTTGATCAATCCACGAGCTAAGGCTTCTCTTGGAGTTGAACTTCGAGTTATGACGTGTTTTGGGCGTTCAACTCCGGATCATGACGTTTTTCTGGCGTTTAACTCCAGACAGCAGCATGAACTTGGCGTTCAACGCCAAGTTACGTCGTCATTCTTCGAATAAAGTATGGACTATTATATATTGCTGGAAAGCCCTGGATGTCTACTTTCTAACGCCGTTGAGAGCACGCCAATTGGAGTTCTGTAGCTCCAGAAAATCCATTTCGAGTGCAGGGAGGTCAGATTCCAACAGCATCAGCAGTCCTTTTGTCAGCCTTCTTCAGAGTTTTGCTCAAATCCCTCAATTTCAGCCAGAATTTACCTGAAATCACAGAAAAACACACAAACTCATAGTAAAGTCCAGAAATGTGAATTTAACATAAAAACTAATGAAAACATCCCTAAAAGTAGCTTAAACTTTACTAAAAACTATATAAAAACAATGCCAAAAAGCGTATAAATTATCCGCTCATCACAACACCAAACTTAAATTGTTGCTTGTCCCCAAGCAACTGAAAATCAAATAGGATAGAAAGAAGAGAATATACTATAAATTCCAGAATATCAATGAATATTAATTTAATTAGATGAGCGGGACTTGTAGCTTTTTGCTTCTGAACAGTTTTGGCATCTCACTTTTTCCTTTGTAGTTTAGAGTGACTGGCGTCTCTGGGAACTCAGAATTTTGGATAGTGTTATTGACTTTCCTAGTTAAGCATGTTGATTCTTGAACACAGCTACTTATGAGTCTTGGCCGTGGCCCTAAGCACTTTGTCTTCCAGTATTACCACCGGATACACAAATGCCACAGACACATAACTGGGTGAACCTTTTCAGATTGTGACTCAGCTTTGCTAGAGTCCCCAGTTAGTGGTGTCCAGAGCTCTTAAGCACACTCTTTTACTTTGGATCACGACTTTAACCACTCAGTCTCAAGCTTTTCACTTGGACCTTCATGACACAAGCACATGGTTAGGGACAGCTTGATTTAGCCGCTTAGGTGATGACAAGTCATCTTAGCCTAGTTTTACTAGTCTCTTTCTTTTGTTTTTAATTGAATTATGCACTTTCTTGAGGCTTAAGCAAGCTAATTTAGGTAGATTTTCATGCTTCCTTTGATTGAACCAACCATATGTGAATTAATGCAATTTCATGAGGTTTGATGCCATAATTGGTGCATATTATGATAGAATGATCATCTCATGATTTTGAGCATAGCTTTGATGCATTTGGTTGATTTATGATAGGTGAAGAAAGCTTGGAAAATAGTTGAAGCAAGAAAGAACGGCTAGAAGCAAAGAGGAGACAATGAAACAAGTGAAATTGAACCAGGAATAAATGAAGTTGGACTTGAAGTTAGCCCCCAAACTTTGGCACAAACTTTTGGTGAAAAAGTTAGCCTCAAAGTTAGCCCCCTAACTTGAAGGCTAACTTGAGAAGTTAAAATTTTCTCCCTGGGCACTCAAAGTTTGCGCCAACGTTAGCCCCCTAACTTGGAGGCTAACGTTGGCATGAGACTTCTCCTCCAGGGTGTGCCAACGTTTGCGCCAACGTTAGCCCCCTAACTTTTGGGCTAACGTTGGCGCCACACCAATACAAGGCAAGGCCAACGTTAGGGTCAAAGTTAGCCCCCTAACGTTGGCACCAACGTGAGATGCAGGAAAGTGGGTTTGCTGCTAAAAAAAGTTGGCCTCAAAGTTAGCCCCCTAACTTTGAGGCTAACTTTAAATCCAACTTTGCAAAACTCAAATCCGGTTCAATTGATTCACTTGGGTTTCTCTCCAAACTTCAAGAGCAATCAACCAAGGCCTCTTTCAACCCAATTCCACCAAGAGCAAAGGCCCAATTCAAGGCTTGAAGATCAATTGAAGAAAGTGTATAAATAGGCTAGAATTCAAGTTATTCGAGGAGCTTCCTTTTTGAATTTTGAGAGAGTTTTCTTGTGGTTTTGGGAGCTTGAATGATCTTTACTTTCTGAGTTTAATTGCTTTCAATTTCAACTACACTTGTCTTGATCTTGGGTTAGAGAATTGAAGGAATTCTGTTTCAATCTCACCTTAGATCTCTCTGTTGATTTTCACTGCACTCCAATTTCCAATTCGGTTCATTACTTCTTCATCTAATCTCTTTGCAATTTACAATTTCCTTGCTATTGTTCTTGTTGGATCTAGGAAGGCATTGAGATCTAGACTTGGTTTTCTAGTCTCTTGGGTCCTGAGATCTTGATTCATTCTTTCAATTTCCTATTTCTTGCCTTACTTGTTCATTTACTTTTATGCTTGAGTCTGACTCAACCCCAATTCCCATTTACTTTCTGTTTGATGCAATTTAACTTTTCTTTGTTTAATTCCTGCAAATCCAAGTCCCAATCCCCTTTACATTTAAAGCCATTTACATTTCTTGTCATTTAAGATTCTTGCAATTTATATTACTTGCTCTTTAAGTTTCTGCCATTTACTTTCTTGCTCTTTAAGATTCAGCAATTTATTTCTTGTTCTCTTTACTTCCAATGCAATTTAAATTCTGCAAGTTACCCATCAATCAACCAAATCTTGATTCGCTTGACTAAATCAACCACTAAACTAAAATTGCTCAATCCTTCAATCCCTGTGGGATCGACCTCACTCCCGTGAGTTTTTATTACTTGATGCGACCCGGTGCACTTGCCGGTTAGATCGGTGTTGTTTTGGGAGAAATTCATTTTTTCAACCAAAATTTACCCATCAAGTTTTTGGCGCCGTTGCCGGGGATTGATTAGATTGACAATGATTAAGTGAGGTGGTAGTTTAGATCAAGCACTTTTTCTTAATTTTTGATTAACCCACTAACTGTTTGAATTTTTGCCTAAACTAACACTAACTCTGCTCTCTCAGTAGAGTACGTTGCTTTTCTGGTTCTGTGTCTGTTTCTTGTTGTTCTGTACAACAAAAGCAATTTTCTTCTGATTTTCTCTCAAAGCCGATTAACTGTTTGACATATCGTGTCAACTAATCCTCTGACTACATTCTGGCATGAGAATATCCAATTTTCATTTGGATTGTTTGTGATTGTGCAGATCATGGAGGAAAGGAATCCTACAACAAGAGGAGAAAAACTGAGGCATTATGATTTTCAGCCTCCATAATCAAAGAGCAAGATGTCAAGCTAGTGACAATAAAAGAGCGCTTGTTGGGAGGCAACCCAACCGGAGGTAACTTTCTTTTCATATCTGTTTCAATAAAAAGGTTAATTAGTTTTATCTATATTGCAAGAAGCTAAGTTTGGTGTTGCACACCAAAATAATCTAAGGGAGAATGAAGGATTCTAAGTTTGGTGTTCCACCAAAATTTCATCATACAATATATTCTCACCTTTTGCATAATGCTAGCTTCAAGCATCTAGACAAACTAATTAACTATTCTGCTGTTTTTAGTTTTATTGCTTTTGAAAAAAAAAAAAAAAAGAGAAAAAGAGTTTCACACATGGTTAATCTGATGCATGAGAATTATTGGCAAGGTACTAAGTTTGGTGTTCCCACACCAAAGTAAGTTCAAAGTCCCACAAAATAAATCATGCATGCTAACCATTTTTCAAGTGCTTGGGGAACAAGCAACTTTCAATATCACTGCAGAGTACCATACAAACTTTTGGAGATTTTTAGCATCATCAACCAAAGAGGTGAAAGATGAACATGAAAGTCAGCATTGATGATGATGAGAAGAAGGAAAGCAAGTGAACTCCAACAGGTTGTATTGTTAAGTGATTGTTTTACATCAAATATTGCGTAATTGAAAGTTGGATTGTATCCTTATTTGTCCTGCCTGTCTGCATAGTATAGTTTTCTTTATATACCCCTGCCTGCCTGCATAGCATAGTCTTTCTTTATAATTCAATAAGCAAGATGCTTGATCATTCACAACATTCTCATCTTCAAAACTTGTTTGCACTCAATTTTCAAGAATGCATCACATGAAGGTTCTTGAAACGAAGGATTGAGGAATTAAACAATTTTGAGGTAAGCAAAAGATTAGGAGAAGTGGTGGTTCTAGTTGTATGATTATGTATTGAGGTTGCATGCTTGTGAAAACTTGCATGGGAGCTCATAGGCAGGACATGAAGTTCAAAGAAGTATTGTGGAGATTCTCAAAAATCAATTGATCCGAGAAGCAAGCAAAACAAAAATAAAGTAAAGAAAATACAAAAACAAAAAGAACATGGCCCAAGGCTCTGAGCATCAATTACTAGGCAGAAAAAGAAAGAAAGAAACAAAAACTCAAAGAGTTGTTATCCTAGTAAATGCTTGTGGTTGAAGTGTGTCAAAGAAAGAGGCTTGAGCAAGTAAATCCTGAGGGGTGCTTTAACACCTAATACCTTAAAACCAACTGGTTTAGGAGTATTGATTGAAAGCTTATTTAAAAAGCCGCTTTGAGACATGATACTTAGAGTCGAGGCCAAAGCAAAGAAATTATAAGCTGCTTCAAGGTGATTACATATAAAGAGATCTCCATGATACCATTTGGATGAATATCCTAAGACCTACGACTCCCAATATGTGAGGACTAGTGAGCACTGAAGCCCTTGCATGAGCATATAATTTAGAGTTCATCCCACTGTTACTTGATCACTTCACTCACTGTACTTTACAAGTGTTCCTCAATCCATCTTAATTGAAAGAATCTCTGAGCTTAATTCATTTCTTGCTTGGGGACAAGCAAGCTTTAAGTTTGGTGTTGTGATGACAAGTCATCTTAGCCTAGTTTTACTAATCTCTTTCTTTTGTTTTTAATTGAATTATGCACTTTCTTGAGGCTTAAGCAAGCTAATTTAGGTAGATTTTCATGCTTCCTTTGATTGAACCAACCATATGTGAATTAATGCAATTTCATGAGGTTTGATGCCATAATTGGTGCATATTATGATAGAATGATCATCTCATGATTTTGAGCATAGCTTTGATGCGTTTGGTTGATTTATGATAGGTGAAGAAAGCTTGGAAAATAGTTGAAGCAAGAAAGAACGGCTAGAAGCAAAGAGGAGACAATGAAACAAGTGAAATTGAACCAGGAATAAATGAAGTTGGACTTGAAGTTAGCCCCCAAACTTTGGCACAAACTTTTGGTGAAAAAGTTAGCCTCAAAGTTAGCCCCCTAACTTGAAGGCTAACTTGAGAAGTTAAAATTTTCTCCCTGGGCACTCAAAGTTTGCGCCAACGTTAGCCCCCTAACTTGGAGGCTAACGTTGGCATGAGACTTCTCCTCCAGGGTGTGCCAACGTTTGCGCCAACGTTAGCCCCCTAACTTTTGGGCTAACGTTGGCGCCACACCAATACAAGGCAAGGCCAACGTTAGGGTCAAAGTTAGCCCCCTAACGTTGGCACCAACGTGAGATGCAGGAAAGTGGGTTTGCTGCTAAAAAAAGTTGGCCTCAAAGTTAGCCCCCTAACTTTGAGGCTAACTTTAAATCCAACTTTGCAAAACTCAAATCCGGTTCAATTGATTCACTTGGGTTTCTCTCCAAACTTCAAGAGCAATCAACCAAGGCCTCTTTCAACCCAATTCCACCAAGAGCAAAGGCCCAATTCAAGGCTTGAAGATCAATTGAAGAAAGTGTATAAATAGGCTAGAATTCAAGTTATTCGAGGAGCTTCCTTTTTGAATTTTGAGAGAGTTTTCTTGTGGTTTTGGGAGTTTGAATGATCTTTACTTTCTGAGTTTAATTGCTTTCAATTTCAACTATACTTGTCTTGATCTTGGGTTAGAGAATTGAAGGAATTCTGTTTCAATCTCACCTTAGATCTCTCTGTTGATTTTCACTGCACTCCAATTTCCAATTCGGTTCATTACTTCTTCATCTAATCTCTTTGCAATTTACAATTTCCTTGCTATTGTTCTTGTTGGATCTAGGAAGGCATTGAGATCTAGACTTGGTTTTCTAGTCTCTTGGGTCCTGAGATCTTGATTCATTCTTTCAATTTCCTATTTCTTGCCTTACTTGTTCATTTACTTTTATGCTTGAGTCTGACTCAACCCCAATTCCCATTTACTTTCTGTTTGATGCAATTTAACTTTTCTTTGTTTAATTCCTGCAAATCCAAGTCCCAATCCCCTTTACATTTAAAGCCATTTACATTTCTTGTCATTTAAGATTCTTGCAATTTATATTACTTGCTCTTTAAGTTTCTGCCATTTACTTTCTTGCTCTTTAAGATTCAGCAATTTATTTCTTGTTCTCTTTACTTCCAATGCAATTTAAATTCTGCAAGTTACCCATCAATCAACCAAATCTTGATTCGCTTGACTAAATCAACCACTAAACTAAAATTGCTCAATCCTTCAATCCCTGTGGGATCGACCTCACTCCCGTGAGTTTTTATTACTTGATGCGACCCGGTGCACTTGCCGGTTAGATCGGTGTTGTTTTGGGAGAAATTCATTTTTTCAACCAAAATTTACCCATCATTAGGCCTGGATTTAATTTCCTTGGGCCCTCCTATCCATTGATGCTCAAAGCCTTGGATCCTTTTTACCCTTGCCTTTTGGTTTTAAGGGCTATTGGCTTTTTCTATTGCTTTTTCTTTCTAAAATTTTCGCCAATTTTTTTTTCGCAAGCTTCCTTTTTCACTGCTTTTTCTTGCTTCAAGAATCAATTTTATGATTTTTCAGATCATCAATAACATTTCTCTTTGTTCATCATTCTTTCAAGAGCCAACAATTTTAACACTCATAAACAACAAGATCAAAAATATGCACTGTTCAAGCATTCATTCAGAAAACAAAAAGTATTGCCACCACATCAATATAATTAAATTAAATTCAAGGATAAATTCGAAATTCATGTACTTCTTGTTCTTTTGAATTAAAACATTTTTCATTTAAGAGAGGTGAAGGATTAATGGATTTTATTCATAGCTTTAAGGCATGGTTACATACTAATGATCATGAAGTAGAGACACAAAACATAGATAAACACACATTAAAAACCGAAAACAGAAAGAAATAAAGAACAAGGAATGAATCCACCTGAGTGAGGGTGGCGCTTTCTTGAAGATCCAATGGTGCTTTTTGAGCTCCTTTATGTCTCTTCCTTGCTTCTGTTGCATGATCCCTAGTGATTTTGGTGTTTTTACCCTTAGTTGCTTCCAATATTTGTGTGGAGGATAACTTATTCCCTGAGGTATCTCAGGGATCTCTTGATTTGCAGCCACATGTTCTACCACTGAGCTATGACGGCTTATATATTTTTTTCATCTCCCAAGACTCAGAGGTGGAAGCTTTTGTCTTCCCTTTGAGGTTTCTCTGGCCTTAGGTGCCATTAATGGTAATGGAAAAGCAAAAAGCTTAGGCTTTTTCCACACCAAACTTAAAATTTTGCTCGCCCTCGAGCAAGAAAGAAAAGAAAAGAAAAGAAGAAGAAGAGAATAGAGGAGAGAGGGGAGGAAGGGGGTTCGGCTATGTGGGAGAAGATGGGGTTTGTGTTGTGTGAAAATGAAGAAGAGTGGAAGGGTATTTATAGGGAGAGGGGAGGCTATAGGTTCGGCCAATTTGGGTGGGAATGGGTGGGAAAATGAATTTGAATTTTATGAAGGTAGGTGGGGTTTATGGGGAAGAGGAGGTTGATGTGAATAGTGAATGGGGTAATTGGGAAGAGGAATTGAGGTGATTGGTGAAGGTTTTTGGGAAGTGTGACATGGGAAAGAGTGAAAATGAGATTTGGATTAAGAGAGTGTGATTAGGATTAAAAGAGAAGGTGGAAATATGGTAGGTGGGGATCCTGTGGGGTCCACAGATCCTGAGGTGGGGATCCTGTGGGGTCCACAGATCCTGAGGTTAAAAGAAATACCATTCCTTCACCATATAGGCATGTAAATTGCCTCCATGCATCATTCTGGCGTTCAAACGCCCATTGGTGCATGTTCTGGGCGTTAAACGCCCATGTAATGCATGTTTCTGGCGTTGAACGCCAGTTTCATGCTTGTTTCTGGCGTTCAGCGCCAGATTGTCCTCTGTGTGCACATCCTGGTGTTTAACGCCAGGTTGTTGCTTGTTTTGGGCGTTCAGCGCCAGAATGGTGCTCTGTTCTGGCGTTAAACGCCGGCCAGATGCACCTTCTGGGCGTTGAACGCCAGCCCGTGCGTCCTCCAGGGTGAAAATTTTTTTTTCTTCTGTTTTTGACTCTGTTTTTAATTTTTTTGATTTTTTCGTGACTCCTCATGATCATGTACCTAATTAAGCACAAAAATAACAAAGAAACAAAATAAAATAAAATTAGATAAATAAAATTGGGTTGCCTCCCAACAAGCGCTTCTTTAATGTCAATAGCTTGACAGTGGCTCTCATGGAGCCACAAGGTGATCAGGTCAATGTTGTATAGTTGTCCACACCAAACTTAGAGTTTGGGTATGGGATCTTAACACCAAACTTAGAGTTTGGTTGTGGCCTCACAACACCAAACTTAGAGTTTGACTGTGTGGGTTCTTCTTGACTCTGAATTGAGAGAAGCTCTTCATGCTTACTCTCTTTTGTCACAGAGGGATGGCCATATGCCTTAAACACAAAGTAGTCCCCATTCAATTGAAGGACTAACTCGCCTCTGTTGACATCTATCACAGCTCCTGCTGTGGCTAGGAAAGGTCTTCCTAAGATGATGCATTCATCATCTTCCTTCCTAGTGTCTAGGATTATGAAATCAGCAGGGATGTAAAGGCCTTCAACCTTTACTAGCACGTCCTCTACTATTCCATAAGCTTGTCTCATGGACTTGTCTGCCAATTGCAATGAGAACAAGGCAGGTTGTACCTCAATGATCCCCAGCTTCTCCATTACAGAGAGTGGCATAAGATTTATCCCTGACCCCAGATCACATAGAGCTTTTTCAAAGCTCATGGTGCCAATGGTACAAGGTATTAAGAACTTGCTAGGATCTTGTTTCTTTTGAGGTAGAGTTTTCTGAATCCAAGTATCTAGTTCACTAATGAGCAAGGGAGGTTCACTTTCCCAAGTCTCATTACCAAACAGCTTGGCATTCAGCTTCATGATAGCTCCTAAATATTGAGCAACTTGCTCTCCAGTCACATCTTCATCCTCTTCAGAGGAAGAATAGTCTTCAGAGCTCATGAATGGCAGAAGGAGATTTAATGGAATCTCTATGGTCTCTAGATGAGCCTCAGATTCCTCTGGATCCTTAATAGGAAACTCCTTCTTACTTGAAGGACGTCCCAGGAGGTCTTCCTCACTAGGATTTTCATCCTCCTCCTCCCTAGTGCATTCGGCCACTTTGATCAAATCAATGGCCTTGCATTCTCCTTTTGGATTCTCTTCTGTATTGCTTGGGAGAATACTGGGAGGAGTTTCAATGACTTTCTTACTCAGCTGGCCTACTTGTGCCTCCAAATTTTTAATGGAGGATCTTGTTTCATTCATGAAACTGAAAGTGGCTTTTGACAGATCAGAAACTATATTGGCTAAATTAGAAGTGTTTTGTTCTGAATTCTCTGTCTGTTGCTGAGAAGATGATGGATATGGCTTACTATTGCTCAGCCTATTGCGTCCACCATTGTTAAAGCCTTGTTGAGGCTTTTGTTGATCCTTCCAGGAGAAATTTGGATGATTTCTCCATGATGGGTTATAGGTGTTTCCATAAGGTTCACCCATGTAATTAACCTCTGCCATGGCGGGGTTCTCAAGATCATAAGCTTCTTCAGAAGCTACCTCTCTAGTACTGTTGGATGCATGTTGCAATCCATTCAGATTTTGAGAGATCATGTTGACCTGTTGAGTCAACACTTTGTTCTGAGCCAATATGGCATTCAGAGCATCAATTTCAAGAACTCCTTTCTTCTGAGGTATCCCATTATTCACGGAATTCCTCTCAGAGGTATACATGAACTGGTTGTTTGCAACCATGTCAATGAGTTCTTGAGCCTCTTCAGGCGTTTTCTTCAGGTGAATAGATCCACCTGCAGAATGATCCAGTGACATTTTCGAAAATTCAGAGAGACCATAATAGAATATATCTAACATGGTCCATTCTGAAAACATGTCAGATGGACATCTTTTGGTCAACTGCTTGTATCTTTCCCAAGCTTCATAGAGGGATTCACCATCTTTTTGTTTGAAGGTTTGAACATCCACTCTCAGCTTGCTCAGCTTTTGAGGAGGAAAGAATTTATCTAAGAAGGCAGTGACCAGCTTATCCCAGGAGTCCAGGCTATCCTTAGGTTGTGAATCCAACCATATTCTAGCTCTGTCTCTTACAGCAAAAGGGAAAAGCATGAGTCTGTAGACTTCAGGATTAACTCCATTTGTCTTTACAGTCTCACAGATCTGCAAGAACTCAGTTAAAAACTGATAAGGATCTTCAGATGGAAGTCCATAAAACTTGCAGTTTTGTTGCATTAATGCAACTAGTTGAGGCTTAAGCTCAAAGTTATTGGCTCCAATGGCAGGAATGGAGATGCTTCTTCCATCAAACTTGGATGTTGGCTTTGTGAAGTCACCAAGCATTCTCCTTGCATTATTATTATTATTATTTTCGGCTGCCATCTCCTTCTCTTGTTCGAAAATTTCTGAAAGATTGTTTCTGGATTGTTGTAATTTAGCTTCTCTTAATTTTCTCTTCAGAGTTCTTTTAGGTTCTGGATCAACTTCAACAAGAGTTCCCTTTTCCCTGTTCCTGCTCATATGAAAGAGAAGAAAACAAGAAAAGAAAAAGGAATCCTCTATGTCACAGTATAGAGATTCCTTTATGTTAGTAGAAGAAGAAAGGGGATAGAAGAATGGAGATGGGGATTCGGATTTTTGGATGAGGAGAGGTGAAGAGAAGTGTTAGTAATTAATTAATTAAATAGAATAAGAGAAGAGAAGAAAATTTTTGAAAATAATTTTGAAAAAGAGGTTAGTAATTTTCGAAAATTAAAAATAAGATAAGTTTAAAATTAAAATTTAAAACAAAAAGAATTTTTGAAAAAGAGAGGGAGAATTTTCGAAATTTAGAGAGGGATAGGTAGTTAGTTGGTTTTGAAAAAGATAAGAAACAAACAAAAAGTTAGTTAGTTGATTTGAAAAAGATTTGAAATCGAATTTTGAAAAAGATAAGAAGATAAGAAGTTAGATAAGATATTTTGAAATCAAATTTTGAAAAAGATAAAGTTTTTGAAAAAGATAAGATAAAAAGATAAAAAGATTTTTAAGAAAAAGATATTTTGAAAAAGATTTAATTTTTAAAATTACTTAACTAACAAGAAACTACAAGATAAGATTCTAGAACTTAAAGATTGAACCTTTCTTAACAAGAAAGTAACAAACTTCAAATTTTTGAACCAATCACATTACTTGTTAGTTAATTTTCGAAAAATTTGATAAAAAGATAAGAAAAAGATTTTGAAAATATTTTGAAAAAGATTTTTGAAATTTTCGAAAATTATATAAAAAATGAAAAGGATATGATTTTTGAAAAAGATTTTGAAAAGATAAGATTTTTAAAATTGAAATTTTGACTTGACTTGTAAGAAACAACTAATTTTAAAAAATTTTTGACCAAGTCAACCCAAAATTTCGAAAATTTGGAGGAAAATAAGGAAAAGATATTTTTTTGATTTTTAAATTTTTGAATTTTTAAAGAAAAACACAAAAATAACCCAAAACATGAAAATTTTGGATCAAGACACAAGATGCATGCAAGAATGCTATGAATGTCAAGATGAACACCAAGAACACTTTGAAGATCATGATGAACATCAAGAACATAATTTTGATGCAAAGAAAACATGCTAGACACCAAACTTAGAAATCTTTAATGCAAGGAAAATATGAATGCAAAAATGCACATGAAAAACAACAAAAGACACAAAACAAGAAATCATCAAGATCAAACAAGAGGACTTATCAAGAACAACTTGAAGATCATGAAGAACACTATGAATGCATGGGATTTTCGAAAAAAATGCAAGAAAAATTTTTAAAGCATGCAATTGACACCAAACTTTAAAATTAACACAATACTCAAACAGGAAACACAAAATATTTTTGATTTTTATGATTTTCTAATTTTTTTGTATTTTTATTGATTTTGTCGAAAAACATTTATGGAAAAACGAAAAAGAAAAGAAAAAATTTTTGAAAAAGATTTTTGAAAAGAAAATTACCTAATCTGAGCAACAAGATGAACCGTCAGTTGTCCATACTCGAACAATCCCCGGCAACGGCGCCAAAAACTTGGTGGACGAAATTGTGATCAATTCTCTTTAAGTTGTTTGTCTTTGTATGAAATCATTATTATGGCACTGGTTGAATTCACAACTCCGTTCAACTAACCAGCAAGTGTACTGGGTCGTCCAAGTAATAAACCTTACGTGAGTAAGGGTCGATCCCACAGAGATTGTTGGTATGAAGCAAGCTATGGTCACCTTGTAAATCTCAGTTAGGCAGATTAAATTGGTTTATGGGTTTCGAAAATAAAAATAAGAAATAATAAAAAGGATAGAAGACTTATGCAGATTCATTGGTGGGAATTTCAGATAAGCGAATGGAGATGCTGCATGGCTCAAGGACGCCTGCTCTCCTACTGCTTCTACTCAATCCTTCTTACTCCTTTCCATGGCAAGCTTTGTATAGGGGTTCACCATCAGCTGTGGCTACTTTCAATCCTCTCGGGAAAATGATCCTATGCGGTTGTCAGTCGCACGGCTAATCGTCTGGAGGCATCACCCATGGTTGATGGCTACATCCCATCCTCGCAGTGAAAACTAATGCTCACGCACTCTGTCACAGTACGGCTAATCACCGGTTGGTTCCCGCTCCTACTGGAATAGAATCCCTTGATTCTTTTGCGTCTGTCACTAACGCCCAGCAGGTTGCAAGTTTGAAGCGCGTCACAGTCATTCATTACCGGAATCCTACTCGGAACACCACAGACAAGGTTAGACTTTTCGGATTCCCAGGATCCTACTCGGAATACCACAGACAAGGTGAGACTTTTCGGATCCTCATAAATGCCGCCATCTATCTAGCTTATACCACGAAGATTCTGTTGGGGAATCTAAGAGATACGCATTCAAGCTCTGTTGCATGTAGAACGGAAGTGGTTGTCAATCACGTGCGTTCATAAGTGAGAAAATAATGATCGTCACTTTCATCATTATATTCATCATGTTCTTGGGTACGAATGGATATCTTGGAATAAGAATAAGAGAGATTTGAATAAAAGATAATAGAATTGCATTAATACTTGAGGTACAGCAGAGCTCCACACCCTTAATCTATGGTGTGCAGAAACTCCACCGTTGAAAATACATAAGTGGAAGGTTCAGGCATGGCCGAATGGCCAGCCCCCTAAAATGTGATCAATGATCTCCTAAGATGAAGAATAAAACAAAACTGAGACCAAAGATGAAACGTGGTCAAAAGACATCTAATACATTAGATAAATGTTCTATATATACTTAGACTAGCTCCTAGGGTTTACATGAGTAAGTAATTGATGCATAAATTCACTTCCGGGGCCCACTTGGTGTATGTTTGGGCTGAGCTTGATCAATCCACGAGCTAAGGCTTCTCTTGGAGTTGAACTTCGAGTTATGACGTGTTTTGGGCGTTCAACTCCGGATCATGACGTTTTTCTGGCGTTTAACTCCAGACAGCAGCATGAACTTGGCGTTCAACGCCAAGTTACGTCGTCATTCTTCGAATAAAGTATGGATTATTATATATTGCTGGAAAGCCCTGGATGTCTACTTTCCAACGCCGTTGAGAGGGCGCCAATTGGAGTTCTGTAGCTCCAGAAAATCCATTTCGAGTGCAGGGAGGTCAGATTCCAACAGCATTAGCAGTCCTTTTGTCAGCCTTCTTCAGAGTTTTGCTCAAATCCCTCAATTTCAGCCAGAATTTACCTGAAATCACAGAAAAATACACAAACTCATAGTAAAGTCCAAAAATGTGAATTTAACATAAAAACTAATGAAAACATCCCTAAAAGTAGCTTAAACTTTACTAAAAACTATATAAAAACAATGCCAAAAAGCGTATAAATTATCCGCTCATCAGTCAATAATCAAGATCCTCTGCTCTGTCACCGTCTCACAACTCACCGAGGTGGGTTATGACCTGCATCTGAAAAACAACAACAAAGTAGAGAATGAGAACTGAAGGTCCTCGGTATGGTAACAACGTCCAGTAATGTAAGATATAAGACTCTTGAACCCCAGAGGCAATCCCAGAGCTTCATATCCATCATGACATTCAAGCTTAAAACATAAGTAAATTTAAAACCATAATAAAATGAGGTATTCTATCTTAAGGGATCCCATTGCTTTCACCAGCCTAGCCGCCATGCGATCCCATCGCCATCGGCTTCCGATCCTTCTCAATCCCAGTAGAAAACACAAGTAATTCATACAAGTAATGCACAAGTAATTATCAAGTATAGTAAGTAAATCAAGAAGCAATTAGGCATGTTATACAGTTAGGCTTAGTATGCAAGTAGACACAACAAACAACCATATAGAAGATACACATGATGAATGCCTGCCCTATTGGCTGTGATATCACATTGTCAGTTCAACTGCCAACCTGATATATCTCCATAGAGATGTTGCCTTTCGGTCACGAATAAAATGGGTACCCCCTAGGGATGTCGTGCCCCGGCCCACGGTCTAGGGATATAGTGCCTGTGCACACTCTTATGATTCTGAAAGGATGCGAGTGGGATACTCTTTCACAGACCTCAAATCTCAATGTAAGCGGGACTAACCACTGCCCTTACGCCGTCGCCGCGACCTCGACAAGCGAGATTAACCAAGCCGTCCTTGCCAGGCGCATAGCATATCAACAATATCAGTATAAAATAGTATATCAATGGTTCTTCAGAAATCATTTTCAATAGTTAGTAAGGCCATCATTCCACTCCGAGTCCTAGACCCCTCTCATGCATCATCAAATCCACAACTCCATAATTTTGTCATACCAATCAGCTTTACAATACTCTATCACTTCACTTAACTAATCCACCCTCAGTACTCTAGAATCCTAAGACTCCGTCTTCTAAACTTTTTACATGAGACTATCTAGTTAACTTACTTAGGATATTCTCTAAGTTGCAAAGTCTAAAAATAAGTTAAGACACCCTAGAGGAGCTTTACGAAAGCCCACAATCTTGCCGGAAAGGTAACACAGTTAAAAATACAGGTCAGTGTGCGTACGCATAGGGTTGTACGTACGCACTCCCAGAAGAATTTTCACAAAGTGAGCGTACGCATAGAGGTGTGCGTATGCACATAAGATTAAAGTTTTCATTTAAATGCACGTACAGATACGTGCGAACGCCCTCAATAGAATGCACTTCCCAGTGTGTGCATGTGCATGATGTTGTGCGTATGCAAAACTTGCAAATTTCGCAGGGTATGTGTGCGTACTAGAATGTGCGTTCGCTCTCAACAGTAGTGGTGCGTGATGACAAGTCATCTTATGCTAGTTTTACTTGCATTTTTCTTTGCTTTTATTAGGTTTATTACACTTTCTTGCATACTAAGTAAGTGATTGGAGTGGAATTTCATATTTATCTTGGCTCAATCAAACATGGTTGATTTTATACAAAATCATGAGATTTATGCACAATTTAGTTGATTATTATGAATGATGCAAACTCTTGTGATTTTGGTGAGACTTTCGTTGCTTGTTTGGTTGATGACATGTAAAAGGATGGAGAAAGAAAAACAAGGTGCAGACGAATGCTGCGTTCATTTGATGAAAGCTACATTCACACGCGACGCGCACGCGTACAAGGCGCCTCCGCGTGGAAGAGCAATGTGGAAATCCACACGTACGCACGCTTGACATGCACGCGTGGATTGATGATCAGGGTTCACCAACAACGAATGCTACATTCACTTTGAGTGAACGCCTGCGATACTTTCAGAATTTGAATTTGAAGATAGGCATCGACGCGCGCGCATGTGTTGATGTGACAAGTTTGGTGATTGGCGTAGACGCGTAAATGGTGCTGGGCGCAGAAGTGAAGTTTTATCATCCACGCGCACGCGCACAGGACACGCACGCATGAAGAGCGTTCATGGCGCGAATATAGCGTTCAGTTAACCAATGGACGCGCATGCGCACATGGTACACACAAGCATGGTTGAGACAGAAGACAGCATTGACGCAGACACATGAAGCTCGGGCACACGTCGATGGGAAAAAATGCAAGGGACGCGCACACACCAAGGATGCACACGCGTCGGAGAAAGAACGCTACATTCAATCTGAGAATGCTACGTTCACCTGATGCTGCATAGAAGCACCAATTTTGGACTCATTTCATCAGAAGGCCAAGAAGCCCACTCCAAGAACTTAAGGATTGAATTAGAAAGTGTATAAATAGGAGAAAATTCAATTTCATAAGAGCTTAGCTTTTGGGGATATGATTCTCTTTTCATATTTTCTTTTTAGCTTTCTTTTAGTTTTCCTATTTTCAGATCTGGTTTATTTTCCTTTCTGTTCTTCATCTTCTTCTGAAATTTCATTTTCTGTTATGGTACTAGAGCAATGATGAACTAAACCCCAATTTCATTAGGGGGAGGAGCTCTACTGTAATTCCAATGAATCAATGAAATTCTTCTTCTTCTCAATTCACTTTTGTAGCTATTGGATATGTTCTGTGTTGATTTAGAATTCCTCACTCCGGAAGGAGGTTGAATTCAATTGAATGCTTGTGTGAACCTCGGGAGGGGAATCACTTGCATTAGATTTGGAGCTCTATCCTTCACTACTCTCTTGATCAACACCATTCAGGAGGAATTGAGATCTTGGGTGTTAGTGTGGCTTATGGATAAGAGATTGGCACTTAACCTCTTCTCATGACAATTAGATCAAGGAATTGGCAAGATTGATTGTGATTTGAGAGATTGGATTGCCAAGGAATTGGGATCCAATCAATTTCAATCCGCCATAGATCTACTAAGTGATTGAGAAAGGAGTTGAGACCTAATTGATTCATGAAGGATTATAATATCTCCAATCCCTAATGAATCACTTTATTGAATTTCTTTCACTTTAATTCCTCTGCACCTTCTGTAATTTCATGCTGTTTAGCTCTGTTTTAATTCCCTAAACCCAAATCCCTTTATTATTCATGCAATTTAAGTTTCCTTGCCATTTAATATTTCTGCACTTTTACTTTCTGCACTTTAAGATCCAGTTATTTACTTTTCTTGCGATTTAAGATTCAGCTCTCTTTAATTTCTTGCACTTTAAGTTTCAGTCAATTTAGCTTTCTGCCATTCATTTTTCTGTCAATTTACATTCTACATTTAAAATTTTTACAATCTACATTTTGTAAATCTAATTCATCAATACTTTCTTGACTAAATTCATCACCTAACTAAAGTTGCTCATTCCTTCAATCCCTGTGGGATCGACCTTACTCTTGTGAGTTATTATTACTTGATGTGACCCGGTACACTTGCCGGATAAATTGTGTGGAAATCTTATTTTCTCCCATCAAGTTTTTGGCACCGTTGCCGGAGATTGATTAGATTGACAATGATTAAGTAAGGCAATAATCTAGATTAAGCATTTTTCTTTTGTTTTTACTAAGCACACTAATTGTTTGAAATTTTGTTTTTACTAATCTTAACTGCACTCAAACAACAGAGTGCATTGTCTTTGTTTTTTTGGTTTGTTTGTATTTGTATGCCAAGAGGGAGAAGAGGTGAATCCACCTCATTTGATTCGGAGCCTGAGAGAACATTCTTGAGAGTGAGGAGAAAAGCAAGAGGGAAGGGAGTTATTGGAGAAGAATCATAAAAAGAAGATTAGGAGATGGAGGGTAATCTCCCTAATCCACCTGAGGATGTGGGTAACAATAATGGTCAACATCAGAGAAGAGTTTTAGCTTCCTACACTATCCCTAACCCAAGAAACTATGGTAGTAGCATCTTAACTCCCAATGTCCATGCTAATAATTTTGAACTCAAACCCCAACTTATCACTCTAGTTCAAAATAATTGTCAATATGGAGGAAGTGCTGCTGAGGACCCAAACCAACATCTCTCTGTATTTTTGAGAATTTGTGACACTGTTAAAACCAATAAATTCCACCCTGACATCATTAAACTCTTGCTATTCCCATTTTCATTGAGAGACAAAGCCACACACTGGTTAGAGACATTCCTAAAGGAAAGCATCACCAATTGGGATGATCTAGTCAGTAAATTCCTAGCCAAATTTTATCCCCTTCAAAGAGTCATCAAATTGAAAACTGATGTGCAAACCTTCAGACAGCAAGAAGGAGAGTCATTATATGAAGCTTGGGAGAGGTATAAAGCTTTGATTAGGAGATGTCTAGAAGGAATATTCAGTGAATGGGTCGAGCTCCAGAATTTCTATGAAGGCTTGTCTTTAAGTTCAAGGAAATCCTTGGACTATTCTTCAAGAGGATTTCTACAAATGATGAAGACTACTCAAGAGGCATATGATCTCATAGACATGGTGGCCAACTGATGAGCGGATATTTTATACGCTTTTTGGGGGTAATTTCATGTAGATTTTAGCATGTTTTAGTTAGTTTTTAGTAGAATATTATTAGTTTTTAGGCAAAAATCATATTTCTGGACTTTACTATGAGTTTTTGTGTTTTTCTGTGATTTTAGGTAATTTCTGGCTAAAATTGAGGGAGCTGAGCAAAAATCTGAGTTAGGATGAAAAAGGACTGCTGATGCTGTTGGATCCTGACCTCCCTGCACTCGGAATGAATTTTATGGAGCTACAAAAGTCCAATTGGCGCGATCTCAACGGCGTTGGAAAGTAGACATCTAGGGCTTTCCAGCAATATATAATAGTCCATACTTTGTACGAAGATAGATGACGTAACTTGGCGTTGAACGCCAAGTACATGCTGCTGTCTGGAGTTAAACGCCAGAAACACGTCATGATCCGGAGTTGAACGCCCAAAACACGTTATAACTTGGAGTTCAACTCCAAGAAAAGCCTCAGCACGTCGATAGCTTTAGTCTCAGCCCCAGCACACACCAAGTGGGCCCCAAAAGTGGATTTCTGCACCAATTATCTTAGTTTACTCATATTCTGTAAACCTAGGTTACTAGTTTACTATTTAAACAACTTTTAGAGACTTATCTTGTACCTCATGACATTTTTAGATCTGAAAATTGTACCTTTTGGCAGCATGAGTCTCTAAACTCCATTGTTGGGGGTGAGGAACTCTGCAGCGTCTCAATAAATTAATGCAATTGTTTCTATTTCATTCAAACGTGTGTGTGTTCCTATCTAAGATGTTCATTCGCGCTTAATTGTGAAGGAGGTGATGATCCGTGACACTCATCACCTTCCTCAATCCATGAACGTGTGCCTGACAAACACCTCCGTTCTACATCAGATTGGATGAGCATCTCTTAGCTTCCTTAATCAGAATCTTCGTGGTATAAGCTAGAACTGATGGCGGCCATTCTTGAGGATCCGGAAAGTCTAAACCTTGTCTGTGGTATTCCGAGTAGGATTCAAGGATTAAATGGCTGTGACGAGCTTCAAACTCGCGATTGCTGGGCGTGATGACAAAAGCAAAAGGATCAATGGATCCTATTCCAACATGATCGAGAACCGACAGCTGATTAGCCGTGCTGTGACAGAGCATCTGGACCATTTTCACTGAGAGGATGGAAAGTAGCCACTGACAATGGTGACACCCTACATACAGCTTGCCATGGATGGAACTTTACAAACAATTGAGTTGAATATTACATTGCAGGAATTCAGAGGACAAAGCATCTCCAAAACTCCAACAGATTCTCCATTAATAAAGTAACAATTTCTTATTCCAAATACTTTGACTTCTTACAATTAAATCCAATTAATCTTATTGACATCCTGACTAAGATTAATAAAATAAACATAGTCTGCTTCAACCCAATAATCTCCGTTGGATCGACCCTTACTCACGTAAGGTATTACTTGGACGACCCAGTGCACTTGCTGGTTAGTTGTGCGGATTGCAAAAAGTGTTATTGCAATTTCGTGCACCATGTTTTTGACGCCGTTGCCGGGGATTGTTCGAGTTTGAACAACTAAAGGTTTATTTTGTTGCTTAGGTTAGGAAGAATTTATCCTTTTTTTTTTACTAGAATTGCATCTTTTATTATCCCTTTTTAAAAAAATTTTCAAAAATATTATTTTTCTTTATCAATTATTAATTTTTTTTGTGAGTTTAGTGTCCTGTTCAAAGTTTGGTGTTAATTGCATATTTTATATTTTTCTTTAAATTTTCGAACTTGTGTTCTTTGTTCTTCATTGATCTTCAAGTTGTTCTTGTTTATTTTTCTTGTTTGATCTTGAGTTTTTCTTGTTTTGTGTCTTTTTTTGTTTTTCTTGTGCTTTTTCAAAACATTAATTTTCAAAAATTATACTTTTATCCATAAATATAATACATCTTTAAAATCAACACTGAAGTTGCTGCCCAATTGGCTGGAGCATTGGTAGTTGTTCTTCATAATTGGGTATCTTCTTTGGGATCTTTTTCAAAAATAATTTTTCTTTGATTGAATCTTATGCCAAACTCTAAGTTTGGTGTTTTCTTGTTAATTTTTCTTTAATTTTCGAAAATTTGTCTTGGTTTTCTAAAAATTTTAAGTTTGGTGTTATTTCTTTTGTTCTTGGTGTTCTTGTGAATCTTCAAGGTGTTCTTGAGTCTTTCTTGTGTTTTAATCTTAAAATTTTTAAGTTTGGTGTTCCTTGGTGTTTTCCCTCCAAAAATTTTTGAAAATAAGGAGCATTGGATCTAAAAATTTTAAGTCTTGTGTCTTTTGTGTGTTTTTCTCTTTCATCATAAAAATTCAAAATTCAAAAAATATATTTTTTCTAACTAATTTTAAACTACATTTTTCGAAAATTTTATAAAAAAAAATTCAGATTTCAATTTCAAAATATTTTCAATTTCTTTTATTTATTTCGTTTTTATTTTATTTTATAAAATAAATTTTTATAAAATAAATAATATCAACTCCTTTATTCCATTATGGAACTAAGTGGGAATCAACAGTCCAAGAGGACTCTGGGGTCATATGCTAACCCCACTACTGCTTCATATGGGAGTAGTATCTATATACCCTCCATTGGAGTTAGTAGCTTTGAGTTGAACCCTCAGCTCATTATCATGGTGCAGCAAAACTGCCAGTATTCCGGTCTTCCACAGGAAGAACCTACAGAGTTTCTGGCACAATTTTTACAAATTGCTGACACAGTACATGATAAGGAAGTAGATTAGGATGTCTACAGATTATTACTGTTTCCATTTGCTGTAAAAGATCAAGCTAAGACGTGGTTAAATAACCAGCCTAAGAACAACATAAAAACATGGAGACAGCTGTCAGAAAAATTCCTGAATCACTATTTCCCTCCAAAACGGATGACACAGCTAAGGCTAAGCATCCAAGGCTTCAAACAAGAAGATAATGAATCCCTTTATGATGCCTGGGAGAGATACAGAGAGATGCTAAGAAAATGCCCCTCTGAAATGTTTTCAGAGTGGGTGCAATTAGACATCTTCTACTATGGGCTTACAGAAAAAGCTCAGATTTTTCTAGACCACTCAGCTGGTGGATCTATACATATGAGAAAAACAATTGAAGAAGCTCAAGAACTTATTGATACAGTTGCCAGAAACCAGCATCTGTACTTAAGCAGTGAACCTTCCATGAAAGAAGAAGCTAAAACAGTAACTGCTGAACTCAGTCCTGTAGATCAGGCTAATGAATTCAATCAGCAATTAGACTTTCTAACTCAGCAGCTAGCCGAATTCAAGGAAATATTACAGGAAACAAGAATGGCTAACAGGAATATGGAAGTACAGTTAAGGCAAACAGAAAAGTAACTGTCAAAACAAATAGCAGAAGAATGCCAAGCAGTTCAATTAAGAAGTGGGAAAACATTAAATACCTCACTTCAAAGCAGCAGGAAGCCAAGAAATGAACAAATGGCTACTCAAAATCCCTCTGAGGACAATCAGAGCCCAGAGAGGAATATTGCTGGCGCTGAACGCCCAGATCATGCTCATTCCTGGCGTTCAACGCCAGAAACAAGCATGAATCCGGCGTTGAACGCCCAAAGGGAGCATAGTTCTGGCGTTCAGACGCCAGTGACAAATAAGGGGTTGGCGTCTAACGCCACTCCAGCTTCCACCCCTGGCATTCAAACACCAGTGGGGGGTCAGTCACATACAAGTGCTGATAACAACCTTTCTAAAAAGGCTTCCCAACCCACTTCTGTAGGCAATAAACCTGCAGCAACTAAGGTTGAGGAATATAAAGCCAAAATGCCCTATCCTCAAAAACTCCGCCAAGCAGAACAGGATAAGCAATTTGCTCGCTTCGTAGACTATCTCAGGACTCTTGAAATAAAGATTCCGTTTGCAGAAGCACTTGAGCAAATACCCTCTTATGCTAAGTTCATGAAAGAGATCTTAAGTCATAAGAAGGATTGGAGGGAAACTGAAAAAGTCTACCTCACTGAAGAATGCAGTGCAGTCATTCTGAAAAGCTTACCTGAGAAGCTTAAGGATCTCGGGAGCTTTATGATACCATGCACATTAGAGGGTACTTGTACTAAGCAAGCTTTATGTGATCTTGGGGCAAGTATCAACCTAATACCTGCATCTACTATCAGAAAGCTTGGTTTGACTGAAGAAATCAAACCAACCAGGATATGTCTTCAACTTGCTGATGGCTCCATTAAATACCCATCAGGCGTGATTGAAGACATGATTGTCAAGGTTGGGCCATTTGCCTTTCCTACTGACTTTGTGGTGCTGGAAATGGAGAAGCACAAGAGTGCAACTCTCATTCTAGGAAGACCTTTCCTAGCAACTGGTCGAACCCTCATTGACGTCCAAAAAGGGGAGGTAACCTTGAGAGTCAATGAGGAGGAGTTCAAGTTGAATGTTGTCAAAGCCATGCAACATCCATACACCCCAAATGACTGCATGAGTGTTGATATTATTGACTCTCTGGTAAGAGAGGTCAATATGGCTGAGAGTCTCGAATCAGAGCTAGAGGACATCTTTAAAGATGTTCAGTCTGATCTGGAGGAATCAGAGAGAATAGTACAACCTCTGAAAATCCCTCAGGAAGAGGAGAAACCTCCTAAACCCGAGCTCAAACCATTACCACCATCCCTAAAATATGTATTCCTGGGAAAAGGTGATACCTTTCCTGTAATCATAAGCTCTAGCTTAGAGCCACAGGAGGAGGAAGCACTAATTCAAGTGCTAAGGACACACAAGACAGCTCTTGGGTGGTCCATCAGTGATCTTAAGGGCATTAGCCCAGCCAGATGCATGCACAAGATCCTATTGGAGGGTGACGCCAAGCCAATGGTTCAACCACAAAGACGGCTGAATCCAGCCATGAAGGAAGTGGTGCAGAAGGAGGTCACTAAATTACTAGAGGCTGGAATTATTTATCCTATTTCTGACAGTCCCTGGGTGAGTCCTGTCCAAGTTGTCCGTAAGAAAGGTGGCATGACAGTGGTTCACAATGAAAAAAATGAACTGGTTCCTACAAGAACAGTTATAGGGTGGCGTATGTGTATTGATTATAGAAGGCTCAATACAGCCACCAGAAAGGATCATTTTCCTTTACCATTCATAGACCAGATGCTAGAAAGACTAGCAGGTCATGAATACTACTGCTTTCTGGATGGATATTCAGGTTATAATCAAATTGTAGTAGATCCCCAAGATCAAGAGAAAACGGCATTCACATGTCCATCTGGAGTATTTGCATACAGAAGGATGCCATTTGGCCTGTGCAATGCACCTGCAACCTTTCAGAGGTGCATGCTCTCAATTTTCTCTGATATGGTGGAAAAATTTCTGGAAGTCTTCATGGATGACTTTTCAGTATTTGGAGACTCATTCAGCTCCTGTCTTGACCATCTAGCACTTGTTCTAAAGAGATGCCAAGAGACTAACCTGGTTTTAAACTAGGAAAAATGTCACTTTATGGTGACTGAAGGAATTGTGCTTGGGCACAAAATCTCAAACAAGGGAATAGAGGTGGATCAAGCTAAGGTAGAGGTAATTGAAAAATTACCACCTGGTGCACAAAATTGTGATCAATACTTTTCACAACTCAAATAATCCCCGGTGATGAATCCAAAAACTTGGCGTTCAATACCATGGCATAAACACAACTTCGCACAACTAACCAGCAAGTGTACTGGGTCATCCAAGTAATAAACCTTACGCGAGTAAGGGTCGATCCCACAGAGATTGTTGGTATGAAGCAAGCTACGGTCACCTTGTAAATCTTAGTCAGGCAAACTCAAATGGTTATGAATGATGAATAAAACATAAAGATAAAGATAGAGATACTTATGCAATTCATTGGTGGGAATTTCAGATAAGCGTATGAAGATGCTTGGTCCCTTCTGTCTCTCTGCTTTCCTACTGTCTTCATCCAATCCTTCTTACTCCTTTCCATGGCAAGCTGTATGCAAGGGTTTCACCATTGTCAGTGGATACCTCCCATCCTCTCAGTGGAAATGTTCAACGCACCCTGTCACGGCACGGCTATCCAGCTGTCGGTTCTCGATCATGTCGGAATAGAATCCAGTGATTCTTTTGCGTCTGTCACTAACGCCCTACAATCGCGAGTTTGAAGCTCGTCACAGTCATTCAATCATTGAATCCTACTCAGAATACCACAGACAAGGTTTAGACCTTCCGGATTCTCTTGAATGCCGCCATCAATTCTAGCTTATACCACGAAGATTCCGATTAAAGAATCCAAGAGATATCCACCCAATCTAAGGTAGAACGGAGGTAGTTGTCAGGAACACGTTCATAAGTGAGAATGATGATGAGTGTCACGGATCATCACATTCATCAAATTGAAGAACAAGTGATATCTTAGAACAAGAACAAGCGGAATTGAATAGAAGAACAATAGTAATTGCATTAATACTCGAGGTACAGCAGAGCTCCACACCTTAATCTATGGTGTGTAGAAACTCCACCGTTGAAAATACATAAGAACAAGGTCTAGGCATGGCCGAATGGCCAGCCTCCCAAAGAGGGTTCAATCATAAAAACATGATCAAAAGATGATCCTAAGATCTAAAGTGATCAAAAGATGAAAATACAATAGCAAAAGGTCCTACTTATAGAGAACTAGTAGCCTAGGGTTTACAGAGATGAGTAAATGACATAAGAATCCACTTCCGGGCCCACTTGGTGTGTGCTTGGGCTGAGAATTGAAGCATTTTCGTGTAGAGACTCTTCCTGGAGTTAAACGCCAGCTTTTGTGCCAGTTTGGGCGTTTAACTCCCATTCTTGTGCCAGTTCCGGCGTTTAACACTGGGAATTCTGATGGTGACTTTGAACGCCGGTTTGGGCCATCAATTCTTGGGCAAAGTATGGACTATCATATATTGCTGGAAAGCCCAGGATGTCTACTTTCCAACGCCGTTAAGAGCGCGCCAATTGGGCTTCTGTAGCTCCAGAAAATCCACTTCGAGTGCAGGGAGGTCAGAATCCAACAACATCTGCAGTCCTTTTTAGTCTCTGAATAAGATTTTTGCTCAGGTCCCTCAATTTCAGCCAGAAAATACCTGAAATCACAGAAAAAAACACACAAACTCATAGTAAAGTCCAGAAAAGTGAATTTTAACTAAAAACTAATAAAAATATACTAAAAACTAACTAGAACATACTAAAAACATACTAAAAACAATGCCAAAAAGCGTACAAATTATCCGCTCATCACCACCACCTGCCAATGTTAAGGCAATCAGAAGCTTTCTGGGGCATGCAGGATTCTATAGGAGGTTTATAAAGGATTTTTCAAAAATTGCCAAACCTCTGAGCAACCTGCTAGCTGCTGATACGCCATTTATCTTTAATAAAGAGTGTCTGCAGGCATTTGAGACTCTGAAAGCTAAATTGGTCACAGCACCAATCATCTCTACACCAGACTGGATATTACCATTTGAATTGATGTGTGATGCCAGTGACCATGCCATTGGTGCAGTGTTGGGACAAAGGCATGACAAGCTTCTGCACGTCATTTACTATGCCAGCCGTGTTCTTAATGACGCACAGAAGAATTACACAACCACAGAAAAAGAGCTACTTGTAGTGGTTTATGCCATTGACAAATTCAGATCCTATTTAGTAGGATCAAAGGTGATTGTGTACACTGATCATGCTGCTCTTAAATATCTACTCACAAAGCAGGACTCAAAACCCAGACTTATAAGATGGGTGTTGCTTCTGCAAGAGTTTGATATAGAAATAAGAGATAGAAAAGGGACAGAAAACCAAGTAGCAGATCACCTGTCCCGAATAGAACCAGTAGAAGGGGCGTCCCTCCCTCTTACTGAGATCTCTGAAACCTTTCCGGATGAGCAACTCTTTGCCATCCAGGAAGTGCCATGGTTTACAGATATTGCAAACTACAAGGCAGTGAGATTCATACCCAAAGAGTACAGTAGGCTGCAATCCAAGAAATTGATCACAGATGCAAAGTACTATATTTGGGATGAACCATATCTCTTCAAGAGATGTGCAGACGGAGTAATCCGTAGATGTGTGCCTAAGGAAGAAGCGCAGAAGATTCTATGGCACTGCCATGGATCACAGTATGGAGGACATTTTGGAAGTGAGCGAACAGCCACAAGAGTCCTCCAATGTGGCTTCTACTGGCCTACTCTCTATAAAGATTCCCGAGCGTTTGTACTTAATTGTGACAGTTGCCAAAGATCTGACAATCTGCCTCACAGTTATGCCATGCCTCAACAAGGGATCTTGGAGATTGAGTTGTTTGATGTATGGGGTATTGACTTTATGGGACCTTTCTCACCATCATACTCAAACACTTATATTCTGGTGGCAGTGGATTATGTATCCAAATGGGTGGAGGCTATTGCAACACCCACTAATGACACTAAAACAGTGTTAAAATTCCTTCAGAAACACATCTTCAGCAGATTTGGTACCCCTAGAGTATTAATCAGTGATGGGGGCACTCATTTCTGCAATAAACAGCTTTACTCTGCTTTGGTTCGTTATGGAGTTAGCCATAGGGTAGCCACTCCATACCATCCACAGACTAATGGGCAAGCTGAAGTCTCAAACAGAGAACTCAAAAGAATCCTGAAACAGACTGTAATTAACCGTAGAAAGGATTGGGCAAGGAGCTTGGATGATGCTCTGTGGGCATACAGAACAGCATTCAAAACCCCTATAGGGACCTCTCCATACCAGCTTGTGTATGGAAAGGCATGCCACTTGCTAGTGGAACTGGAACATAAGGCCTACTGGGCAACCAGATTCCTGAACCTTGATGCCAAGTTAGCTGGAGAAAAACGATTGCTCCAGTTAAATGAGCTAGAGGAATTTAGACTCAATACTTTCGAAAATGCAAAAATTTACAAAGAGAAAGCAAAAAGATGGCATGATAAGAAACTGTCATCCAGAGTCTTTGAGCCGGGGCAGAAAGTTCTGCTATTTAATTCTAGGCTCAAATTATTCCCTGGGAAATTAAAATCCCGATGGAGAGGTCCGTATGTGATTACAAGTGTATCACCATATGGATACGTAGAGCTTCAGGATAATGACTCTAACAAAAAATTCATTGTTAATGGACAGAGAGTCAAACATTATCTTGAAAGTAATTTTGAGCAAGAATGCTCAAAACTGAGACTTGATTAAAAGCTCAGTAATAGTCCAGCTAATGACATTAAAGAAGCACTTGCTGGGAGGCAACCCAGCCATTCACAAAATTTAATTTTATTTGTTTTTGCTAATTAATTAAGTTTTACAGGTATATGCCAGAGTATCTTCAAAAGGTAAAATAGCAATTGATTGAATTCACAGAGTTACAGGGAAATTTGGAATGCTTACTGGCATCAAAAAGCCAGTAAGAAATGTTTTGGGCGTTGAACGCCGAAAAGAAGCACCCACTGGGCGTTCAACGCCAGTAAGGGTAGCCATCTGGGCGTTAAACACCAGAAAGGAGCATCTTCTGGGCGTTAAACGCCAGAAAGAAGCACCTTTTGGGCGTTTAACGCCAGAACCACAGCATCCTGGGTGTTTAGAAAAACACCCAGTGACAAAGGACTTCCTGGTGTTCAACGCCAAAAAGAAGCAGCAGCTGGGCGTTGAACGCCCATGAGAAGCATCAATTGGGTGTTAAACGCCCAAAACATGCAGCATTTGGGCGTTTAACGCCAGGATGGTGGGGAGGAGGTAAAATTCGTCTTTCTTCACAAATTTTCTAATTTTTATGTTTCAATTCATGATTTCTTGCATAAACATGTTTCAAAATATCATCCTTCAATTCCAAAAATTTTAATCCTAATTTCTAAAAACCCTAATTTCTAAAATCCCTTTTTCAAAAATATCAAATGTATCTTAATTCATAAACACAAATCTTTTTCTAATCCAAATCTTTTTCAAATCTTTTTCAACTTATCATATCTTTTGGATTTCGAATTCGCCTCTCCCTCTATTCCTCTCCTTTCCTTTCTTTTGCTTGAGGACAAGCAAACCTCTAAGTTTGGTGTGATTTGCCATGATCATTGAGCTAAAACTCATCAAGATCATGGCACCTAAGGGAACAGGAAGAGCAAGGATGTGAATTGAAGGAACTAAAGCGTCAGAAGCTATTCCTTGAAGGACCAAGCACCCTACAGACTAGAGGAACATCAACTTCCCAAAATACAGGTTGTTAAGTTCTAATTTTAAGCTTTAACTCTGTGATAGTATTATTATAGGATTTTACCTTAGAAGTTATATAGGAGTAGTAGTAATTAGCATATCTATTTTGATTTTATTTTCAATTAAGTTATAATTTATTTTTCTCATCATCATCAAACATGAATAAAATAGTAGATTTTTAGAATAAAGAGGCAATAATTTTTTCGAGTTTTTAATAAGAAAAATTCTAATTATTTATATGTGGTGGCAATACTTTTTGTCTTCTGAATGAATGCTTGAACAGTGCATATTTTTGATCTTGTTGTTTATGAATGTTAAAACTGTTGGCTCTTGAAAGAATGATGAAAAAGAGAAATGTTATTGATGATCTGAAAAATCATGAATTTGATTCTTGAAGCAAGAAAAAGCAGTGAAAAAAAAACTTTTGCAAGAAATCATTGGATCAAGAAAAAGAAAAAGCCAATAGCCCTTAAAACCAAAAGGCAAGGGTGAAAAGGATCCAAGGCTTTGAGCATCAGTGGATAGGAGGGCACAAGGAAGTAATTCCAGGCCTAAGCGGCTAAATCAAGATGTCCCTAACCATGTGCTTGTGGCATGCAGGTCCAAGTGAAAAGCTTGAGACTAAGTGGTTAAAGTCGTGATCCAAAAGCAAAAAGAGTGTGCTTAAGAGCTCTGGACACCTCTAACTGGGGACTCTAGCAAAGCTGAGTCACAATCTGAAAAGGTTCACCCAGTCATGTGTCTGTGGCATTTATGTATCCGGTGGTAATACTGGAAAACAAAGTGCTTAGGGCCATGGCCAAGACTCACAAAGTAATTGTGTTCAAGAATCAACATACTACACTAGGAGAATCAATAATACTATCTGAATTCTGAGTTCCTATGGATGCCAATCATTCTGAATTTCAAAGGATAAAGGGAGATGCCAAAACTGTTCAGAAACAAAAAGCTACTAGCCCCGCTCATCTAAATTAGAATCTGAGCTTCACTTAAAACTCGGAGATTTTATTACTCCTTAAATTCTTTTTATCCTATTTTATTCATCTAGTTGCTTGGGGACTCGCAACAGTTTAAGTTTGGTGTTGTGATGAGCAGATATTTTATACGCTTTTTGGGGGTAATTTCATGTAGATTTTAGCATGTTTTAGTTAGTTTTTAGTAGAATATTATTAGTTTTTAGGAAAAAATCATATTTCTGGACTTTACTATGAGTTTGTGTGTTTTTCTGTGATTTCAGGTAATTTCTGGCTGAAATTGAGGGAGCTGAGCAAAAATCTGAGTTAGGATGAAAAAGGACTGCTAATGCTGTTGGATCCTGACCTCCCTGCACTCGGAATGGATTTTTTGGAGCTACAGGAGTCCAATTGGCGCGATCTCAACGGCGTTGGAAAGTAGACATCCAGGGCTTTCCAGCAATATATAATAGTCCATACTTTGCGCGAAGATAGACGACGTAACTTGGCGTTGAACGCTAAGTACATGCTGCTGTCTGGAGTTAAACGCCAGAAACACGTCATGACCCGGAGTTGAACGCCCAAAACACGTTATAACTTGGAGTTCAACTCCAAGAAAAGCCTCAGCACGTGGATAGCTTTAGTCTCAGTCCCAGCACACACCAAGTGGGCCCCAAAAGTGGATTTCTGCACCAATTATCTTAGTTTACTCATATTCTGTAAACCTAGGTTACTAGTTTACTATTTAAACAACTTTTAGAGACTTATCTTGTACCTCATGACATTTTTAGATCTGAAAATTGTACCTTTTGGCAGCATGAGTCTCTAAACTCCATTGTTGGGGGTGAGGAGCTCTGCAGCGTCTCAATGAATTAATGCAATTGTTTCTATTTCATTCAAACGTGTGTGTGTTCCTATCTAAGATGTTCATTCGCGCTTAATTATGAAAGAGGTGATGATCCGTGACACTCATCACCTTCCTCAATCCATGAACGTGTGTGGTGGACGAAATTGTATCTCTTTATAGAATATGATAATAGAGCCTTCGTCCAACTAACCAGCAAGTGCACTGGGTCGTCCAAGTAATACCTTACGTGAGTAAGGGTCGATCCCACGGAGATTATTGGTTTGAAGCAATCAATACTTATTTTATTAATCTTAGTCAGGAGACTAAAGAAGTTATTTGGATTTATTTGTAAAAAGCCAAACTACAAATTTCATAAAATTGTAAGTTAAAATAATAGAGTTACTTGTTGTGCAGTAATGAGAAACATGTTGGAGTTTTGGAGATGCTTTGTCCTTTGAATTTCTACTTCTCCTTGAAATCCTCTTCTCACACGCAAGTTCCTTCCATGGCAAGCTCTATGTAGGGCGTCGCCGTTGTCAGTGGCTACTTCCCATCCTCGCAGTGAAAACTATGCTCACGCACTCTGTCACAGTACGGCTAATCACCGGTTGGTTCCCGCTCCTACTGGAATAGAATCCCTCTTTTGCGTCTGTCACTAACGCCCAGCAGGTTAAAGTTTGAAGCATGTCACAGTCATTCAATCCCGGAATCCTACTCGGAATACCACAGACAAGGTTTAGACTTTCCGGATTCTCATGAATGCTGCCATCAATCCGGCTTATACCACGAAGATTCTGTTGGGGAATCTAAGAGATATTCATTCAATCTGATGTAGAACGGAGGTGGTTGTCAGGCACACGTTCATGGATTGAGGAAGGTGATGAGTGTCACGGATCATCACCTTCTTCACAGTTAAGCGCGAATAAACATCTTAGATAGGAACAAGCGTGTTTGAATGGAAAACAAAGGAATTGTATTAAATCATCGAGACGCTGCAGAGCTCCTCACCCCCAACAATGGAGTTTAGAGACTCATGCCGTCACAAAGTATGTAGTTCAGATCTGAAATTGTCATGAGGTACAAGAAATGTCTGTAAAAGTTGTTTAAATAGTAAACTAGTAACCTAGGTTTACAGAAAATGAATAAACTAAGATAATTGGTGCAGAAATCCACTTCTGGGGCCCACTTGGTGTGTGCTGGGGCTGAGACTAAAGCTTTCCACGTGTAGAGGCCTTTCTTGGCGTCAAACTTCAGGTTATGACGTGTTTTGGGCGTTCAACTCCGGATAATGACGTTTTTCTGGCGTTTAACTCCAGACAGCAGCATGTACTTGGCATTCAACGCCAAGTTACGTCGTATATCCTCGCTCAAAGTATGGACTATTATATATTGCTGGAAAGCCCTGGATGTCTACTTTCCAACGCCGTTGAGAGCGCGCCAATTGGACTCCTGTAGCTCCAGAAGATCCATTTCGAGTGCAGGGAGGTCAGGATCCAACAGCATCAGCAGTCCTTTTTCAGCCTAAGTCAGATTTTTGCTCAGCTCCCTCAATTTCAGCCAGAAAATACCTGAAATCATAGAAAAACACACAAACTCATAGTAAAGTCCAGAAATATGATTTTTGCCTAAAAACTAATAATATTCTACTAAAAACTAACTGAAACATGCTAAAATCTACATGAAATTACCCCCAAAAAGCGTATAAAATATCCGCTCATCACAACACCAAACTTAAACTGTTGCTTGTCCTCAAGAAACTAGATGAATAAAATAGGTTCTAACAGAAATAAAGAAATAATAATATTCTCGAGTTTTAAATGAGGCTCAGATTCTTATTAGATGAGCGGGGCTTGTAGCTTTTTGTCTCTGAATAGTTTTGGCATCTCCATGTATCTTTAAATTTTCAGAATGATTGGCATCCTTAGGAACTCAGAATTCAGATAGTATTGTTGACTCTCCTAGTGTAGTATGTTGATTCTTGAACACAGTCATTTTATGAGTCTTGGCTGTGGCCCTAAGCACTTTGTCTTCCAGTATTACCACCGGATACATAAATGCCACAGACACATAACTGGGTGAACCTTTTCAGATTATGACTCAGCTTTGCTAGAGTCCCCAGTCAGTGGTGTCCAGAGCTCTTAAGCACACTCTTTTGCTTTGGATCACGACTTTAACCACTCAGTCTCAAGCTTTTCACTTGGACCTTCATGACACAAGCACATGGTTAGGGACAGCTTGGTTTAGCCGCTTAGGCCTGGATTTTATTTCCTTGGGCCCTCCTATCCATTGATGCTCAAAGCCTTGGATCCTTTTTATTCTTGGCTAGTGCCCATGGCTTGTGAATATTGTGTTTTTTTTTTTTTACTGCTTTTTCTTGCTTCAAGAATCAATTTCATGATCTTTCAGATCATCAACAATATTTTTCGTGTTCCTCATCCTTTCAGGAGCCAATATTCATCAAATTCAAAGTACATATTATGCACTGTTCAAGCATTCATTCAGAGAACAAAAAGTATTGCCACCACATATAATTAATTATAAATTTTATTATTAAGAACTCGAAAGATATAAATTACTTCTTTATTCTAAAAGAAAATCTACTACTTTATTCATGCCTAATGATGATGAGAAAAATAAATTATAGCTTAATTGGAAATAAAATCAAAATAGACATCCTAATTACTACTAAATATCTTCTAAGGTCAATTTCTAAAAGGAATAATTATCCCTAAGTTAAAACAGAAAAATTGGAACTCAGCAACCTGTTGTTTTGAGGAGTGGATGCTCCTCTAATTCTTTGGGGTGTGGTTCAAGGATTAATTTTTGGCGCTTCAGCTCCCTTATATCACGCCCTTGCTCTTCTTGTTCTTTGAGCAGTTTGCAAATCATGCTACCTTGATTATTCTGTTCTTCCTTTATTTGATCCATAGCTTCTTGCAATCTGGAAATAGAAGCCTCAAGCTGTTTCCAATATTCGAATTGGGGCAGTTCTGGGAGGGCTTCTTGTGCTCTCCTTCTGGCAGGATCCTCTTGTTGCTGTTGCCTGATCATTGATGTTCCAGTAATGGGCTTTTCAATTGGGATATATTCAGTTATTCCCATCTTTACTCCAGCATCTTTGCAAAGCATAGAAATTAGGCTTGGATAAGCCAATTTGGCGTCCTTAGAATTCCTGTTTGCTATTTTATATAGCTCACAGGAGATCAGCTGATGGACTTCCACTTCTTTTCCCAACATGATGCAGTGAATCATGACAGCTCTTTTGATGGTAATTTCAGAATGGTTGCTGGTGGGCAATATGGAACGACTAATGAAATCCAGCCAGCCTCTAGCTACTGGTTTTAAATCTTCTCTTTTGAGTTGAACTGGGATGCCAGTTGTACTGGTAGTCCACTTGGCTCCAGGGATGCATATGTCCTCCAGAACCTTGTCCAGCCCTTTATTGACCCTCATCATTCTCCTATTAAAGGAGTCTGGGTCATCTTTTAGTTGAGGAATCTTGAATATCTCCCTGATCCTGTCAGAATTGGTATGAATGATCTTCCCTCTGACTAGGGTCTTATGGTCAAAGAGAGCAGCTCCAATGATTCTTTGCCTTTCTGTCTGCCATAGATTAGCATAAAATTCCTGAACCATGTTCTTCCCCACTTTCGTTTCAGGATTGGCCAGAATTTCCCAATTCCTGTTTCGAATTTGCTCTTGGATCTCCGGATATTCATCTTCTTTCAGATCAAATCTGACTTCCGGGATCACTGATCTGTGACTCATTATCTTGTAGTAATGGTCTGAATGTTCTTTAGTTAAGAACTTCCCTTGATTCCAAAGTGGCTTTGGAGTGCTTTCTTTCTTCCCTCTTGGGGCGGTTTGCTTTCCTTTAGGAGCCATGATCTTAAGTGAGTATGTTTTTGTGATCACGGATAAGCACACCAAACTTAGAGTTTTGCTTGTCCTCAAGCAAAGGAGAAGAAAGAAGAGGGATAGAAGGAGAGCAATTGTGGAATGGTGATGGTGAGGGGACGCCGAACACAATAAATAGGGAGGGGGTGGGAAAATTTTCGAAAAATAAGAAAGAGATAAGATAGAAGATATGATCAGAAAAAGATATAATTTTGAAAAGAAAAAGATATGAATTATAATTTAAAAGATAGATTTGAAATTTAATTTTGAAAAAGATTGTAAAAGATAATTGATGTGTTGAAAACAAATTTGAAAAGATGATGGATTGAATTGGAAAGCCATTTGTTCTTTTGGGTTAAGATAAATCTAAAATATTTGCAATCATTGGATTTTAGAAATTAGGATAAACTTTTTGGAATTGAAAGTGATAATTTGAAATATGTTTATGCAAGAAATCAAGAATTGAAACATAAAAATTTTGAAAAAATGCAAAGAAAAACGAAATTGTACCTCCTCCCACCATCCTGGCGTTAAACGCCCACATGGTGCATGGTTTGGGTGTTTAACGCCCAAATGTTGCTTCTCCTGGGCGTTCAACGCCCATGTGATGCTTCTTTCTGGCGTTGAACGCCAGGAAGTCCTTCTTTACTGGGCGTTTTTCTAAACGCCCAGAATGCTAGCAGATTGGCGTTAAACGCCCAGAAGGTGCATCTTTCTGGCGTTTAACGCCCAGAAGATGCTCCTTTCTGGCGTTTAACACCCAGAAGGCTACCCTTACTGGCGTTAAACGCCCAGTAGGTGCTTCTTTTGGGCGTTTGACGCCCAAAGTGTTTCTTACTGGCTTTTTCATGCCAGTGAGCTTCCAAATTTCTCTGTAACTCTTGGGACTTCAGTAAATTTGCTATTTCACCTTTGAAGATACTTAGACCTAAACATGTAAAGAAAGAAAATTTATTTAATTAGTAATTAAACTTTGTACATGGCTGGGTTGCCTCCCAGCAAGCGCTTCTTTAATGTCATTAGCTGGACTATCACTGATCTTCAATTAAGTCTCAGTTTTGAGCATTCTTGCTCGAGATTACCTTCAAGATAGTGTTTAACTCTTTGTCCATTAACAATGAACTTTTTGTTAGAGTCACTATCCTGAAGTTCTATGTATCCATATGGTGATACGCTTGTGATTACATATGGACCTCTCCACCGGGATTTTAATTTCCCAGGGAATAATTTGAGCCTTGAATTAAATAGCAGGACTTTCTGTCCTGGCTCAAAGACTCTGGATGACAATTTCTTATCATGCCATCTTTTTGCTTTCTCTTTGTAATTTTTTGCATTTTCGAAAGCATTGAGTCTAAATTCCTCTAGCTCATTTAACTGGAGCAATCGTTTTTCTCCAGCTAACTTGGCATCAAGGTTCAGGAATCTGGTTGCCCAATAGGCCTTGTGTTCCAGTTCCACTGGCAAGTGACATGCCTTTCCATACACGAGCTGGTATGGAGAGGTCCCTATGGGGGTCTTGAATGCTGTTCTATATGCCCACAGAGCATCATCCAAGCTTCTTGCCCAATCCTTTCTACGGTTAATTACAGTCCATTCCAGGATTCTCTTAAGTTCTCTATTTGAGACTTCAGCCTGCCCATTAGTTTGTGGGTGATATGGAGTAGCCACCCTGTGGTTGACTCCATAACGTACTAGAGCAGAGTAGAGCTGTTTATTACAGAAATGAGTGCCCCCATCACTGATTAATATTCTAGGGATACCAAATCTGCTGAAGATATGTTTCTGGAGGAATTTTAACACTGTTTTAGTGTCATTAGTGGGTGTTGCAATAGCCTCCACCCATTTGGATACATAATCCACTGCCACCAGAATATAGGTGTTTGAGTATGATGGCGGGAAAGGTCCCATGAAGTCAATGCCCCATACATCAAACAACTCAATTTCCAAGATTCCTTGTTGAGGCATGGCATAACTGTGAGGCAGGTTGCCTGATCTCTGGCAACTATCACAGTTAAGCACAAATGCTCGAGAATCTTTATAGAGAGTAGGCCAGTAGAAGCCACTCTGGAGGACTCTTGTGGCTGTTCGTTCACTTCCAAAATGTCCTCCATACTGTGATCCATGGCAATGCCAAAGGATCCTCTGTGCTTCTTCTTTAGGCACACATCTACGGATTACTCCGTCTGCACATCTCTTAAAGAGATATGGTTCATCCCAAAGATAGTATTTTGCATCTGTGATTAATTTCTTTGATTGCACCTTACTGTACTCTTTGGGTATAAATCTCACTGCCTTGTAGTTTGCAATGTCTGCAAACCATGGCACTTCCTGGACGGCTAGTAATTGCTCATCCGGAAAGGTTTCAGAAATTTCAGTGAGAGGGAGGGACGCCCCTTCCACTGGTTCTATTCGGGACAGGTGATCTGCAACTTGATTTTCTGTCCCTTTTCTGTCTCTTATTTCTATATCAAACTCTTGCAGAAGCAGCACCCATCTGATGAGTCTGGGTTTTGAATCTTGCTTTGTGAGTAGATATTTAAGAGCAGCATGATCAGTGTACACAATCACTTTTGATCCTACTAAGTAGGATCTGAATTTGTCAATGGCGTAAACCACTGCAAGTAGCTCTTTTTCTGTGGTTGTGTAATTCTTTTGTGCATCATTTAGCACACGGCTGGCATAGTAGATGACATGCAGAAGCTTGTCATGCCTTTGTCCCAACACTGCACCAATGGCATGGTCACTGGCATCACACATTAGTTCAAATGGTAATGTCCAGTCTGGTGCAGAGATGATTGGTGCTGTAACCAATTTAGCTTTCAGAGTTTCAAATGCCTGCAGACACTCTTCATTAAAGATGAATGGCGTGTCTGCAGCTAGCAGGTTGCTCAGAGGTTTGGCGATTTTTGAAAAATCCTTTATAAACCTCCTATAGAACCCTGCATGTCCCAGAAAGCTTCTGATTGCCTTAACATTAGCAGGTGGTGGTAATTTTTCAATTACTTCTACCTTAGCTTGGTCCACCTCTATCCCCTTGTTCGAAATTTTGTGCCCAAGGACAATTCCTTCAGTCACCATAAAGTGACATTTTTCCCAGTTTAAAACCAGGTTAGTCTCTTGGCATCTTTTCAGAACAAGTGCTAAATGGTTAAGGCAGGAGCTGAATGAGTCTCCAAATACTGAAAAGTCATCCATGAAGACTTCCAGAAAATTTTTCCACCATATCAGAGAAAATAGAGAGCATGCACCTTTGAAAAGTTGCAGGTGCATTGCATAGGCCAAATGGCATCCTTCTGTATGCAAATACTCCAGATGGGCATGTGAATGCCGTTTTCTCCTGATCCTGGGGATCTACTGCAATTTGATTATAACCTGAATATCCATCCAGGAAGCAGTAGTATTCATGACCTGCTAGTCTTTCTAGCATCTGGTCTATGAATGGTAAAGGAAAATGATCCTTTCTAGTGGCTGTATTGAGTCTTCTGTAATCAATGCACATACGCCACCCTGTAACTGTCCTTGTAGGAACCAGTTCATTTTTTTCATTATGAACCACTGTCATGCCACCCTTCTTAGGGACAACTTGAACAGGGCTCACCCAGGGGCTGTCAGAAATAGGATAAATAATCCCAGCCTCTAGTAATTTAGTGACCTCTTTTTGCACCACTTCTTTCATAGCTGGGTTCAGCCGCCTTTGTGGTTGAACCACTGGCTTGGCGTCATCCTCCAACAAGATTTTGTGCATGCATCTGGCTGGGCTGATGCCCTTAAGATCACTAATGGACCACCCAAGAGCTGTCTTGTGCGTCCTTAGCACTTGAATTAGTGCTTCCTCTTCCTGTGGCTCTAAGGTAGAGCTTATAATTACAGGAAAGGTTTCACCTTCTCCCAGAAATGCATATTTCAGGGATGGTGGCAATGGTTTGAGCTCGGGTTTTGGAGGTTTCTCCTCTTCTTGAGGGATTTTCAGAGGTTCTATTATCTTCTCTGATTCCTCCAAATCAGGCTGAACATCTTTAAAGATGTCCTCTAGCTCTGATTCGAGACTCTCAGCCATATTGACCTCTCTTACCAGAGAGTCAATAATATCAACACTCATGCAGTCATTTGGGTTATCTGGATGTTGCATGGCTTTAACAACATTCAACTTGAACTCCTCCTCATTGACTCTCAAGGTCACTTCCCCTTTTTGGACATCAATGAGGGTTCGGCCAGTTGCTAGGAAAGGTCTTCCTAGAATGAGAGTTGCACTCTTGTGCTCCTCCATTTCCAGCACCACAAAGTCAGTAGGAAAGGCAAATGGCCCAACCTTGACAATCATGTCTTCAATCACGCCTGATGGATATTTAATGGAGCCATCAGCAAGTTGAAGACATATCCTGGTTGGTTTGATTTCTTCAGTCAAACCAAGCTTTCTGATAGTAGATGCAGGTATTAGGTTGATACTTGCCCCAAGATCGCATAAAGCTTGCTTGGTACAAACACCTTCTAGCGTGCATGGTATCATAAAGCTCCCAGGATCTTTAAGCTTCTCAGGTAAGCTTTTCAGAATGACTGCACTGCATTCTTCAGTGAGGTAAACTTTTTCAGTTTCCCTCCAATCCTTCTTATGACTTAAGATCTCTTTCATGAACTTAGCATAAGAAGGTATTTGCTCAAGTGCTTCTGCAAACGGAATCTTTATTTCAAGAGTCCTGAGATAGTCTGCAAAGCGGGCAAATTGCTTATCCTGTTCCGCTTGGCGGAGTTTTTGAGGATAAGGCATTTTGGCTTTGTATTCCTCAACCTTAGTTGCTGCCGGTTTATTACCTACAGAAGTGGATTGGGAAGCCTTTTTAGAAGGATTGTTATCAGCACTTGTATGTGACTGATCACCCACTGGTGTTTGAATACCAGGAGTGGAAGCTGGGGTGGCGTTAAACGCCACCTCCTTGCTTGTCACTGGCATTTGAACGCCAGAACCATGTTCCTTTTGGGCGTTCAACGCCAGATCCATGCTTGTTTCTGGCGTTGAACGCCAGGAATGAGCATGGTTTGGGCGTTCAGCGCCAGCTTTATCCCTTTCTGGGCTCTGCTTGTCCTCAGAGGGATTTTGAGTAGCTATTTGTTTATTTCCTGTCTTCTTGCTGCCTTGAAGTGAGGTATTTAATGTTTTCCCACTTCTTAATTGAACTGCTTGGCATTCATCTGCTATTTGTTTTGACAGTTGCTTTTCTGTCTGTTTTAATTGTACTTCCATGTTTCTGTTAGCCATTCTTGTTTCCTGTAATATTTCCTTGAATTCAGCTAGCTGCTGAGTTAGAAAGTCTAATTGCTGATTGAATTCGTTAGCCTGATCCACCGGACTGAGTTCTGCAGTTACTGTTTTAGCTTCTTCTTTCGTGGAAGATTCACTGTTTAGGTACAGATGCTGATTTCTGGCAACTGTATCAATGAGCTCTTGAGCTTCCTCAATTGTTTTTCTCATATGTATAGATCCACCAGCTGAGTGGTCTAGAGAAATCTGAGCTTTTTCTGTAAGCCCATAGTAGAAGATGTCTAATTGCACCCATTCTGAAAACATTTTGGAGGGGCATTTTCTTAGCATCTCTCTGTATCTCTCCCAAGCATCATAAAGGGATTCATTATCTCCTTGTTTGAAGCCTTGGATGCTTAGCCTTAGCTGTGTCATCCGTTTTGGAGGGAAATAGTGATTCAGGAATTTTTCTGACAGCTGTTTCCATGTTTTTATGCTGTTCTTAGGCTGGTTATTTAACCACCTCTTAGCTTGATCTTTTACAGCAAATGGAAACAGTAGTAATCTGTAGACATCCTGATCCACTTCCTTATCATGTACTGTATCAGCAATTTGCAGAAATTGTGCCAGAAACTCTGTAGGTTCTTCATGTGAAAGACCAGAATACTGGCAGTTTTGCTGCACCATGATAATGAGCTGAGGATTCAGCTCAAAGCTACTAACTCCAATGGAGGGTATACAGATACTACTCCCATATGAAACAGTAGTGGGGTTAGCATATGACCCCAGAGTCCTCTTGGACTGTCCATTCATACTTACTTCCATAATGGAATACAAGTTGAGAATTTATATGTTGAGAATTATTTATTTTATAGTAATGGAATAAATAAAAAATGGAATAAAGAAAAAGAAGTTAAAAATATATTTTTTTTTGAAAAGAAATGAAATTAAAATCTAAAATTTTAAGAAAAATTTCGAAAAAGTAGTTGGAAAAAATAAAATTTTTGAATTTTGAATTTTATGATGAAAGAGAAAAGCACACAAAAGACACAAGACTTAAAATTTCTAGATCTAGTGCTCCTTATTTTCGAAAATTTTTGGAGGGAAAACACCAAGGAACACCAAACTTAAAAATTTTAAGATCAAGACACAAGAAAAACTCAAGAACACTTTGAATATTCACAAGAACACCAAGAATACAAGGAAGAACACCAAACTTAAAATTTTTAGAAAATCAAAATAAATTTTCGAAAATTATAAAAAGATTAACAATAAAACACCAAACTTAGAGTTTGGCACAAGATTAAATCAAGAAAAATTATTTTTGAAAAAGATTTTCAAAAGTATTGGTGCTCCCTTATCAAGAATATAAACCAATGCTTTAGCCAATTGGGAATAAATATGACACTTGATGCAGATATTCCAATTAATGCTTTAAAAGGAACACAAGTCGAAAATTTTAAAGAAAAATATGAGATATGCAATTGACACCAAACTTAGAACAAGACACTAAAACTCACGAAGATTAGCAATTAATGAAAAGAAAATAATAAATTTTGAAAAGAAATTTTTGAAAAGAAACTATCCTATCAAGATTTAATGACTCTATAACAATAAAAATAAGAATAAAAATAAAAATAAATTATTCCTAATCTAAGAAATAAAATAAGCCTTCAATTGTCTAAACTCAATAATCCCCGGCAACGGCGCCAAAAACTTGGTGGACGAAATTGTATCTCTTTATAGAATATGATAATAGAGCCTTCGTCCAACTAACCAGCAAGTGCACTGGGTCGTCCAAGTAATACCTTACGTGAGTAAGGGTCGATCCCACGGAGATTATTGGTTTGAAGCAATCAATACTTATTTTATTAATCTTAGTCAGGAGACTAAAGAAGTTATTTGGATTTATTTGTAAAAAGCCAAACTACAAATTTCATAAAATTGTAAGTTAAAATAATAGAGTTACTTGTTGTGCAGTAATGAGAAACATGTTGGAGTTTTGGAGATGCTTTGTCCTTTGAATTTCTACTTCTCCTTGAAATCCTCTTCTCACACGCAAGTTCCTTCCATGGCAAGCTCTATGTAGGGCGTCGCCGTTGTCAGTGGCTACTTCCCATCCTCGCAGTGAAAACTATGCTCACGCACTCTGTCACAGTACGGCTAATCACCGGTTGGTTCCCGCTCCTACTGGAATAGAATCCCTCTTCTGCGTCTGTCACTAACGCCCAGCAGGTTAAAGTTTGAAGCACGTCACAGTCATTCAATCCCGGAATCCTACTCGGAATACCACAGACAAGGTTTAGACTTTCCGGATTCTCATGAATGCTGCCATCAATCCGGCTTATACCACGAAGATTCTGTTGGGGAATCTAAGAGATATTCATTCAATCTGATGTAGAACGGAGGTGGTTGTCAGGCACACGTTCATGGATTGAGGAAGGTGATGAGTGTCACGGATCATCACCTTCTTCACAGTTAAGCGCGAATAAACATCTTAGATAGGAACAAGCGTGTTTGAATGGAAAACAAAGGAATTGTATTAAATCATCGAGACGCTGCAGAGCTCCTCACCCCCAACAATGGAGTTTAGAGACTCATGCCGTCACAAAGTATGTAGTTCAGATCTGAAATTGTCATGAGGTACAAGAAATGTCTGTAAAAGTTGTTTAAATAGTAAACTAGTAACCTAGGTTTACAGAAAATGAATAAACTAAGATAATTGGTGCAGAAATCCACTTCTGGGGCCCACTTGGTGTGTGCTGGGGCTGAGACTAAAGCTTTCCACGTGTAGAGGCTTTTCTTGGCGTCAAACTTCAGGTTATGACGTGTTTTGGGCGTTCAACTCCGGATAATGACGTTTTTCTGGCGTTTAACTCCAGACAGCAGCATGTACTTGGCGTTCAACGCCAAGTTACGTCGTCTATCCTCGCTCAAAGTATGGACTATTATATATTGCTGGAAAGCCCTGGATGTCTACTTTCCAACGCCGTTGAGAGCGCGCCAATTGGACTCCTGTAGCTCCAGAAGATCCATTTCGAGTGCAGGGAGGTCAGGATCCAACAGCATCAGCAGTCCTTTTTCAGCCTAAGTCAGATTTTTGCTCAGCTCCCTCAATTTCAGCCAGAAAATACCTGAAATCACAGAAAAACACACAAACTCATAGTAAAGTCCAGAAATATGATTTTTGCCTAAAAACTAATAATATTCTACTAAAAACTAACTGAAACATGCTAAAATCTACATGAAATTACCCCCAAAAAGCGTATAAAATATCCGCTCATCACAACACCAAACTTAAACTGTTGCTTGTCCTCAAGAAACTAGATGAATAAAATAGGTTCTAACAGAAATAAAGAAATAATAATATTCTCGAGTTTTAAATGAGGCTCAGATTCTTATTAGATGAGCGGGGCTTGTAGCTTTTTGTCTCTGAATAGTTTTGGCATCTCCCTGTATCTTTAAATTTTCAGAATGATTGGCATCCTTAGGAACTCAGAATTCAGATAGTATTGTTGACTCTCCTAGTGTAGTATGTTGATTCTTGAACACAGTCATTTTATGAGTCTTGGCTGTGGCCCTAAGCACTTTGTCTTCCAGTATTACCACCGGATACATAAATGCCACAGACACATAACTGGGTGAACCTTTTCAGATTATGACTCAGCTTTGCTAGAGTCCCCAGTCAGTGGTGTCCAGAGCTCTTAAGCACACTCTTTTGCTTTGGATCACGACTTTAACCACTCAGTCTCAAGCTTTTCACTTGGACCTTCATGACACAAGCACATGGTTAGGGACAGCTTGGTTTAGCCGCTTAGGCCTGGATTTTATTTCCTTGGGCCCTCCTATCCATTGATGCTCAAAGCCTTGGATCCTTTTTATTCTTGGCTAGTGCCCATGGCTTGTGAATATTGTGTTTTTTTTTTTTTTTGACTGCTTTTTCTTGCTTCAAGAATCAATTTCATGATCTTTCAGATCATCAACAATATTTTTCGTGTTCCTCATCCTTTCAGGAGCCAATATTCATCAAATTCAAAGTACATATTATGCACTGTTCAAGTATTCATTCAGAGAACAAAAAGTATTGCCACCACATATAATTAATTATAAATTTTATTATTAAGAACTCGAAAGATATAAATTACTTCTTTATTCTAAAAGAAAATCTACTACTTTATTCATGCCTAATGATGATGAGAAAAATAAATTATAGCTTAATTGGAAATAAAATCAAAATAGACATCCTAATTACTACTAAATATCTTCTAAGGTCAATTTCTAAAAGGAATAATTATCCCTAAGTTAAAACAGAAAAATTGGAACTCAGCAACCTGTTGTTTTGAGGAGTGGATGCTCCTCTAATTCTTTGGGGTGTGGTTCAAGGATTAATTTTTGGCGCTTCAGCTCCCTTATATCACGCCCTTGCTCTTCTTGTTCTTTGAGCAGTTTGCAAATCATGCTACCTTGATTATTCTGTTCTTCCTTTATTTGATCCATAGCTTCTTACAATCTGGAAATAGAAGCCTCAAGCTGTTCCCAATATTCGAGTTGGGGCAGTTCTGGGAGGGCTTCTTGTGCTCTCCTTCTGGCAGGATCCTCTTGTTGCTGTTGCCTGATCATTGATGTTCCAGTAATGGGCTTTTCAATTGGGATATATTCAGTTATTCCCATCTTTACTCCAGCATCTTTGCAAAGCATAGAAATTAGGCTTGGATAAGCCAATTTGGCGTCCTTAGAATTCCTGTTTGCTATTTTATATAGCTCACAGGAGATCAGCTGATGGACTTCCACTTCTTTTCCCAACATGATGCAGTGAATCATGACAGCTCTTTTGATGGTAATTTCAGAATGGTTGCTGGTGGGCAATATGGAACGACTAATGAAATCCAGCCAGCCTCTAGCTACTGGTTTTAAATCTTCTCTTTTGAGTTGAACTGGGATGCCAGTTGTACTGGTAGTCCACTTGGCTCCAGGGATGCATATGTCCTCCAGAACCTTGTCCAGCCCTTTATTGACCCTCATCATTCTCCTATTAAAGGAGTCTGGGTCATCTTTTAGTTGAGGAATCTTGAATATCTCCCTGATCCTGTCAGAATTGGTATGAATGATCTTCCCTCTGACTAGGGTCTTATGGTCAAAGAAAGCAGCTCCAATGATTCTTTGCCTTTCTGTCTGCCATAGATTAGCATAAAATTCCTGAACCATGTTCTTCCCAACTTTCGTTTCAGGATTGGCCAGAATTTCCCAATTCCTGTTTCGAATTTGCTCTTGGATCTCCGGATATTCATCTTCTTTCAGATCAAATCTGACTTCCGGGATCACTGATATGTGACTCATTATCTTGTAGTACTGGTCTGAATGTTCTTTAGTTAAGAACTTCCCTTGATTCCAAAGTGGCTTTGGAGCGCTTTCTTTCTTCCCTCTTGGGGCGGTTTGCTTTCCTTTAGGAGCCATGATCTTAAGTGAGTATGTTTTTGTGATCACGGATAAGCACACCAAACTTAGAGTTTTGCTTGTCCTCAAGCAAAGGAGAAGAAAGAAGAGGGATAGAAGGAGAGCAATTGTGGAATGGTGATGGTGAGGGGACGCCGAACACAATAAATAGGGAGGGGGTGGGAAAATTTTCGAAAAATAAGAAAGAGATAAGATAGAAGATATGATCAGAAAAAGATATAATTTTGAAAAGAAAAAGATATGAATTATAATTTAAAAGATAGATTTGAAATTTAATTTTGAAAAAGATTGTAAAAGATAATTGATGTGTTGAAAACAAATTTGAAAAGATGATGGATTGAATTGGAAAGCCATTTGTTCTTTTGGGTTAAGATAAATCTAAAATATTTGCAATCATTGGATTTTAGAAATTAGGATAAACTTTTTGGAATTGAAAGTGATAATTTGAAATATGTTTATGCAAGAAATTAAGAATTGAAACATAAAAATTTTGAAAAAATGCAAAGAAAAACGAAATTGTACCTCCTCCCACCATCCTGGCGTTAAACGCCCACATGGTGCATGGTTGGGCGTTTAACGCCCACATGTTGCTTCTCCTGGGCGTTCAACGCCCATGTGATGCTTCTTTCTGGCGTTGAACGCCAGGAAGTCCTTCTTTACTGGGCGTTTTTCTAAACGCCCAGAATGCTAGCAGATTGGCGTTAAACGCCCAGAAGGTGCATCTTTCTGGCGTTTAACGCCCAGAAGATGCTCCTTTCTGGCGTTTAACGCCCAGAAGGCTACCCTTACTGGCGTTAAACGCCCAGTAGGTGCTTCTTTTGGGCGTTTGACGCCCAAAGTGTTTCTTACTGGCTTTTTCATGCCAGTGAGCTTCCAAATTTCTCTGTAACTCTTGGGACTTCAGTAAATTTGCTATTTCACCTTTGAAGATACTTAGACCTAAACATGTAAAGAAAGAAAATTTATTTAATTAGTATTAAACTTTGTACATGGCTGGGTTGCCTCCCAGCAAGCGCTTCTTTAATGTCATTAGCTGGACTATCACTGATCTTCAATTAAGTCTCAGTTTTGAGCATTCTTGCTCGAGATTACCTTCAAGATAGTGTTTAACTCTTTGTCCATTAACAATGAACTTTTTGTTAGAGTCACTGTCCTGAAGTTCTATGTATCCATATGGTGATACGCTTGTGATTACATATGGACCTCTCCACCGGGATTTTAATTTTCCAGGGAATAATTTGAGCCTTGAATTAAATAGCAGGACTTTCTGTCCTGGCTCAAAGACTCTGGATGACAATTTCTTATCATGCCATCTTTTTGCTTTCTCTTTGTAAATTTTTGCATTTTCGAAAGCATTGAGTCTAAATTCCTCTAGCTCATTTAACTGGAGCAATCGTTTTTCTCCAGCTAACTTGGCATCAAGGTTCAGGAATCTGGTTGCCCAATAGGCCTTGTGTTCCAATTCCACTGGCAAGTGACATGCCTTTCCATACACGAGCTGGTATGGAGAGGTCCCTATGGGGGTCTTGAATGCTGTTCTATATGCCCACAGAGCATCATCCAAGCTTCTTGCCCAATCCTTTCTACGGTTAATTACAGTCCGTTCCAGGATTCTCTTAAGTTCTCTATTTGAGACTTCAGCCTGCCCATTAGTTTGTGGGTGATATGGAGTAGCCACCCTGTGGTTGACTCCATAACGTACTAGAGCAGAGTAGAGCTGTTTATTACAGAAATGAGTGCCCCCATCACTGATTAATATTCTAGGGATACCAAATCTGCTGAAGATATGTTTCTGGAGGAATTTTAACACTGTTTTAGTGTCATTAGTGGGTGTTGCAATAGCCTCCACCCATTTGGATACATAATCCACTGCCACCAGAATATAGGTGTTTGAGTATGATGGCGGGAAAGGTCCCATGAAGTCAATGCCCCATACATCAAACAACTCAATTTCCAAGATTCCTTGTTGAGGCATGGCATAACTGTGAGGCAGGTTGCCTGATCTCTGGCAACTATCACAGTTAAGCACAAATGCTCGAGAATCTTTATAGAGAGTAGGCCAGTAGAAGCCACTCTGGAGGACTCTTGTGGCTGTTCGTTCACTTCCAAAATGTCCTCCATACTGTGATCCATGGCAATGCCAAAGGATCCTCTGTGCTTCTTCTTTAGGCACACATCTACGGATTACTCCGTCTGCACATCTCTTAAAGAGATATGGTTCATCCCAAAGATAGTATTTTGCATATAATTTATACGCTTTTTGGCATTGTTTTTATAGAGTTTTTAGTAAGTTTAAGCTACTTTTAGGGATATTTTCATTAGTTTTTATGTTAAATTCACATTTCTGGACTTTACTATGAGTTTGTGTGTTTTTCTGTGATTTCAGGTAAATTCTGACTGAAATTGAGGGATTTGAGCAAAACTCTGAAGAAGGCTGACAAAAGGACTGCTGATGGTGTTGGAATCTGACCTCCCTGCACTCGAAATGGATTTTCTGGAGCTACAGAACTCCAATTGGCGCGCTCTCAACGGCGTTGGAAAGTAGACATCCAGGCTTTCCAGCAATATATAATAGTCCATACTTTATCGAAGAATGACGACGTAACTTGGCGTTAAACGCCAAGTACACGCTGCTGTCTGGAGTTAAACGCCAGAAAAACGTCATGATCCGGAGTTAAACGCCCAAAACACGTCATAACTCAAAGTTTAACGCCAAGAAATGCCTTAGCTCGTGGAATGATCAAGCTCAGCCCAAGCATACACCAAGTGGGCCCCAGAAGTGGATTTATGCATCAATTACTTACTCATGTAAACCCTAGTAGCTAGTCTAGTATATATAGGACATTTATCTATTGTATTAGACATCCTGGATTGTATTCTGAATCCTGTGATCACGTTAGAGAGGGCTGGCCATTCGGCCATGCCTGAACTCTTTGCTTATGTATTTTCAACAGTGGAGTTTCTGCACACCATAGATTAAGGGTGTGGAGCTCTGCTGTACCTCAAGTATTAATGAAGTTCTATTATCTTTTATCAAATCTCTCTTATTCTTATTCCAAGATATTCATTCGTATCCAAGAACATGATGAATGTGATAAGTCAGATTACCCTCATTATTATTCTCACTTATGAATGTGAGTGATTGACAACCACTCCGTTCTACATGCAACAGAGCTTGAATGTATATCTCTTAGATTCCCCAACAGAATCTTCGTGGTATAAGCTAGATAGATGGCGGCATTTATGAGGATCCGGAAAGTCTCACCTTGTCTGTGGTATTCTGAGTAGGATCCTGGGAATCCGGAAAGTCTAACCTTGTCTGTGGTATTCCGAGTAGGATTCCGGTAATGAATGACTGTGACGTGCTTCAAACTTTAACCTGTTGGGGCGTTAGTGACAGACGCAAAAGAGGGATTCTATTCCAGTAGGAGCGGGAACCAACCGGTGATTAGCCGTACTGTGACAGAGTGCGTGAGCATTAGTTTTTACTGCGAGGATGGGATGTAGCCATCAGCCATGGGTGATGCCTCCAGACTGGTTAGCTGTGCGAGTGACAGCCGCACAGGGTATTTCCCCGAGAGGAAGAAAGTAGCCACAGTGATGGTGAACCCCTATACAAAGCTTGCCATGGAAAGGAGTAAGAAGGATTGAATAGAAAGCAGTAGGAGAGCAGGCGTCCTTGGGCCTCTACAGCATCTCCATCCGCTTATCTGAAATTCCTACCAATGAATCTGCATAAGTGTTCTATCCCTTTTATTATTCCTTTTTATTATTAATTATTCCAAAAAATCATAAACCAATTTAATCTGCCTGACTGAGACTTACAAGGTGACCATAGCTTGCTTCATACCAACAATCTCTGTGGATTCGACCCTTACTCACGTAAGGTTATTACTTGGACGACCCAGTACACTTGCTGGTTAGTTGAACGGAGTTGTGAATTCAACCAGTGCCATAATAGAGCTTCCATTCAAAATCCAAAGAACGCATAAATCACAATTTCGTCCACCAAGTTTTTGGCGCCGTTGCCGGGGATTGTTCGAGTAGGACAACTGACGTTCATCTGGCTCAGATTAG